>NC_079498.1:50927174-51246901 GCF_030052815.1 Hevea brasiliensis
CCTATGCCTAACCAAAATTTCCACCTACACCAGGTCTCTACATGATCTCCACCACCCCAAAAAAACCCTGGCAGAATTATTGACTTTATCCAACCTATCCAAAAGCCCAATGAACCTCAGTTTATAATGGTTATTGACATTTATGATAATTCTAGCTATGATGAGGATCCTTTAGATGTTTGGGCTGATTTTAATGAGGAGGTAGTTGCATTGCAATTAGATGGTTCAGTTCCACCAGTGTCTACTTTTAAAGTTGCTAGGATCTATGAAAACTAGATGGATGAAAAAGTGGCTACTGTGAAGAAAGGGATGAAGTTTTTTTTTTTTTTTTTTGGCATGGGCTTAGAAAATATGTAGATAGCCTAGTAACTTTTCTTGAGACGAAAGGGCAGATCATGATTATAGTTTAGGCTATGAGCTAACTAAAGAGGAAGAAGAGCCAAAGCCTCCTAAGTTCTTGAAAGAGGAGGCAATTACCTGCACATATAATTAGGGGTTACCACATGTAAAAAAGTTAGAGCAGAAAATCTGCACCATTGATTTAAGGATTGCATGGAAAGCCAAGCACCTAAAATTGCACTCATAAGTTTGAGTTTGTCTTTTATAATGCTCATAGTAGTAATACTGATGTTTTCATTTTTGATGTACTTGATAAAGATTTCGAGGCAAAAATTAATAATATGACCAGTCCTTTTGCTTACTTATTTTATGTTTATTTTAACAGGCATATGCATGGCATTCATAATCATTTAGAATCTGTTTCTATTAATGCATCAATATCGATCTCTATTAATTTGGGTACACCAGATAATCCTAAAGACATTAAGTTAGCTGAAGATTTAACTCAAGAAGAAAGTGATAAATGTATAACCTTATTAACAAAGTATTAAGAAGCATTTGCCTGGTCTTATAAAGATATGTCGAGAATTGATTGAGACATAATACAACACAAGATCTCTATAGATTTGAAAATGAAGCCTGAATTTGTGGCCTAGAAGCATTGATAGATGTTAGGGCAAAGAAAGAAGAGGTAATTAGAGATTCGATGCTAGTGGTCTCTTATATTAAAGTAGAATGGGAATTGAAGGAAGGAAAATTAAGGCCATACTTGGAATATGTAAAGAAACTATTAGCTAATTTTTGATAAGGTGACCATGATGCGCATGCCTCGAGCTTAGAATCAGATGGCCAATTCCAAGCCACACTAGTGTCCTTATAGGAAAAGGGTGATTAAAAGTTGACTTAGTTAGTTATCCTAATGAGGAATAAAATTTCATGCTATGAAGAATTAGTAGTAGCACATGTGGACCTAGAGGGTGAAGGAAAATGGTATGTAGGCATAAGGAGGTATCTGAAAGTGAGAGAATACCCGCAATCAGCCAATAAAAGAGATAAAGCAATAATTCATAAATTAGCCACTCAATTTACTTTAGCTAAGGGGCAACTCTACAAACTCTTATGTGTGATAAAAAATAGGCTGAGCAAATAATGAAAGAAATACATACAGGAATGTGAGGTCCCCATATAAATGGAAAGTACTAGTTGGGAAAATTCTAAAACTAGGTTATTGCTGGTCTACTCTGGAGACTAATTATGCCAAGTTTGTCAAGAAATGCCATGAATGTTAGACCGTGTAAACTTAAACCATCTATCGCTAAGTGAGCTCTATAATATGACTTACTATGGCCATTTTTCCATTTGGGGCATAAACATTATTAGGAAGATTTCTCCCACAGCTTCTAATGGCCATAGATTACTATTTCATTAAATGGGTTGAGACTGAATCTTACAGAGTAGTGGGTGCTTTGACAAAAATGTTCAAAACATATAAGGATTGGCTCAAACAACTCCCTTATATTCTTTAAGGTTATCGCATTGCTACAAGAACATCCACGAGGGCAACCCCTTTCTCTTTAATGTATGAGATTGAAGCAGTGCTACCTATTGAACTAGAGGTCAAATCTTTGAGAGTGATGCTAGCAGCTAAGATCCTAGAAAATGATTGGGTCTAAAAGTGATATGAAGAACTAGCTTTGATCGATAAAAAAAGGATGCAAGCCTTATATCATATGTAGGCTTATCAGAGGAACATAGCTAGGGCCTTTAACAAGAAGGTGAAGCCAAGAAAGATCAAAGAGGGAAACATGGTTTTGAAACAAGCCTGGCCCGTCCCTTTTGATCTAAGAGGAAAGTTTAAGCCAAACTAGGATGGTCCATATATAGTCAGAAAGATCTTGCTAGGAGGTGTTGTAAGAATATTAGACATGGATAGGAATGAATTTCAAGAACCAATTAACTTAGAAAGGCTCATACAGTACTTTATGTGAGATAGGCCTGCTAGGCTAAAAACCTGCAAAAGGCGATCTAGGCAAAAGTAAGGGTCAAAGAAAAAAGGAAAGAAAAAAGAAAAAGGAAAAAAGAAGAAAAAAAAAAGAAGAAAAAAAATATGCTAGATTGGAAACCTGCAACTTAGCAAAAGGAGAGATGAGACAAGATCTGGATGGAAAACCTGAAAAGGCCATTCGGTAGGTTATAAAGCTTATTTCTAACTTTGGAAGGTTAAAAATTTGGCAAAACTAAATGTAAGAGGGACTAATGGTATACCTGAATAAATAAAGAAGTTTTAATTGCATTAACTAGGAATGGGTTTTAGTTAATTATGATTGCGGATGTTTGTGTCTTGAGGGATACATCAAATGATTAGGTAACTGAACTGCATTGTTTTGATTTAATCTATGTCTTGTGAGCATGAAAGAATAGGTGCTTGATATGAATGCCTTGGCAATTATGTAATTTAAAAAAAAAAAAAAAACGAGAACAAGAAAAAAAAGAGCTCGTAAGTGGAAAATTCGAAAGGGCCGCTTAGGCAAAAGTTAGAGCAAGCCCACTGAGATGAAAACCCAAAAAGACATTTCAGGCAAAAGTTAAGGCACAAAGAATGAAGGTCATGGAAGAAAAATGAGTCAAGGCAGAATAAGGTTTTAAAATAGCTTTAGAATAGTGAAGCATGGGGGAAGAGAAGAAAACAAAAAATCAGAGGGAAATTGTATTGTGACCTTAAGGAAGTCTTTTTAGTGAATAGTTTTTATCGAAAATTTTAAGGTTGAAAGAAAGTTTTTGCAAAAAGAGGTCCCTTAGAGGATTAAGTTTTTAGAATCTCCAGTAAAATTAGCATGCCCATTATAAGAAGCAGCATATAGGAAGCACAAAAATCACAGAGAGAGTTTTGAGACCCAGCCATTCTAATTTTTTTAAATTATGAATTAGATGTTTTTGGTAAGTCCTTAGATGTTGTTTAAGGCACATGACATATATGTGTAAGATGTAGAAGAACATGCATTAACATGTCACCTGTAGGTGTGTAAGGCATAGAAGAACATGTATCACCACAGTTTCAAGTGTCGAACTACGAGTGGATCTGATTCTTCCTTAGGATAGCGAGGGGGATACATAGGCAGTTTAAGACCACGGTCCTAAATACGAACCCACAACATTTCAAGACATATTTTTTTTTATAAGTCCTTAAACGTTATTTAGGGCGCACAACATAGTTATGTAAGGCATAGAAGAACACGCATTAACATATCACTTGTAGGTGTGTAAGGCATAGAAGGACATGCATCATCACAGTTTCAAGTGTCAAACTATAAGTGGGTCTGATTCTTTCTCAGGATAACGAGGGGGATACATAGGCAGTTTAGGACCGTGGTCCTAAATACAAATTGACAACATTTTATGATACATATTTTTTTGTAAGTCCTTTGACGTTGTTTAGGGTATATGACACCCCTTACCCGTCTACAGTATAGCCGAGCAAGGTATGCCACATTCGATGCCAGAGCACCCTATCCTATCTTGTTGTACACAATATTAATTTAATTATATTATCTTATATGTAGAAATATTTTTTTATCACGTCTTATTTTTATGGAGACCCGGATGGAGTCTCCTCTATTTTTATTAGCGTATGGCGAGTTCCATTATTTACCTGTCAAAAATAGTTTCATATCATATGTTATACTATCCATGTCATTCTTTCTATATACCATGTCATATCATTTCATTATTCATAAAATTTTCAAGAAAGTAAATTTCATTACATTCATATAAAATTTACATACAGTAATGTACAAAAGATATACAATCCCAAAAATTTAATTGCATGCCTCAAAATAATTTACAACATTTACTTATCTATAATGATCAAAATGCAACATCTAATTTATACATGAGCCCTACCAAAATAACTGATGAGGTGACAACCTACATTGTAGCAGATATGATCAAATCCTATCTAGGCTCTACTGCTACTGCTACTGCTGCTAGTGTTCTCCTGTACCTACGCGATAGAAAACCAAAGTGCTAAGCATTTTTGCTTAGTGGTGCAATAATTTGAAATAAAAATAACTAAGTAATTGAAATAGTTATTCTATGTATAACTTTTTAAAGAAATATAGAATTTCATGAATTTAAAATCTTTTACATGTTTATAGAACTTTGGAAGCAATTAAGTTAATTAGGATCTTTTCTGTTCACTTATTCCATGTTCATTTTTGTTATTTATACCTGTGACCTCTTCATGTACTTATTTAAATTTAAGGCTTATTATTCTTATTTATGTCCAAGTAACCTATAACAAACTATAAAAACTAGATACACGGGAGTATATTAGTTAAACATCTATATGTCTAACATGTATATATCTGTCATGTTAGGCACAAGGCCAGTGGGCATGCATAAAACTATAAATAATAATAGGCACAATGGCCAACGGGCAGGCATAAAGCCAGTAGAACAATTATATGAGACATATTTTGTCTATTAATGATTATTCCTATGGGCAGTATTACTATCTGTAGTCCATAATTGGTATACTAATCGATCCAAGCTATATATATAAGTTTAGGTATACTTTGGGCAATTAAATGATATTAATTACTTATGATCTTATCATTTCATGTCATGCACTATTAGTACTTTATAGTAGTTTCATGTCAATTTATAGTGGGAAAATAGGTTCCCTCTTCATTTTCATGTAACTTATGCGTTTAGCAATTCACATAGGTAATTTACATGTCATGTATCAAATAATATCTTGAGCCTTTCTTTAGGTCCAGATTTGGTGTCTTATATTCTCCTAGCAAATTGGCCAAGATGTGGCCACTGTTTGGCTACACTTTCTTCATAGAAGTTGTCCCTCTATGTCTTTTATTAGTTTTCCTTTTTGAATCATGTTATTTGGAGTTTTATAACTCAAGTTATTGTTAAATAACCACAACTGGTTCATTGTCTCTTTCTGGGTCCAGAATTAGACAGATTCTGGAGTCAATCTTTTCCTAATTAATTGGACATGTTACAGCCACTTTTAAGCCTAATGTTCTTCATAGAAGTTATTACCCTATGTCTTATGATTACTCAAAATTTTGAATTACAATTTTTCAGGTTTTTTAGAATTAATTATAGCAAATTAACTTGCTTGGACTCAGGTATCCTGTATCTACAGGATTTTCAGGTTCAGGTCAGTGGCTTTGTCTCCCATTTTAGGATTCTTGCACTCAAAATTTGAGAAAAGTTTCTAAATCAAAGTTGAATCCCTATCTCTTAGGTTTCCATAACAGTTTGGTTCATACTAATTGGAGTTTCCTAGTGGGAGAAATGATAAAAAAACTGTTATGGGGTCAAGTGTAGTTTGGTCAAATTCTACGTTTTGATATGCTGAGGTTTTCTAGCCATTTGACCTAGTTTTTTTGGGTTCTGGGTTTTGGTCAAAACACCAATATTGTATATTTATGTCTTATGAAAATTTTTCCATTAGTTTCACTATATTTAGACTTTTTTAGACCAAGTTATGGTCTTTTTACCACAACTGGTCGGGTATGCCTAAGTCCAGAATTTCTAGACAGTTTGGTTCTGGACAATTTTGTTGACCTAGTTTGTGCTAGCAAATTGGTTTGGTTAGAGGCAGATCTGGATTCTGTGATCTTCATGAAAAATGTGCTCCTATGTCTAACATTTCTAGTGGTATAAAAATCAGGTCATTCTGACATTTCTAGAGGAAGTTATGGTCAAATGAACATGATTCATGAGGTCATTTTTCTGGGTTGAGGTTATAGTCAGCTAACTTCAAACAGTTTTTGGGTCAATTTGGAGATAGTTTTTAGGCATGATTTCTTCATGAAAAATAGGGCAATTTGACCCTAGTTTCATCTCCAATTGGCGTCATACCAATTGGAGCAACACAAATCTAGATATGGCTCAAAAACAACATTGGACTCAAGAGTCCCATAACCTGCATGAAAATGTACACTCCCAATTTCATTTCCTCCGATCTTCCAAACTTCATTTGACATACATGGAACTTCTAAAGATCAATAATTCATCTCAAAAAGGTCAAATTCCAGCCATCGTACAAAATCCTCAATTTATGGTCAAAACCCTAATTTCAGTTATCCAATTTGTGCAAACTCATTTCATTCAACTTCTAATGCATATGATCTTATCAAGCATCATCACTACACCAATTTATATGAATTAAAAACATCAAAGTCTACTCTTCATCATGGCTACTGAATTTAGGGGTGTTCAATTCCTTATTAATTTCTTTCAATTTCATGAATTTCCAACCTAATTTGGCATGCTTACTACACCTAGAAGTGAAAAGAAAGCTTATAGTGCACTAACCTTGTTTGTGTCCAACTTGGACTTGCTAAAATTTAAATTTTTCTTCACTTCTTAGCTGCCACTATCTTCTCCAAGGTGTGGGATGAGTTTTTAATGAAGGGAACTTAGAGTTTTTTGGTGAGAAAGGGAGGGAATTTGAGCTAGAAAAGAGAAAAAAAATGGAAGAGGGAGAGAGACCAAGTGGTTCGGCCATGGGACGTTTAAAGGAAGAAGAAGACTTCCTAAAATATTAATTTATCTCCTTTAACTTCTCTTCTTATCCTTTTATAAGGGCTTGTTAAATTTTAATTGGTTAGACTTTTAATGATGTCATTATGACATCATGCTTAGGCAATAAATATTATTTCTTTTTCTTTTCTTTTCTTTTCCTATTTCTATACATAAATTCATAATTTAATTTATTTTATGTATTTTAATATCTCTCATTTTGATTGACATTTAGGTCAGAATTCCACTCTGAGAGTGAAATGACCAAAATGCCCTTTGTTATGCTTATCGGGTTATTTTTGTCTGTACCAATTAACTTAATTTTCTTAAATTTTCTTTAAAATTTTTTTATGTCATTTAATCTTCATAAATCCTCTAATTTAGTCCCAAATATTTATGTCACATGGTTCCTTGCGGGTCTTAGATCGGGAACTGTCTTCACAGTCGCTTCCCGATAAGGTCACCCATCACTGTGACTCTGGCTCGTTTAACTCATTTACAATTGATTTCTTTTATTTTTCCTTAATTTTTCTTGGTCTTTATTCAGTCAATTTATGCCTCCTCACTCTAGTTCGAGTGTAGTTCCAGACATCCTGGCTATCCGAACAGACATTAGTTGTTAGAATAGTAGAATGTATATACTACCTAAAGTGAGGGCGTTACAGGGCATATGACATAGTTGTGTAAGGCGTAGAAGAACACGCATTAACATGTCACCTGTAGGTGTGTAAGGCATAGAGGAACATGCATCACCACAATTTCAAGTGTTGAACTACAAGTGGGTCTGATTCTTCCTTAGGATAGCGAGGGGATACATAGGCAGTTTAGGATTATGGTCTTAAATATGAACTCACAACATTTTAAGACAGATGTTTTTTGGTAAGTCCTTAGATGTTGTTTAGGGTATATGGCATAGTTATATAAGGCGTAGAAGAACACGCATCAACATGTCACTTATAGGTATGTAAGGCATAGAAGAATATGCATCACCACAGTTTCAAGTGTCGAACTATGAGTGGGTCTTGTTCTTCCTTAGGATAGCAGTGGGGATACGTAGGTAGTTTAGGACTGTGGTCCTAAATACGAATGATAAGTGTATAATTTATTAATTTTACTCCCATCACATTTAGTGTTTCTAGTGTGTTTTTATGCATAATTCAGTTGATTAAAGTATATTTATCATTTAGGCATATTTTTAGATAGTTGTTGGAATAATTGTGTTAAATGGAGAAATTTTTAGTATTTGACCTTTGCTGTATTTTTTAGGTGTTTCTAAAGTTGTGGGTCTCCAAATTGAGTGCTGTTTAATCCATTGAAAAGCTAAGATAGAGCACTACAAATGATAAAGAGGGACCAAAGCCCAAATCAGTCTCCAAGGTTGACAAAATGAGCTATGGATCCATTGTAAAAGCCCAGACTTGATGTGTCACTACCAGTTTTGGTATTTATTTTATATCTGGAATTTCGGAGGTCCAAATGAAGCAAGCCCAAGTCCAATTGAACCTTAAGAGCCACCTCTACAATTGTTGTGAAGGGCTGGAAGCAAGATAAAGCCGTTTTAATTGTAAAAAACGACAATGAAGTCGTCATTATAGACTAGATACCTTGTCAGACCCAGTCACGATTTTTGGTCCATAACATGGGCTGTAGAGCTCGGATTTGGCCAAATGAGTAACTGTTGGAAAGCTAAGAAATAGGGCTACAACTTTCCTGAAGAGGGTAGAGACCGATTCAAAAGGGAAGTGGCTGAAAAACAGCCTTGATTGCAGAGATGTGAGTGCAAGCTAAAAATATATCTTTTGAATTTCAAAACTTTTCCTAGTTTGGTTCCTATCTTTGGAATTAGGTTTTTGATTATAAAGGCATCTTTGGGCAGTAGCCGAACACACCATTCAGCAGCTTTTCGACCTCAAAAACACCTTCATTCTCTATTCTCTTTTTAGATTTCTTCTTTATTTTTATTCAATTTTCTGTAAGCCATGAACATGAGTGGCTAATTTTTTTAATTCAGTTCAAAGGATTCAAGTTCTTTTGCATGATTTGTGAGACCAGTTTCTTAATTTAATTTATATCTTTTTGAATATCTATTATTTTCTGATTTCTTTGTCTTTGATCTATTGAATGATTTGCTAAAAAGGCCTATTAGTTAATTGTTTGATGTGGTCAATTGTTAGTTCATCTTCATAATCCGTAATTGTTGTATAAAATTGAACATGAGTAGCAATTAGGTTTTATTGATTATGATCCTAGTTTTCGATAATAACCTAAGGGAACAATAGGGTGAATTAAATAATTTATACTTCATAAATTATTGTTCAGCTTAACTACTTCCTATTCTTAAAGCAGTTATTAATTTGATGAGGATTGCTTAATACCAATTTAGTTAATAATTAGAGTCAACAAAAGTGTTGGGTTCGAATTGATGAGTATAGGGAAGTTAGGGATTTTACCTCGCTGTTTGGTAAGTCTACGTTAAGTATTCAATAAGATATAATTGTATTTCTTTTGTCTATGATCGACTCAATGCATTGGAATGCGAATTACCTTGGATTGAAGTTTGTTTAAATTGAGATTTTCATATTTAGTTTTTTAATTTCTGATTTCCTCTGATTTTGTGTTATAACCCCCCCCCCAATCTATGTTTTTTTTTTCTTTTTCCATTACACAAGTGCACGAAATTTTAGTAATTCAGTCTCTAGGGTTCGACCTGGATTTAACACTTACTGCAGAAAATATTTCATTACTGGTAATTTCAGTTAATTTAATTTCTGTTGGATTTGACAACCATTAAGAATTTTGGCGTCATTACCGGGAACTGAAATTTATTGGATTTCATATTTTTAGTGTTAGGATATTCTGTTATTAATTTTGTTTGTAAAGTATTACTGTTTTCAGGTTTTCAGAAAAAAAATTACGGTGTTACTATTCATCGACAGATTTTTAGTTGAATTAGGAGGGCGGCCTATACCTATTTTGAAGGAAACGACGTTTTGATCAAGACTAATAAATCTTTTAGATTTTTTAGCCCCACCCTCTTAACGCCAAATTCCATTGTTTTCAAGGGTTTTAAAGCACTTTTCTATTTTTACTTTAATTTCTTTTTGTTTATGACAAGAACTTCTCAATCTGGTGAATTGATCTTTGATCCAGAAGTAAAAAAAATAGCTAAACGGTTGAGAAAATTGGTTAAGCAAGCTAGGCAGATTCCAAGTACATATGAAGGAGTCCAATCTCCAAGGGATTTAAGTTCGGATTTGGATTCAGATTCAAATTCTAAAAACAAAACCATGGCTGCTAGAACTTTAAAAGAGTTGGCTACTTCTGATCTAAACCAATAGCCTTTTTGTATTCAATACCCTGCTTTAAATGTTGCTTTTGAGTTAAAATCTGGACTAATCCATTTGTTACCTAAATTTCATAGTCTTGCAGGTGAGGATCCACATAAGCATTTAAAGGAATTTCATGTTGTGTGTTCCAGCATGAAACCTCAAGGAGTTTCCGAGGATAAAATTAAGCTTCAAGCTTTCCCTTTCTCACTAAAAGGCGCAGCTAAGGATTGGTTATATTACCTTCCTTTTGGATCTGTTAACTCATGGAATGGGATGAAGCAGATATTTTTGGAGAAGTATTTTCCTGCTTCCCGTGCTGCCAATATAAGAAAAGAAATTTGTGGCATCTAGCAATACAATAGAGAGAGCTTGTATGAGTACTGGGAGTGATTTAAGAAGCTGTGTGCGAGCTGTCCCCATCATCAAATAAGTTAGCAACTGTTGATTCGGTATTTCTATGAGGGATTTCTACCAATGGACTGCAGTATGATAGATGCTGTCAGTGGAAGAGCTTTGGTTGATAAAACACCAGATGAAGCAAGGAGGCTGATTGCTAATATGGCAGCAAACTATCAGCAGTTTGGAATGAGAATGGATCACACACCAATGAAGGTTAATGAGGTAAGTACATCTAACCTTGAGAAATAGATTTATGATTTAACTTCTTTGGTGAGGCAATTGGCCGTAGGGAAAATGCAAACTGTTAAGGTATGTGGGATTTGTTCGGGTTCGGGTCATGCTACTGACATGTGTCCTGCATTACAAGAGGATGAATCAATGCAACATGTTAATGCAGTAGGAAATTATGGACAGCCACAACACAGGTATGATCCCTTTTCTAATACTTATAATTCAAGATGGCGAGATCATCCCAATATGAGTTATGGGAATTAACCAGTGAAAAACTGATACCATCAGCAGAGACCACAAGTGAATCAACCACCTCCGCCACCCTCAAATCAAGTAATGTCACTTGATGAAATTGTTAAGGCTTTGACTAACAATATACAACAGTTTCAACAGGAGACCAGAAATAGCATTCAAAACATAAAGAGGCAGATTGGTCAGTTAGCTTCATCTGTGAGCAAGCTTAAAGCTCAAGGTTCTGGAAAGCTTCCATCACAAACAGTTATGAATCCCAGAGAAAATGCAAGTGCAATACTGTTGTGAAGTGGGAAAGAAGTTGATAATTAGACTCCACATGAGCCAATAAAAAAGAAGAAGCAAGGAGCAAAAGAGTCTAAAGTTCCTGAAGTTGAGGTAAATACTGAACCTAAACTGAATAAGGTTAATAATTCTGTTCTTCCTCTATTCCCATGTAGGTTGGGTAAAAATAAGAAAGAAGAACAAGAGAAAGAAATTTTGGAAACTTTTAGGAAGGTAGAGGTTAATATACCTTTGCTTGATGCGATCAAACAAGTTCCCAGGTATGCTAAATTCCTTAAAGAATTATGCATTACAAGGCGCAAGTTGAGTACTAATGGGAAGATCAGTGTGGGCAAAAATATGTCAGCATTAATTCAGCGAAAATTACCCCCTAAGTGTAAGGATCCAGGTTCGTTTTCTATTCTCTACAAAATAGGTGATTCTAGATTTGAAAATGCAATGGTAGATTTAGGAGCATCTATTAATGTTATGTCAAATTCAGTTTTTCAAACTTTAAATTTGAGTCCTTTGAAAGAAACAAGTGTCATTATTCAGTTAGCTAATCGTTCTAATGCTTACCCATTGAGAGTAGTTGAGGATGTGTTGGTGTAGGTTAGAGAATTGATTTTTCCTGCAGATTTTTACATTCTGGATATGGATGATAGTGCTCTTTCATCAAAGTCAGCTTTGATTTTGTTTGGAAGACCTTTCCTAAAAATTGCCAAGACAAAAATTGATGTGGATGAGAGTACCTTAATTATGGAGTTTGATAGAGAGACTGTCAAATTTAATATCTTTGATGCTATGAAGTATCCTGCTAATGATCATTCTGTCTTTTCTATTGATGTTGTTGATACATTTGTGTAAGATGTGTTTGAGTTAAGCATGGAGGATGAGTTAGAATATAAGGCTGTTAGACATTGTAACTTGAATTTGGATACTGCTGGTGTGGAAAGAAAATCACAATTGCATAAATTAGAGGAAATTCGCCTTAAGGCTTATGCAAAGAAAAGACAAAGGCATTCCATGACAAAATAAGAAACCAGTTTGTGATTGGGCAAAAAGTTTTATTGTATAATTTCATATTGAAACTGATGCCTCGTAAGTTGCGTTCTCGTTGGATTATACCCTTTGTTGCTACGAATGTGTTTCCTTATGGTGCAGTTGAAATTCAAAGTTTAGGAAATAACAAAGTGTTCAAGGTTAACGGTAATGAACTCAAGCCATTTTATGAGGGGTTTCAGGAGCATTCAGTGGATTAAGGAGCTTTGCCATGTCAAGCTAACGACGTTAAACAAAGGCGCTACTTGGGAGGTAACCATGGGTGGCTTGTTAGCCACCATCAGATTTGTTTGCTTTCTTTTATCTTATTTTATTTTCTAGTATTTTTTTTTTCCTTTTCTTTTGCATTTGGGCTTTACATTGGGGACAATGTAAGTTTTAAGTGTGGGGGAGGAGAAATTTGTTGCTGTAATCTTTTTGAATATTAAAAAAAATAATAATAAATTCATTCTCATAAGCTTGATTCATGATTCTATATTAACTCCAGGAGAGATGTGCTTTGTCCTTGAAATGACTTTTCTATTTCGGTTGAATTTCTGAAATTTTACACAAGGTAATAGTAACTTTAATGATGAATTTTCCCTCTTCTCCATACCATAGAGTAATTTTTTTCCTGCATAAATCATTTAGGCTTGATTTCATGGTGAAATAATTAGTTATGTGTGCTTTAAACTAGTGTCATGCATATTTAGAACTTTGTTTAATCTATCAGGGCACTTTATAATATGTAGATGCATAAATTGGGGGAAATAAAAGGCTGAACTTGAAAATTGCTCTGCTATTTAGTTAAGCAAAGTAACCAGGAGTCTTCATGAACCCTATGTTGATTCTTAGGCCAAAAGCTAGCTAGGATATGAGCAAGGTACTTTTCTGAAGGTGACGGTTAAAATAAAAAAAAAAAGTAACTGTGACAAGAGAGAAGTACCAATTTAAAAAAAAAAAAAGAAAGGCATTTCTATCTCTCCTAAGATTTGCAAAGAGCTATAATTGTTGTGCCTTGATAAATTAGCCTTGTGTTTTGGTGTGCATTGATTTAAAATTTTATGGAACTTTAATTGTGTGAGCTTAATTGATTTCAAGCCTTTTATTTTGTGTTGAAAAATTGTTGATATATTGGTATGGTGTTGATGGAATTTGTTGTGATGGTTATTACCTTACTTGCCTCTTCTTTCAAACTTTTAATCTTTTGTTAGAGAATATTGTGATAGGGTGAAGTTAAGGAATTTCTAAGTGGAGTTGATTGAGAGTTTAAGTCATGCTTGAGGACAAACATGAAATAAGTGTGGAGGAATTTGATAAGTGCATAATTTATTAATTTTACTCCCATTACATTTAGTGTTTCTAGTGTGTTTTTATGCATAATTCAGTTGATTAAAGTATATTTATCATTTAGGCATATTTTTAGATAGTTGTTGGAATAATTGTGTTAAATTGCATTTATTTTTTTGAATCACTCTATTTGTAGTTGTAGCTCAAGTTATGGCCCAAAAACCACAACTGGCCGGATTAAAAATTTTCCAGAATTTCTGGACTGACCAAATCTACAGTGTTAGGAACAGTGATTGCAACTCACTTTTTGAATATGTTCTGGTCATAATTTGGGTTAGGTTTCTTCATGAAAGTTGTTGGTCTATATCTCAGCTTGTTTTTGGTAAAATTTCAGGTCAATTGTACCTTTCTACGCTGAGTTATGGCCAAATGACCAAACACTGTTCATTTGGTCATTTTGCCCAGGCAGACTGCAGGTCACCGGGATTAGGGCAAACTTTTGGTCACTTGATTTGGTTTTATAGGCATGGTTTCTTCACCAAAGTTGTGCCATTATGTGTCTAGTTTCATGTCCAATTGGTCTTGCACCAATTGAACCTCTACAATTCAAGTTATTGCTGCCCAAACCTGCTGGACTCATGCCCAGTCCTGCAGTGCACACTGGACAGCATACATAACCTCAATTCTCTTGGCACCATTCACTCAATTTCCTAATCAAACATGACCAAATGGTCACTAATTGACCATTACAACCTCTTTTCACCAATACTTAAACAAAATCCAAATTTTATTGCCCAAACCCTAACTCCAACAATTTCAATTCTCTATATGCATACAATCCATGAATTAAAACACCAAAATCATGTTTAATGGCAGCCGTACATTATGTAATCAAATTGTTGAAACCCTAGGTACCCTAAGGCTGCCAAAATTTCATGGGGCAAGTTCATGCATCTTTAATTCATTTTTCATCAAATTTTCAACTTAACTCAACTTAAATTCATGCTTAGAAAAGAATGGAAGCAAGAAAATTAGCACTAACCTCTTGGATGAATTTTTACCCTTCACTTTCCTTCACTTTCTCCTCTTCTAATGGCTGCCCAAGTCTAGCTCTAGTGGTAAGGGAAATTTTTTGTGAAGAGAGGGTGAGGTTTTATGGTGTAGTTGGCTGGGGAATCAAGCTCATTTGGAGCTTTAATAGTGGTCTTCCTCTCTTTTTTCTCTTTGGTGCAGGATTAAGAAGAAGGGGCTGCTGGAATTGTTTCATTTTTATCTCATTTTTATGTCATTTTAATCCCTTTTAATTTGCTTGTCAAATAGTGATTGGATGGAGAGTGTTTAATGACATCATATGATGTCATAATTCCTAATTTCTTTCATTTTCTTTTCTTCTTTTCTCTACTCATTTTAAATTCAATTTTTAGGAATATTCATTCATATTTTAGATCATAATAATTATTTACTTAATTAGACAAGTCGACCAAAAATCATCTCTGAAGAAGAAATGACCAAAATGCCCACAAAATAAGGAACAACTTTCATGTTGATCAGTTTGCCAAATTCCCACTACAAAATTGACCAATGGAACAGTAAATACAAGGCATGAAAACTGAAAATTCTACCCAATTAACATTAAGCTTGGAAATGGTATTGGCAACAAATACCAATAAATTTTGAATGCAAAATGTGGTATCTTTGAGAACTTAGGTTCAATAAATTTATTATGTATTAAAAAGTCAACAATTTGAGTGAATAGTAATGTGAATAGTAATACAAAGACACAAAGTATAATAACTAAATTAGTAGAGGACATTAAGGTATGAAATTTGGAATCCATGAAACATTCATGGATTACTTGGAATAGAAATAGTAATTCACCTAAATGACTTAGTGAACATTTAAGTTATGTGAGAATATAGTTAAGATTTATTCCCATTACTAGTAGGTCTAATAAAACATAAGTAATACCACTTGAATATTAAATGGCATTAATCTAGATGGATTGTTGAGTATAAATGGGATGAGGTTTACATTAGGATTTATGTTTCCATTACAAATAAGATAATAACAGCTTGTATGAGTTATGAATTCATATAAATATTGTAATGAATAAATGAATCACATGAAAATATGAAATGAAACATTAGTTCTCTTTATAAGAGAAAGGAAGAATGTTTTGAGTACAATGGTATATGAACACCATTGTTGTGAATTGTGATCAATATGAATGATGTAAGGAATGCATGAATATTATGATAAATGTATAAATTATGAAATTTATCATGAAATAATAAAGTCATAAAACACAATATATTAATATTTAATGATATTATGTGCCCTTGTATTGCCTAGACATGTGTGTCAGATTAGATGGTTTGGCATGCCAATAGGGAATTATTTTAGCAGTACTGCGAAAGGCTTTATGCCTATATTCATGGCTTTATTCCCGTATTCATGGCTTTATGCCTGCACTCATGGCTTAATGCCCGATTATGTGATATCATGGCTTTTTAGCCATACTGACTGCATACGTGGTTGACGTTCTGCGTCCCATGGTATGACGGCCCGAGGCACCGCTGTGTCCAGTGCCAACGACCCGTTATCCAGTTTAGTCAGCCTGTTATAGGTTACTTGGGCAGTGAAATTTATTGAAATAAGTTAAGAATATTAGCAATTAAAAATATTAGAAATTAAATAAAATAAATGAGTAAGATGACCTAAAATAAATTAGAATAGTTATTTATTAGAAAGAATCGAAATGAACTGGACTGATATTAAAAGTTACTTATTATGAGATAATCTGAGACAACCGAGCAAGTATTGAGAAAATACTAAAATATTAGCAAAGAAAATTATAACATAAATAAATATTGCAAATGTGACTTATATAATAATATAAGCATGAATTTATTATTTTTAGATCATTTTTTCTTTGTACATTATTACTGTACATTGGCGAAATAAACACTTCCAAAGAAGACTAAATTAGGATAAAATATATTAAATTTTAGAAACCGCATGTGAAGTATAAATAAATCTTAATTATTTGAATTATGTTTTATTTCTATCTTTATTTGTATATTATTTCCTTGTTATATTATTGCACTACTAAGCAGCAATGCTTAGCGCGATGGAATTGTTTCCTCGCGCAGGTACTGAAGGTAAAGCCCAGATAAAAATATTAAACAGAGATTTTAGAGTTCTGATCTGTAGAAGTGCCTGAAGTATTCAAGGTTGTCACCTCCTCAGCAATGCATGTAGATAGGGCCCATATAGAATATATTTTATATTTTGTATAAATTGCTTAGATATTGAATTGTAATATATACTATGAATAGGTAATTAATAGGAATGCGATGTAAATTAATAAATTAGCTTTTTCATATGTAATTAATTTATATATCATGTAAATTATGAAATTTTGTAATTATTTTGTAAATTATGTAAAATAAGGAAATTTGAAAATTTTGCTTATGTAATTTGAGAATGTTTACATATGAATTGAGTATGAATGGAAATGATTATGAAATTGAAATGTATGGATGAGATTTGAAAAATGAGAAAATTATGAGAATGATTGATGAGATAATTATGATTAGCATGGATGAGATTTTTATTTTAAAATATTGTTGAATTTCAAACAGGTGAATATTGAAATACGCCAAACGATAATAAAATAGGGGAAACTCCACTGGTTTCTCCATCAAAAAAATAATTGATATTAAATTAAATGAATTCAAAATTATTAAAAAAATAAAATAAGATAAGTTAGGGTGCTCTGGCACTGATTGTAGCACGCCTCGCTCGGCTACACTGTAGTCGGGTGAGGGGTGTTACATCAATGGCAACTGCAATTATCAACAAGTAAGTAGCCCTAAATTCCTAAAATAATTATTGGCATGAAAATATAGTAATAGTACGATTTTTATTTAGTAAATTAAAATTAACTTTGTTTTTAATTTAATTGACTTTTGCATGTAATTAATTTAAATAAATACTTGGTAAATTAAAATAAACTTTATTTATAAATTGAACGAACATTGGCATATAAAATAAATTTAATTTAATACTTGGTAATTATAAAATAAATTTGTATGTAAGAAATCTTTATTAGGTTTTGATTGTTTGGGCCTTATGTTAAATTACACATGTACATAATTAATTTAGTTTAATTATCCTTAGGGTAACTCGGTCAAAAATTAATTCATTAGGTTAAATAGAAACTTAAGGTTATTTGAAATTGAATTTATTTGTAAATTAAATTCTCAATATTAAATTAATTTTAGTCATCTGGTAAATATCATTTAAATAATTAGCAACTCCATATATAGGAATTACTTGTTCATGAAAACTATTTGAAAATAATAACCCTTTTGTGAATTACTTATATGTGTAGGACTAGAATTGCATTTTTAGAATAAAGTTTAATTGAGAAATAATAAACAAGACATCTAGAAACATTAGTAGAGGACTGGCACACGAATTAACAAGGTTAGACCAGGCGTAAAGGGTGCCTAACACCTTCCCCTTACGTACCCACTATCCCGAACTTAGACATTGGGCTATGGTAATAATAGTTGTGGAAACTCTAAAAGGAGTAAGTTGCCATCCATGACCCTCGAAAGAAATACTGAATATGTCCTGGTTTTTTACTTGGGTGACGACTCTTGTCTATCTAGACCTTCGTGGCATAAATCCTTAGTACCGTGGTAGTATTATGGGAAGATGGTACTTACCAATGGTTTGATTCTATTAGGATTGTATGAAGTGCATGTTTAGGAAAAGCTGTTTAAGGAGGTGATACTTAAGTGAGACCATTATTATGACTTCACCATCTTTCCTGGGCATTACCTGGTGCATTTTATATAATTTTAGTGGATAATATTTTTCCTCACGCCTTACTACAACCCCCCATCCTACAAATTGAGGGAAGAAATCAAATAATATATTATTGTATTAATTGCGCAGAATGCAATTAAGACCATAAATATTATTAGAAAGGAATTATGATCCATTTTTGGGGATAAGGGAATCAATCTTATAGTTAATGAAGAGGCTGGGACTTTTGTAGTTGTCTTAAGGGTAAGGGGATTCTTCCTAATCCTAAGGAGAAAGCTTTATAGTAGTAAGGAGGTGTTATTAGCAATGGATCTGCAGTTTATAATGAAGGTATGTCTATCATGTTTTCTAAAATTGAGTTGATTACTTTTGAAGGAAAAGAACCTAGGGTGCTGCTCAGGTAAGAAAATGTGTTAAATACTTTGAAGTGTTCGGGGTTCCTAAAGAATAGAAAGTGGGCATTGCTAGTTTATTTTTACTGATAAAGCTAATGCATGGTACCATAATTGGGTTATGGGGGAATGAATCATTCTTAGGAGGAATTTGAGAGGGATTTGTGTAGAAGATTTGGAAAAAAGAAGGGTTAAAGGATGTGGTGGAGGATTTTATGAAAATGAGACAAGAAGATACTATAGAAGAATATCAAGATAGGTTTAAAGATCTTAGAATTAGATTGGAAAGAGTGATGCCTAATTTAGGAGAAGCTTATTTCTTATCTACTTTTATTGGGGAGGGTGAAGGGGGGGTGGGGGGGGGGGGAGGGCAAGGAGAAGGGGAATTAAAGGATGATATTGGGCTAATGGTGAGAATGTTGAAACCAACTACCTTACCACATGCTTTTGAAATCTCCAGATACTAAGAGTGGATCTTGAATTGCAGCAAGAAAACCAATTCTTTTTTGAGACCTTACCAAACTAATTTTAGAACCATTTATTCTTCTAATCCTGCCTATAAGAATGTCTTTTATCAGTCATCCTACTCTCCTTCATTTAAATCCCAAAATATAGATCAAATTTCCACCCTT
The DNA here is from genome assembly GCF_030052815.1 of Hevea brasiliensis. Taxonomy (NCBI): domain Eukaryota; kingdom Viridiplantae; phylum Streptophyta; class Magnoliopsida; order Malpighiales; family Euphorbiaceae; genus Hevea; species Hevea brasiliensis. Next base: position 50,946,732 of record NC_079498.1, read on the forward strand.
AATAAAGCAAATGCTATTTGGAAGCCATTTATTTCTACTAGTAAGTCCTTTGTTAACCAATCGGCCAATAAAACTAATTCTAATACCAATCTCAGTAATAATTCCAATACTAATTCTAATACCAGACCACCAAAGCGTTATTTGAAATGTGAAGAAAATTTTTACCCTAGATATCAATGTAAGCAGAAAACTCCAATATCGCTGCATGTGCGTGAAAATGATGGTGTAGCATTTCAAATGCAAGGTCAGGCAGCAGGGAAGGAGGAGGAAGATTAGCATGAGGTGATGAAGGGTGACATAGGTGTTAGTAGTATGCCCTAGAGCATATCATTTAGTATGTATCTTGTACATATTTTTAATAATAAAAGGCATTTCCACTTTTCCGTTTACATAATATATTTATGTGTAATAGAAAAGGTCCATTGATATTTTGTTAGAAATATTATTCTTAAGTTGTTAAGAATATGAGTGACAATATTTCTAGCACAAAGTATCATAAATAGGTTCACAATCGAGGATACTTCATAATAAGGACATGACTTATCCAGAAAGATTGTATTCATGTTTGTTCCCAAGTTATTTATATGAGATATAAATAAGATGGAATGGTGAGTCTCATGCCATATAACAAACATGATAGGCACTTATAAATGATAAGTAGGCCGAACCAGTGAAACTTATGACAAGCACATGGAGTTTACTCTTGTCAATGTTTTGTCATAAATCATATCAGTGCATATAATCTTTAGACCTGAGATAGCACAGTTATCTTGTATATAGGTAGTTTGAGTTTGATCTGCTTTCATACTTGTACTATGTATGGGTATATGGGCATGTGTTGGCTCTGCTAGTTATATATGGAGGTAGGTGTTGATCAAGATGGAATCTGTTCCTCTAAGTAAATAGAGTTAAAATCCTATGTTCATTTAATTGTTCTTGATGTTTCAAGTTCTGGCAGACAGATAGATTTATTCAGAAAGAGTTTACGATGAGAAAAATCTTTTAATCAAGAACTGGAATTAAAAGAGAACATAATATTCATAGCAAATGGAGTTTGACATAAACCATGACTCGGCTTGAGTTGGGATTTTGTAACAGAGAGATTCTAGTGCATGGTAACATATGATTATAGGTTCATTTAAGGTAAATCTTATTACTAATTGGGTGGCCATGGCATGCTATGCTAGGTGTTAACCATGGTCTATGAGGTTCATAAAATGATTTAGAGAAATCATTTATGGTAAGAAAGAGTTCTGATGATATTAAGAGTTGATATCATGTCTCATTGCCAATTAGTGATGAGCCTAGTAAGTCACACACATACACAAGTTATCACCTATTTAAATATGATTTAATTAATTAATTAAAGAGTTTAATTGATTAATTAAATAGATTTGGTTTGCAATAAAATTGCAAAGTACCTAGCATGACTTGAAACCAAATCTAGATTATTGGATGTGTAGTATAAATTAAATTTATATTTAAAGTCTTTAAATATGAATTTAATTGATGAGAAATTAATTAATAGAGATTAATTAATTAATTTATATTTGATATAGATTAATTAGAAGAAGAAAATAATTATTTTGGGTTAAGAACTCAAAATTAAGACACAGGGGCATTTTGGTCATTTCACAGTGTGACACGTGGCACCATGAGATGGTGACACATGGCTTAACACATAAGCTTGCCAAATATTTTTTAATCATGTAAGATGATTAAAATCAAGATTAAATATAGGTTTGACACTTGGCACAATGTGATTGGGTCACTTAAACCTAGAGCTAATCAAAAGGTGACATGTGGCTAGGGTTTAATGTGTTAACCTAGCTATTTAAGTGTGGTTATGAATGGAAAACATAACCAGCAGCCTCTCCTCTCATATGTCACGCCACTTTGAGCCTCTCCAGCTATTTCTCTTCATCTCTCATCAATTCAAAGAGATTAGCCATCAATCTCTTGAATTAAGAACGCTAGAAATTGTTTCTAGTGTCCTGTTTACATCTCTAATCTCTTAAAAGGCAGAACTTGAATTTCTAATTAATAGAAAAAGCTTTAGAGGCTGTTCAAGGGCTTCCATAGGTGTTCTTGGTGTGGACAAGCTAGAGGGACAACATCTGGTGTCCTGAAGACGAATCTCAAAGGCGCAGACACGCTGCAGCACATCAAGAGGTTAGTGTAATCGTTCTTGATTTAATCTAGGGTTCTAAAATTAATCTGTTTTATTTTAAAATCTTATATGGCAAATACAGATGCAAAAACATTTTAAAAGAGTTTTAATATGTTGTTTATTATTGTATTCAAATAGATAATAATTAATCTTGCATTGTGAATGTGACCCTAGGTGAAAATTTTTGAATTCAATGGTATAATCTTGTGTTTTTCACGCCTGCCTTCCATTGGTATCAGAGCCACTATATTTGCCATTTAGATTGTTGATTATATAATTTAATTGTGTGTTTGATCATGAGATCAAGAGATTCATTGCTGGTTGGATCATGAGATGTGGCGTCACATGGAGAAGCCACCATTGGTGGCGCAACAATGGTTCCATGGGTGATTCAAGGTTTGGCTTTTAATTCTAAAATTGTTGTATGATCTAAGGCCTATTCTTTGACTAATTAAAGTGTTTAATTAGTTGTTTTAATCACACAATTAAATTATGATTCAAATCAGAATTTTAAAAAATGTATGAATGTGATTCAAATCTGAATTTTAAAAGTTGTTTGAATGAGATTCAAATCTGAATTTTTAAAGTTGTTTGAATCATATTTAAATCTGATTTTTAAAATTGATTCAATAAAATTCAGATCTGATTTTTAAAAATATTTGAATGTGAATCAAATCAGATTTTATAAAAAATGTTTGAATGTGATTCAAATCTGAATTTTTGAAGTTGTTTGAATGTGATTCAAATCTGAATTTTTAAATTTGATTGAATGAGATTCAAATCTGAATTTTTAAATTTATTTGAATCATATACAAATCTGAATTTTTAAGTTGAATATGAGATATTAATTTAATTATGTATGTTTTATTTAATTGTTAAATAGTAATATGCATGATGGATGATCATGGACTATAAAAGACCAATGTGATTGGATTTATTTTTTTATGTTTCTTTGGGATTGTAAATTAATTTATTTATTTTATTTAATTTTGGGCATGTATTATTAAGTTGTAATGATTTTTGGGTTGTAATTTCATTTATTTAGTTCTTATAAATTCACCTTGGTATGCCAAGGATTACTATGTAATATTGGATTGCAAGAAGTTCAAGGAGGTCAAGAGCATTGGTGGGACCAGTGGGAGGAATTCAATATCAAGTGTTGATTATGTACTCCTTCAGCAACTCTTGTAAAATGAATGAATGAAATGCACCTAGGAATGCCTGATTCAATTCTTGGTGGCTCGAATTGAATCCCTTAGAAAGTCCATGATCATACCATATTTATCGCTTATCCATGAATGCATGAGATGTATGGGAATGTATGCAATTATATGATATATGCATGCTAAATGGATAATGTGCAAAGTGAGACCTTAATAGTAATTAGGATGGCTATAAAATCTTCCAAACAAATGATTAAGTTGGAAATGCTATAATTAAAGTAATTATAACATAAGCCCTCCATTGGGGCAATTATTTTAAGAAATTTTAAATAGTTGCATGAGATGCAATTAATTTAAGAGATTTTCTTAAGAATAATTGTTAAGCATGAGATGTTGTAAATATGTAAATGGTTTGGTGGCCAATATTGGATGTACTGAGGACATTAAAATTATTTGCATAATTATCGCTCAATGGGATCAACTTAACTAATGCAAGATAAGTCAATATTGGATGTACCTGAGATTTTGAGCATTAGGGGCTAGCAAAAGGATTGAACCTCACATGAGATGTGATGGGCAAGGAGTTGCTCACTTATAGTTTATTGTAATTCCAATAATGGATGTACCTGAGGATAATCAATAGAATTATAAGAATTCAATCACCCACTAGAAATCCATCCAACTAGGATTTCCGTTTTCTACTTTGGAAGTGTAGGATTCGCTAAGTTAGTGGGAGGACCAATTTGATTAAAAGACCATAATCATTTTGGTTAATTACATGATACATTTACTAATTAATCTGGTTATTTTCTGCAGTTACTTTTCTGATAAAAATGAGCACAAAACAACCACCACCATCCAATATCCTTGCAAGCATACTTGATCACACAGGTTGACAGGACCTAATCATGCGATTGGCTAAGAAATTTGAAACTTGTCCTGAACCTTGAACATATAGGATATGTTCTAGATTCAAATGTTCCTGGTCCCTTACTTTCAGAGGCCACACAAGAGGAACATGATACTTTGGACAAGTGGAAGGAGCATGATATGAGAGCTAAGTGTTACATGCTTGCTTCCATGAGTAATGAGTTACAGAAGCAACATGAGAACATGCAGAGTGCTAGTGAGATCCTCCTTCACCTACAAGAGTTGTATGGTGAGCACAAAGCAGAATGCTAGGTATGAGATATCTAGACGATTATTCCGTATGAGGATGTCCGAGGGATGTAATGTTGGGGATCATGTCCACAAGATGATTCGGTGATTGAGCGGTTGGAACATCTTGACTTCAACATGGATTTCCAACTACAAACGGATTTGATCCTTGATCCCTTCCTGAGTCTTTTGGGAATTTTGTGACAAATTTCCATATGACTAAACAGAATGCACCTTAGTGAATTACTCAACATGCTGGTTATTGCCCAAAAGAATATGCTGCAATAAAGGAAAAGAGGTAGCTTTGTTGCATCTTCTTCACTGGAAAGTCCAACAAGAAGAAGGGCAATAAGAAAAAGAAACCTCGATTCTGGTCCTTCCAAGAAAATAGCTAAACAGAAAGGAAGACTAAAGTCGATGAAGGCAAAGGAAAGTGTTTCCACCGCCAAAAGGATGGGCACTGAAAAGGAACCGCCTGCAGTATCTTGCTTCTCTGAAGGACAAGAAGGATACACCTTCTAAGGTATGTCCATATCTTGTTATTTAGATTCTGATGATACTCATAGTTCATCTACACTTGGGTTTTAGATATCAGTGCCGCTTCTCACATTTCTAATGATATGCGTGAACTAGCAAACAAAGAGTACTTGCGTTCTCAAGATATTAGAGTCCGGATTGGCAATGGCTCAACTGTTGAAGCTTTAGCCATAGGATCTAAATCTTTTTACATGTTTGGACATGTTTTGTGTTTGGATAATATTTTATATGTACCTGATGCTTTTAAGAACATCATTTCAATATCTAGTTTGACTAGAAATGGCTATGAATTTCAGTTCACAGATGATGTTTGCAATATTTATTTTGGAAATAAATATGTTGGTTCGGGTTATATGAATGATGGTCTTTATTATTTAGATAATAATGACAAACACAAATTGAATGCAAGTGATCTAAATGAAAGCAATGTCGTGGTGAAAAACAACTCAAGTTCAAAATATATTTGGCACTTAAGGTTATGTCATGTTGCAGAAGATAGGATTACAAAATTAGAGAAAATGGGGATTCTATCCTTATTGGACTCTGAGCCTACTCCAACTTGTGAATCTTGCCTTCAGGGCAAAATGACTAGATCACCCTTTGTTGGACAGGGGCTAAGAGCTGAAAATATTTTGGAGCTAATACATAGTGATGTATGTGGTCCATTTAAAGAAATGGCTAGAGGGGGTTTTTATTATTTTATTACCTTTACTGATGATAAATCAAGGTTTGGGTATTTGTATTTGATGAAATACAAACATGAATCTTTTGAAAAGTTCAAAGAATTTAAATCTGAAGTAGAAAATCAAACAGGAAAGAATATTAAAGCTCTTTGATCAGATCGTGGAGGTGAATATTTGAGTCTCGAATTTGATGAATACTTGAGAGGGCATGGCATTGTTTCTCGCCTAACTCCTCCGAGAACGCCACAAATGAATGGTGTATCTGAAGGAGAAATCGTACCCTATTGGATATGGTACGTAGTATGATGAGCTATCTTGATATGCCAATCTCCTTTGGGGATTTGCATTAGAATCGACTTTGTATATTCTCGAATAGGATTCCATCAAAATCGCTTTCTTCCACACCTTATGAGATATGGCATGGAAGAAAACCAAGTCTTAAGGATGTTAAGATTTGGGGTTGTCCAACTTATATTAAAAAGCTAAACACTGATAAATTGGAAACCATATCAGAAAAGGGTCGATTTGTTAGATATCCAAAAAATAGTTTTGGATATTATTTTTATTTGCCTACTTAACAAAAAGTTGTGATAAGTAGAGATGTCATATTTCTTGTATAACAGTTTGTTCAAGAAGGAGGCAAAGGACGGCAAATAGAGTTAGAATTGGGGAATTCTGACCAACCAATGCATCAGGATGGATATAGATCCATCTAGTCAACCTATACCCATTGATGAAACATCTACACTGTTCCTCGTAGAACAACCAGGTATCTCACCCACCAGTAAGATATGGTTTCCTTCGTGAAGAAAAACAAGAGTTGTCTACTCATGAAGAAATAGATCATGGAGATGATCCACTTACCTATGAAGAAGCTATATCAGATATAGACTCTTCAAAATGGATTGATGCTATAAAATCCAAGATTGATTCCATGTATAAGAATCAAGTTTGGAATTTTGTTGATCCACCTGAAGGTATTGTACCTATAGGGAACAAATGGGTTTTCAAGAAGAAAATTGGTTACGATGGAAAGGTAGAGACCTATAAGGCAAGGCTAGTAGCGAAAGGGTTTCGCCAAAGGCAAGGAATAGACTATGAGGAGACTTTCTCACTTTGTTGCCATGCTTAAATCAATTAGGATTTTTTAGCAATAGTGCATACTATGATTATGAGATTTGGCGGATGGATGTCAAAACAAATTTTTCTCAATGGATAAATTGAAGAAAACATTTTCATGGAACAACCTAAGGGATTTGAATCCCAAGATGGTTCCAAGGTATGCAAGCTAAAGCGATCCATTTATGGGTTGAAACAAGCTTCGAGGAGTTGGAACATCCGCTTTGATGAAGCCATTAAATCTTTTGGTTTTATCAAAAATGAGGATGAGCCATGTGTATATACGAAGGTTAGTGACAGTGCTATCACTTTCCTTGTCTTATATGTGGATGACATATCGTTGATGGGTAATGATACAGTATGTTGACGACTATAAATGTATGGTTGTCAAATACATTCTCCATGAAAGACTTAGGGAGGCAACCTATATTCTTGGGATTCGCATCTATAGAGATAGAGCGAAAGAATAATTGGTTTATCCCAAAGTCTATACTTGGAAAAGGTGTTAAAAGGTTTAACATGCTTGATTCCAAGAGAGGATTGTTACCAGTGAGACATGGTATCCACCTTTCTAAAGAGATGTCTCCAAAGACACACAAGAAAGAGATAAGATGGCCAGATTCCATATGCTTGGCTATTGGAAGTTTAATGTATGCAATGTTGTGTACTAGGCGGATATCGCATATGTCGTTAGTTTGACTAGCGGTATCAATCCAATCCAGTTTGGAACATGGATAGTGTCAAGAATATCCTTAAGTACTTGAGAAGAACTAAGGATTTATTCTTGATTTATGGAGGTGGAGACTTGCAATTGGATGGTTATACCGATTCGATTTCCAATCGGATATCGATGATAGAAAGTCTACCTCTGGATATGTGTTCATTGGTAATGGAGTGCGATCGGTTGGAAGAGTTCCAAATAGAGCACGATTGCAGATTCCACTCTCGAGGTGAGTATATTCTTTGCATCGGATCTTTGCAAAGGAAGTGTTTGGATAAAGAAGTTCGTGTGAGAACTTACAGTAGTTCCTTCCATTGAGTCAGCGGTTCCATTACCTTTGTGACAACAATGGAAACGATCCTCTGAGCTAAGGAACAAAGGTCTCACCATAAATCCAAACACATAGAAAGCGCTACCACATTATCGGAGAAATAGTTGGGCGAGGCGATGTAGCCATGCGAAAATAGCATCGGTGAAAATCTAGTGATCCATTCACTAAGCTTATGTCACAGACTCGTTAGACAGACATATTGAGAAGATATGTCTAAGATATTGTAATGAATGGCTCTAGTGCTAGTAGGAGATTGTTAGTAGTATTCCCTAGAGCATATCATTTAGTATTTATCTTGTACATATTTTTAATAATAAAAGGCATTTCCACTTTTCCGTTTACATAATATATTTATGTGTAATAGAAAAGGTCCATTGATATTTTGTTAGAAATATTATTCTTAAGTTGTTAAGAATATGAGTGACAATATTTCTAGCACAAAGTATCATAAATAGGTTCACAATCGAGGATACTTCATAATAAGGACATGACTTATCGTAAAGATTGTATTCATGTTTGTTCCCAAGTTATTTATATGAGATATAAATAAGATGGAATGGTGAGTCTCATGCCATATAACAAACATGATAGGCACTTATAAATGATAAGTAGGCCAGACAGTGACACTTATGACAAGCACATGGAGTTTACTCTTGTCAATGTTTTGTCATAAATCATATCGATGCATATAATCTTTAGACTGAGATAGCACGATTATCTTGTATATAGGTAGTTTGAGTTTGATCTTGCTTTCATACTTGTACTATGTATGGGTATATGGGCATGTGTTGGCTCTGCTAGTTATATATGGAGGTAGGTGTTGATCAAGATGGAATCTGTTCCTCTAAGTAAATAGAGTTAAAATCCTATGTTCATTTAATTGTTCTTGATGTTTCAAGTTCTGGCAGACAGATAGATTTATTGAGAAAGAGTTTACGATGAGAAAAATCTTTTAATCAAGAACTGGAATTAAAAGAGAACATAATATTCATAGCAAATGGAGTTTGACATAAACCATGACTCGGCTTGAGTTGGGATTTTGTAACAGAGAGATTCTAGTGCATGGTAACATATGATTATAGGTTCATTTAAGGTAAATCTTATTACTAATTGGGTGGCCATGGCATGCTATGCTAGGTGTTAACCATGGTCTATGAGGTTCATAAAATGATTTAGAGAAATCATTTATGGTAAGAAAGAGTTCGATGATATTAAGAGTTGATATCATGTCTCATTGCCAATTAGTGATGAGCCTAGTAAGTCACACACATACACAAGTTATCACCTATTTAAATATGATTTAATTAATTAATTAAAGAGTTTAATTGATTAATTAAATAGATTTGGTTTGCAATAAAATTGCAAAGTCCCTAGCATGACTTGAAACCAAATCTAGATTATTGGATGTGTAGTATAAATTAAATTTATATTTAAAGTGTTTAAATATGAATTTAATTGATGAGAAATTAATTAATAGAGATTAATTAATTAATTTATATTTGATATAAATTAATTAGAAGAAGAAAATAATTATTTTGGGTTAAGAACTCAAAATTAAGACACGAGGGCATTTTGGTCATTTCACGATTGTGACACGTGCCACCATCAGATTGTGACACATGGATTAACACATAAGCTTGCCAAATATTTTTAATCATGTAAGATGATTAAAATCAAGATTAAATATAGGTTTGACACTTGGCACAATGTGATTGGGTCACTTAAACCTAGAGCTAATCAAAAGGTGACATGTGGCTAGGGTTTAATGTGTTAACCTAGCTATTTAAGTGTGGTTATGAATGGAAAACATAACCAGCAGCCTCTCCTCTCATATGTCATGCCACTTTGAGCCTCTCCAGCTATTTCTCTTCATCTCTCATCAATTCAAAGAGATGAGCCATCAATCTCTTGAATTAAGAACGCTAGAAATTGTTTCTAGTGTCCTGTTTACATCTCTAATCTCTTAAAAGGCAGAACTTGAATTTCTAATTAATAGAAAAAGCTTTAGAGGCTGTTCAAGGGCTGCCATAGGTGTTCTTGGTGTGGACAAGCTAGAGGGACAACATCTGGTGTCCTGAAGACGAATCTCAAAGGCGCAGACACGCTGCAGCACATCAAGAGGTTAGTGTAATCGTTCTTGATTTAATCTAGGGTTCTAAAATTAATCTGATTAATTTTAAAATCTTAAATGGCAAATACAGATCCAAAAAACATATTAAAAGAGTTTTAATATGTTTTTTATTATTGAAATCAAATAGATAAAAATAAATCTTGCATGGTGCATGTGACCCTAGGTGAAAATTTTTGAATTCAATGGTATAATCTTGTGTTTTTCACGCTTCCGTTCCTTCAATAGGTGCTTAGCAGGAGGAAGTAACACTGTTAGTGCATGCTATTAAGGGTAGTCATGGAGTAGATACTATAAGAGTGATTGGGCAATATAGAAACAAAGAACTTTTGATATTATTGGATAGTGAAAGTTCTCATATTTTCTTCAATGCAAGGGTTGCAAGAGTATTAAAGGTGCCTATTATAGAGGGTTATGCAATTACTATTACAGTAGCTGATGGCAGAAAAATGTGCAATAGTGGTATTAGTCCTGCATTTGGATGGAAAATGTGGTAATATTCTTTCAATTTTGATATTGGAAATGGGGAGGTTTGATATTATATTGGGTGTGGATTGGTTAATGACATTTAATCCTATCCTATTTGATTTTGAGTAGTCCAGACTTATTTTTTAGTATAAGGGTTGGTTACATTGTTGGGTATTACAAAATCTGGGTTGCAGTCCAAATTGGTGCATTGCTTGGCCTATGATCAATTATTACATAACAATGGGGACAATTTTTAGACTCCATTATTTTGCATTCAGTTGTCTTAGCTTAGTGGAGCTTGTGGTCAATTTTTCACTTATGAAGGTGATACTCTAGTAGCCTTGCAGGTTTTATTGTAGAGGTATAGTGGCCTTTTTGGGGATTACAAGTCATTTCCTCCATTTAGGTCCCATAACCATTTTATTCCACCAATTCCTTCTGCTCAACCTATCAATATTAGGCCTTATAAATATCCCTACTTTTAGTGCATGCAATTCTTAGGTAAAAATAGCAAAGAAGAAAGTATTTCTTTTGCTATTCTAAAAATTTTCTTATGAAAACTTATGTTCAAATTATACGCATCGGCATTGCCCATAGGGTATGAGCTAGTACATTATGGACTAATATTTGGATTTGCAATTGTTCCATGCATGCAATGATTTAGTTTTAAATGTGTGGCATTTCTTTCCCAAACTTTGTTAATGATGTTTTCCTGTATTTGCTAAGTATTTTCATTCTAGTAAAAGAGCTGAATATGGGATAAGAAGGTAACTTTTTTAAGTTTCTGTAAGCTTTAGTTAGCTGATTGTATGCCCTAATGGCTATATTGGTTGCTGATGCTTGAATTCAACTTGACAGACACACTAATTAATTGCTATTTTTGTAAAATTTTATGATAAAAAAATGTTGCCATCTAATCTAGAATTATTGATATATTTATATATAAAATTATATTATATTTAAATTTAAACGTTGTATAGTTGCATTTTGCATTTTCATTTTAGTTTTTATTGATTTTCCAATTATTATTTAACAAAGATCAAATCACTATTTGAAGTAGTTGTTCTTTGATTAATTAATTATTATTTATAAATATTTAGAGATAAATGTTGTGCATGAAATAGTTGTTGTTTGCCTCGCCAATCCTAGGAAAAATTTGCTAAATCTATGGAGGCAAAATCTTTATGTGCATACAATAGAGAAATGATATAGGCATTCTTTATTTAGCCTTCTTAAGACCTGAACCACCTTATTAAATTATCCCTTGCAATCCCTTCAAGCCTTTTTTTTTTACCTAAATGTTATCTTCTATGTTAAACCTTATGTTAACCTAACCCTAGTCCAAAAAATTATATCTTACCCTGTATATGAGAAGAAATTATCTATGAAAGTCAAAGATATACTAGGAATATATTAGCTTCCTTTATCTAAGAAAAAAGAAAAAAAAAGGAAGGGCATAAATAAAAATAAACCATAATCTACTCTAATGTTTTGAGTTGCTTAGTAACTAGAAGCATTCATGAACCCCATATTTGCTCTTACGTCAAATGATAACTTGAAATATGAGTATGCAAAGCACTTTAAATTCATGACTTGTTGAGTAATTGGGTGCTTTCATTAAAAAAGCAAGTGATGGCTTAAGGAATAGTCTCTTGAAAAAACAACAGTCATAATCTACTCCAATGTTTTTAGTTACTTAGTATCTACGAGTATTCATGAACCATCAACTGGTAGCTCGAAATATGAGCATGCAGAAAAAGGCAGTCACAATCTACTCTAAAGCTTTGAGTTGTTTAGTAACTAAGAGTATTCATAAACCTCATGTTTGCTTTTACATCAAATGATAGCTTGAACTATGAGTATGCAAAGCACTTTAATTTCATGACCAATGTTAGCATTCACGTAAAAAGGCAAGTGATGACTTAAGGAAAAGGAGCTTGAAAAAAGGAAGTCACAATTTGCTCTAATGTTTTGAGTAGCTTAGTAACTAGGAACATCTATGAACCCCATGTTAGCTCTTATGTCAAATAGTAGCTTAAAATATGAGCATGCAAAGCACTTTAAGTTTATGAATTATTAAGTAACTAGGTACTTTTATGGCCAATGTTAGTATTTTCATAAAAAGGTAAGTGATTCCTTAAGGAAGAGCAGCTTGAAAAAAAGGAAGTGACAATCTACTCCAATGTTTTGTGTTACTTAGTAACTAGGAGCTTTCATGAACCCCATGTTTGCTCTTATGTCAAAAAGTAGCTTGAAATATGAGTATGCAAAGCACTTTGAGTTCATGACTTGTTAAGTAAATAGGCGCTTTCATAACGAATGTTAGTATTCACATAAAAAGGCAAGTGATTGCTTAAGGAAGAGTGTTAAGCACAAATTCTATCCAAAAAGGGAAAAAAATGGCGAAGGAAGAATAAAAAATCAATAAAATTTCTAGTGTGTTTTGATCTTCCATAAGATAGTTTGTCTCTTATCTTTGTAAACATTTTTCCTATTCTTTGTTAACCAAAGTTTACCCTAAGTCCCATTTTTACCGTATTTAAAGACCTATTGATCTGTTGAAGCATGTTTACTACATTAGTGGAGATAGACTTGGTAAATTTGCTCATGGGATTAGAATTGACCAAATTTATCTTAATACTCTGTTATTTAATTAGAGGTAATAATAACTATTGATTGTGCAATATTTTATCTAAGTATGAGTAGGTTTTAAGTGATTAATCTATGAATATGTGCATTAAATGTGATTTGATCTTTGTTAAGCAGTGATGCATAAGCAATTATTTTATTTCTGTGTATTTTAATAAGTTAATAATGTATTAATGTTTTGAGGTGATTTGATAATTTTGATACTTAATTCTTGTTTATTTCAAAAAAGGGGCTTTCCTGGTTTGAGTTTGATTTTCCTTTTCTTGGGGACAAGTGAAAACACTAATGCCCAACAGCACAAATATACTGTTTGGGTTTTGATTAGTTATGTTAACATATCTCATATTTTAGGACTTGTCTTCTTTGCTTAGTAGACTATTCCTTAATAAAACACACAAGCTTTTAAAGGAGCATGCTATACTTAATAGATATGCCATTGGCTTCATTCAATTGCTATAAGGATCTACATTTTTCTGTTATATGGCTTTTGGATGCTTATGATTTGGGTTATCTTGTATAGATTAATGAAGGTGATGGAGCTTTTAATGGATCGAAAATATCAGTGTATCTGATGCATTAAATAGGAAATTTCAGTGTGCCACATTGCAAGTTGAGATTGTTAGGGTTTATTTTCTTTCCAATTCTTCTATGGTAGTGTTCTAGAATTTTACTTAATAAATCTTATGGTTGTTGGCTAACTTCCATATTCCAGAATGATATGAGTTGGATTCTGCAGAGGACAAAGCTAAGAGGTCTATTGATCATATGTTTGCCATACTATTGGAACATTACAAGGGGAAATGGCATTTCTGGTTAGTTCTTGTCAGACGATTATAAACTTGGATAGAAAATCAAACTTGAGAGGTAGGAATCTCTTCTCCACTCAATTTTTTTACTTTTGCTTTATTAGTTCATAGTTTCAGAAACTTGTTTTAAAGAAATGCTATGGATGCATTTTTAGTTAGATGTTTATGAATTTTGATTTGGTATACATGCATGTATAGGGAGAGTCCATGGGTTAGTATTAGTGGTTCTCATGTGATGGATTGAAGTTGCGTAAGTTGAAATTTGATTTTCTTTTATTGTAAGTTGGATGAAAATTTTGAGAAATCTTAGTGACTTTTAGGTGTGATGATTACATGTTTTTTTTTTCCTAAGTTGTTTTGGGTTAATAGGCATGATGAGTAGGTGATTATATGGTTGGATCAAGGTTTGGAGCATTTGAGATGAGTTTGATGGTGTTTTGGGTATTTGGTTTTAATGTAGAATCTAATTGGGAATTTTAGAAATTCCTAGGTTTGGCTATCAAAAACTATTATTCCGACAGTAGGAGTTGCTACTACTTCTCGAGGGCACTTGATGTTTGGGACTTTGGCAGCCGAAGTTCCTTTCCCTGACAACTGAAGTTCCTTCTGCCTATATTATTTCCCTTTTTGTCTTAAGGTTTCAAAAATTGTTCTTAAATAAACCTAAAATAAACTTTGTGATGTATATATAGAGTTTTTAGAAAAAACTTTAGGGTCCGTCTTTTATAAGAACGGACTTGAAGGACTTGAAAAACCAAGGTTGAAAGGAATAGCTGCCATTCATGTTTTGGTGTTGATAAGCTCCATGAGGTAAGTAACACTAACCCTAATAAATGATATATTTTTTTAATTAATTATAATTGAACTCATGAACATTCACATACATCATTTCATGTTATTATTAGGTTATATGTATATAGAACATGAATATATTGCATTACTACATAATTAATTATTGATGCTCGATGTTGGTTGATGCACTAATTTCCCCTACGTTATGCATACAATATGGATATGATATGATCATGCATGATGCAATGCGGTAAGACCAGGTGAGGCCTAATCAGCCCTGGCTCATTATTTATGATAGAGGAAGTCCTAATGAGCTTCTTTATGAGTCGGACATATTGATTATGATATGTTATAAGAGGAAGTCTTGAGGAGTTTCTTTATGAGCCAACCAAATTGGTTTTGGAAAATCACTGGTGACAAGTCTATCTTATGTAAATTATTTATATTGTGAAAAATCACACACTTGATTGCATTGCATATGAATGATTTGGATGAAATGAATTATGATAATTGTTAGTTTACTCACTAAACTTCCCAAAGCTTACCCCCTTTCCTTAACCCCAAGTGTAGAATAGTACGAATATAAGGTGTTAATAGCAAGGCTAGCAAGTTACAAATGTCTAGCAAATTTGAATCTATGACTTGAGGTTTTTATAGTAGACATGTATTTGTGATTTGTTAGATATTATGCTTGGCTTCAGCATATTATCAGTATGTAATATGCAAGAACATAAGTTTGTATGTTTGCCTTAATATCTAAACACTATTTTATGATTATGTATGAATGGATGGATTACACTTTAGCATTAGGAATGTTATGTGAAGGTTCAAAATTCTAAGTCATTTTTAAAGAAATGTTTTACACTATCAAAATACTAAGGTGTAGATGCTTTAGGTTTTGGTCTTTATGGAATAAAGAAACGTTTTTATTAGGTTTTAAGCTTGCTATGGGTTTCGGCAACTTTAAGCTGACCCATTTCCTAACGTTGGTAGTGGCCCCCTAGTTGGGTCATTACAAAGTTGGGATTAGAGCTTTACGTTAGATGAGTAGACCTAGATGCTAAGAAGGATTAGAGTAAGGAATGAAACAAAGTATGTCAGTCAGCACAGTTAGGAAAATACATGTCCATCAGGGTTTTGTCCCTACATGTATATGATATGTTTTGTATTCATGTGATCTCACATGAACTCTATGTATGCTTAACACTTCATGTTTGCTTTTAGAAATGTGAGGGTTAAGACGATTTGCAAGATTGATCAGTCCACTACTCGAAAATGAAGGTATTGGAGCACTACCCACTATTCCCTCTACATGGGGGAGAGAAAGCAGAAATGGTAGGGTAGAAACCTCAAGAGGCCCTAGAAGGTCTTTTGAGGTTAATCGAGAGATGTCTAGCACACCTAGAATGTTTGTGGATGCAAGAGAGGTTACCATGGGTGTCAACAGTAGCATGAGGACCTTAGTCTTTTTGGCATGGGTGGAGGAGGAGAAGATAGAAATGAAAAAGAGCGGAATAAGTAAGATTTTGTGTCTCCGCCTCCCTAAGGTTAGGGAAATGGGTTTAGGTATAACTATCCCTAAAACACTAGGTTTATGGGCTACCCTCAGTACCATTCTTTCATACCTTACCCATATTTCTTTCCATTGTTTAAACCTTACCTTATCTATGCTCCCCAATAGTACCCTTAGAACCCTCCAACCACCACGGGAACTCAAAACTCCATGGAAGGATTCATAGGAGGGTAGGTACCAACACTTAAAGCTTTAACAATTCAGACTTAAGGGACTAGTCAAGGTAATATATGCAAAGCGAAGATGACAGAGTACTTGAAGCTAGATGCACCTAAGTATAAGAAGGGGATGATCCTTTTGCGTATGTCAAAGTAGTTAAGACTATAGCAGATGAACTGAAGGCTAGCGGCAGTAGGGCCATTCAAGCGGCTGTGTTTACACTAAAATGTAAGAAGGCCAAGGAGTGGTAAAAGACCTATATGTCTAATAGAGTAGCCAATATGACCTGGCAGCAATTTGTTACAAAATTTATCAACTAGGCTTTCCCAAAAAGCTACAGAAAATTAAAAGTGGTAGAGTTTGAACAGTTAAGGCAGACAACCAATATGAGTGTGGATGAGTACACTAATAAGTTTTTGGATCTTCTGCAGTATTGAAGGAGTGGAAGCATGAAAATTATTAGATTAGAACATTGAATTCAAAAATTTTCTTTCAAGGTCTCATGCATCATGCAAGATTCAATTTTTACCTATTGATTTCAATGTTCAATTGCATATTAAAATACTTGTAATATATATTTGGATCTACATTTGTCATTTTATATTTTAGAATTAACAAATTAATTCATTAGAACCCTAGATTAATTCAAGAACATGTGCAATAACCTTTTGATGCACTGTAGATGTGTTTGGTACCTTTGTGAAGCACTTAGGACCCCAGATGTTGTCCCTTTAGCTTGTCCACATCAAGATCACCAATGGCAGCCCCTTGAACAGCTTCTCAAGCCTTGCCAACCAATTAGAAATTAGGGATTTGCCTTTAAAGAGGTTATATATGTATACAGGACACTAGAAACAATTTCTAGCAATTTTAATTCAAGAGATTATGGGCAATTCTCTTTGAATTGATGAAAGAAGAAGAAGAAAAGAGAGGACAACCTCTTTGGGTGGTGGCACTTTGAGAGAATCAGAATGTCTTTTATTCTTTTATAACATCACATTATATAATTAGCTCATCACTTAAAACCCTTGCCACATGTCATCTTCTGATTGCATCTTAGTTTAATTGACCTAATCACATTAAGCCAAGTGTCAAAGGTAGATTTAATCTTGACTTTGATCATCATGCATGATAGGAAGACAAATGACAAACCATGATGCCATTTGTCATCATCTCATGGTGCCACATGTCACCCTGTGAAATGACCAAATTACCTTTGTGCTGTAATTTTGAGTTCTTAACCCAAAATAATTATTTCTCCTCTTCTAATCAATTTATATCAAATATAAATTAATTGATTAATCTCTATTAATTAATTTCTCATAATTAAATTCATATTTAAACACTTTAAATATAAATTTAACTTATATTATACATCCAATAACTTAGATTTGGTTTCAAGCCATACTAGGGACTTTGCAATCTAATTACAAACCAAACCTATTTAATTAACCAATTAAAATCATTAACTAATTAATTAAATCACATTTAACTTGGTGATTACTTGTGTATGTGTGTGACCCACTAGGCTCATCACTAATTGACAATGGGATATGATATTAACTCTTAATATCATCAGAACTCTTTCTTACCATAAATGATTTCTCTAAATCATTTTATGCACCTCATAGACCATGGTTAACACCTAGCATAGCATGCCATGGCCACCTAATTAGTAATAAGGAATACCTTAAATGAACCTTTAATCATATGTTACCATGCACTAGAATCTCTCTATTACAAAATCCCAGTTCGAGCTGGAGTCATGTTTTATGTCAAACCCCATTTGCTATGAATATTATGTTCTCTTTTAATTCTAATTCTTGATTAAAAAGATTTTCTCATCGGAAACTCTTTTCTAATTAAATCTGTCTGTCCTGGCCAGGAACTTGAAACATCAAGAATAATTAAATGAACATAGGATTTTATCCCTATTTACTTAGGGTAATAGATTCCATCTTAATCAACACCTACCTCCTTATATAACTAGTAGGAGCCAACACATGCCTATATATCCATACAAAGTACAAGTATGAAAGCAGTATCAAACTCAAACCACCTATATACAAGATAACTGTGTTATCTCAAGTCTAAAGATTATATGCACTGATATGATTTATGACAATGCATTGACAAGAGTAAACTCTACGTGCTTGTCATAAGTGTCACTGCTTTGGCCTACTTATCATGTATAAGTGCCTATCATATTTGTTTTATGGCATGAGACTCACCATTCCATATTATTTACATCTCATATAAATAACTTGGGAACAAATATGATTACAATCTTTTTGGATAAGTCATATTCTTATTGTAAAGTATCCTCGATTGTGAATCAATTTGTGATACTTTGTGCTGGAAATACTATCACTCATATTCTTAACAACTTAATAATAGAATTTCTAACAAAATATCAATGGACCTTTTCTATTACACATAAATATGTTATGTAAACGGAAAAGTGAAAATGCCTTTTTATTAATAAAACATGTACAAGATACATACTAAATGATATGCTCTAGGGCAAACTACTAAAAATCTTCCACTAGCACTAGAGCCATTCATTATAATATCTTAGACCCATCTTTTCAAGATGTCGGTCAAACTAAGCTTGTGAAATAGGCTTAGTGAATGGATCAGCTGGATTTTTAGCTGATGCTATTTTCTGCATGGCTATATCGCCTTGCCCAACTATTTCTCAGATAATGTGGTAGTGCCTTTCTATGTGTTTGGATTTCTGGTGAGACCGGGGTTCCTTAGCCTATATGACTGCTCCATTATTGTCAGAGTAGAGTGGAACTACTAACTCAATGGAAGGAACTACTGCAAGTTCTATCACGAACTTCTTTATCCAAACAGCTTCCTTTGCAGCATCTGATGCAGCAATATACTCCGCCTCTGTAGTGGAATTTGCAGTTGCACTCTGTTTGAAACTCTTCCAATTAACTGCACCTCCATTACAAATGAACACAAACCCAGAGGTAGACTTTCTATCATCGATATCTGATTGAAAATCAGAATCAGTATAACCATCCAATTTCAAGTCACCACCTCCATAAATCAAGAATAAATCCTTAGTTCTTCTCAAGTACTTAAGGATGTTCTTGATAGCTATCCAGTGTTCCAAACCTAGATTAGATTAAAACCTGCAAGTCAAACTAATAGCATGTGCAATATTCGGCCTAGTACACATCATTGCATACATCAAACTTCCAATAGTTAAAGCATATGGAATCTTGGCTATTTTATCTCTTTCTTCAGGTGTCTTTGGAGACATCTCTTTAGAAAGGTGGATACCATGTCTCACTGGTAACAATCCTCTCTTGGAATCAAGCATATTAAACCTCTTTAACACCTTTTCCAAGTATAGACTTTAGGATAAACCAATTATTCTTTTTTCTCTATCTTTATAGATGCAAATCCCAAGAATATAGGTTGCCTCCCCTAAGTCTTTCGTAGAGAATGTATTTGACAACTATACCTTTACAGCTGTCAACATACCTATGTCATTACCCATCAACAAAATGTTATCCACGTATAAGACAAGGAATGTGACAGCACTATCACTAACCTTGTTATATACATATGGCTTTTCCTCATTTTTTATAAAACTAAATGACTTAATGGCTTCATCAAAACGGATGTTCCAACTCCTCGAAGCTTGTTTCAACCCATAAATGGATCATTTTAGCTTGCATACTTTACAACCATCTTGGGATTCAAAACCCCTAGGTTGTTCCATGAAAATGTTTTTTTTCAATGTATCCATTGAGAAAAGCTATTTTGATATCCATCTGCCAAATCTCATAATCATAGTATGCAGCTATTGCTAATAGAATCCTAATTGATTTAAGCATGGCAATAGGCAAGAAAGTCTCCTCATAGTCGATTCCTTGCCTTTGGCAAAACCCTTTCGCTACTAACCTTGCTTTATAGGTCTTTACCTTTCCATTAAAACCAATTTTCTTCTTGAAAACCCATTTATTCTCTATAGGTAAAATACCTTCAGGTGGGTCAACAAGATCCCAAACTTGATTCTTATACATGGAATCAATATCAGATTTCATAGCATCAATCCATTTTGAAGAGTCTATATCTGATATAGCTTCTTCATAGGAAAGTGGATCATCTCCATGATCTACTTCTTCATGAGTAAACAACTCTTGTTCTTGTTCATGAAGAAAACCATATCTCACTGGTGGGTGAGATATCCTGGTTGATCTGCGAGGAACAGCTGTAGATGTTTCATCAATAGGTATAGGTTGACTAGATGGATCTATATCCATCTGATCTGTTGGTTGGACAGAATTCTCCGATTCCAACTCTATTTGCCTTCCTTTGCCTTCTTCTTGAATAAATTATTGTTCAAGAAATATGGCATCTCTACTTACCACAACCTTTTGTGATATAGGCAAATAAAAATAATATCCAAAACTCTCTTTTAGATATCCAACAAATCGACCTTTTTCTGATCTGGTTTCCAATTTATCAGTGTTTAGCTTTTTTATATAAGCTGGACAACCCCGAATTTTAACATGCTTAAGACTTGATTTTCTTCCATGTCATATCTCATAAGGTGTGGAAGATACTGATTTTGATGGAATCCTATTCAGAATATGCAAAGCTGATTCTAATGCAAATCCCTAAAAGGAGATTAGCATATCAGTATAGCTCATCACTACGTGCCATATCTAATAGGGTACGATTTCTCCTTTCAGATACACCATTCAGCTGTGGTGTTCCTGGAGGAGTCAGCTGGAAAACAATGCCATGCTCTTTCAAGTATTCATCAAATTCAGTACTCAAGTATTCACCTCCACGATCTGATCGAAGAGCTTTAATACTCTTTCCTGTTTGATTTTCTACTTTGAATTTAAATTCTTTGAACTTTTGAAAGGATTCATGTTTGTATTTCATCAAATACAAATACCCAAACCTTGATTTGTCATCAGTAAAGGTAATAAAATAATGAAAACCATCTCTAGCCATTTCTCTAAATCGGCCACATACATCACTATGTATTAGCTCCAAAATATTTTCAGCTCTTAGCCCTTGTCCAACAAAGGGTGATCTGGTCATTTTGCCTTGAAGACAAGATTCACAAGCTGGAGTAGGTTCAGAACCCAATGAGGATAAAATCCCCATTTTCTCCAGTTTTGCAATCCTATCTTCTGAAGGAGCGGAAGCATAAAAAACACAAGTTTATACCATTGAATTCAAAAATTTTCACCTAGGGTCACATGCATCATGCAAGATTTATTTTTATCTATTTGATTTCAATGATAAACAACATATTAAAACTCTTTTAATATGTTTTTGGATCTGTATTTGCCATTTAAGATTTTAAAATTAATCAGATTAATTTTAGAACCCTAGATTAAATCAAGAACAAATACATTAACCTCTTGATGCACTATAGTGTATTTGTGCCTTTGGGATGCGTCTTCAGGATACCAAATGTTGTCTCTCTAGCTGTCCACACCAAGTTCACCTATGGCAGCCCTTGAACAGCTTCTAAAGCTTTTTCTATTAATTAGAAAATCAAGTTTTGCCTTTTAAGAAATTAAAGATATAAACAGGACACTAGAAACAATTTCTAGCATTTTTAATTCAAGAGATTGTTTGCTAATCTCTTGGAATTGATGAGAGATGAAGAAGAAGAGAGAATGGGAGCTTCAAGGGTGGTGGCACAAAGAGGAGGCAGTAGCTTGTGTTATTTTTCTTTTTATAACAACACTTAAATAGCTAGGTCACCACTTAAAACCCTTGCCACCTGTCACCTTCTGATTGGTTCTAAGTTTAATTGACCCAATCACATTGTGCCAAGTGTCAAACCTATATTTAATCTTAATTTTAAGCATCTTACATTGTCACACCTTACCCCTCTGTAAGGCATAACATGATCCCGTAGAATACCTAATGAACTACCGAACTTCACCTACCGATAACTCATTAAGTACCCTACAAGAGATTTTAAAACAATTTTCTTACTTTTTATAAGTGGTGAGCATTTTCTAATAGATATCAAAACATTTAATTAGAGTTTGAAAACTAGTTAAAATTTTTGTCCCATTTTATTTTTTCACAAATTTTATAAAAATTTTGGCAGAGTACGGTCTATATTTTGAGGAAACAGTTCTTCAAATACCTGAAAAAAAAAGCACTTCTAATAATTTATCTCAACAACTTCATCAATTTCACAACCATCCCAACCAATTTCAACATCATTTCTCAATTTCCAAAATTCAACATCATCAAAATACTATAATTCAATTTCATTCAAATTAAAACATAATACTTCCATTCATATTTCATTAAAGATAAAACAATTTATATACATCATTACAAAGGAGTAACCCGTAGACTTGCCATAGTCTTACGACTTAAGGCGTCAGCCACTGCATTAGCTTTCCCTAGCTGATAGTCTATCAGACAATCATAGTCTTTAATCAACTCTAACCATCTCCTCTGTCTCATATTCAACTCTTTCTGGGTCCCTAAATACTTCAAACTCTTAT
This sequence comes from Hevea brasiliensis, assembly GCF_030052815.1. Taxonomy (NCBI): domain Eukaryota; kingdom Viridiplantae; phylum Streptophyta; class Magnoliopsida; order Malpighiales; family Euphorbiaceae; genus Hevea; species Hevea brasiliensis. The sequence goes on from NC_079498.1 coordinate 50,969,707, forward strand.
GATCTGTGTAGATGTAGCACTTCTCCCCATACAAATAATGTCTCCAGATCTTAAGAGTGAACACTATAGCTGCAAGCTCCAAGTCATGTGTCGGATAATTCCTCTCATGCGGTTTCAGCTGGCGTGATGCATAGGCAATGACATTTCGATCTTGCATCAATACACAGCCTAACCCATTATGAGAAGCATCACTATAAACTGTGTATACTTTACCCGGAGTAGGTAAAGTCAGGACTGGAGCCTCAGTTAAACACCTCTTCAATTCATCAAAACTCTGTTGGCATTTATCCGTCCATTGAAATTTCACATCTTTTCGAATTAGCTTAGTCAATGGAGATGTCAACATGGAGAATCCCTTCACAAATCGATGGCAGTATCCAGCTAAACCCAGAAAATTGCGAATCTCTGTGATATTTCTGGGTGGCCTCCAATTAAGGACAGCTTTTATCTTACTTAGATCTACCTAGATGCCCTCTACCGATACTACATGCCCCAAGAAAGATATTTCTTTTAGCCAAAATTCACACTTCGACAATTTGGCGTATAGCTGTTTCTCCCTCAAAGTATGTAGTACAATCCGCAGATGTCTATCATGCTCTTCTGCACTCCTCGAATAGACCAATATATCATCTATGAATACCACAATAAACTGGTCGAGGTATGGTCTGAAGACGGTGTTCATCAGATCCATAAAAGCAGCCGGAGCATTAGTTAACTCGAATGGCATGACCAAGAACTCATAATGGCCATAGCGGGTTCTGAAGGTAGTTTTAGGAATACTCTGCTCTTGTACTTTCAGCTGATAATAACCTGATCTCAGGTCAATTTTGGAGAACACAGCTGCACCCCTCAACTGATCAAACAAGTCATCAATTCGGGGAAATGATATCTATTCTTTATTGTCACCTTATTCAACTGCCTGTAGTTAATACATAAGCGGAGAGTGCCATCCTTCTTCTTAACAAACAACACTGGAGCTCCCCAAGGTGACACACTAGGGTGGATAAAGCCCTTGTCAAGCAGCTCTTGCAACTGCACTTTCAACTCTTTCAATTCTGCAGGTGCCATTCTATATGGTGTTATAGAGATTGGGTCCACACTAGGCATAACATCAATCTCAAACTGCACTTCTCTTTCTTAAGGTAATCCTGGCAATTCATCGGGAAACACATCCGGAAAGTCACATACTGTAGGGATGTCCCTCAGTGCTAGACTTCCTACTTGGGTGTCTATCACATGTGCCAAGTATGCTTCACATCCCTTTCTGATCATCCTTCTTGCTAGTGCAGCCGAAATGATGTTTAATGGCAGTGAATGCCTCTCCCCATGTATTACCACATCACTGCACAGAGGGAGACCAAAAGTGACTGTCTTTAGTCTACAGTCAATCATAGCGTGATGCTTGGCTAACCAATCCATGCCCAAGATAATATCATAATCTCTGAAGGGCATTTTAATCAAATATGACAGAAAAACATGTCCTTGGATCACCAAAGGACAATCTCTATAGATTCTATTAACCTAAACCTCTTGTCCTAACAGACCAGTTACTAGCATTTCAAAATCCATTTTGACACATGGAACAGTAAGTGAACTGACTATGTTAGCACTAACATACGAGTGGGTTGAACCCGGATCAAACAACACAAATACTTCTTGATCAGAGATAGAGAATGTACCGGCTACCACATCGAAAGTCTCAGCCTTTTCTCGCTGTCTCATTGTATAAACTCTGGCTAAAGCACTTCCTTATGCTGACTGACGAACAGTACCTTGACTGCCCGAAGCAGTGCCTCTACCTCTACCTCTTCCTCTGCCAACTGGTTGTGAACCTTTGGGAGCAGGACTCTGAATGGATCCTTCCGTAGTAGTAGGAGCTGGACCGAATCTAGGAGCACTAGTACAATCTTTTGCAATATGACCCATGCCTCCACAGTTAAAACAGGCTCTTGTTGCCCAATAGCATTCTCCCCCATAAATCTTGCCACAAGTCTCACAAGGGCAGGGAGGTTATGAACCCCTGCTTGACTGTTAACTAGACCTAGGGGGTCTCTGTCCAGAGAATCGGCCCCTTCCAAACCTTCCACCTCGACCTCTGCTAGGTCCACCAAATTTCTTCCTCTTCCCAAAAGTACCACTAGGACTTGGCTCTACTGACTTTTCCCCCTTGTCTTTCTCTAATTTTTAGCTTTTTCTGATTTTCCTTTTGCTGGGGTTGCTTCTGATTGAATTCTTTCCAACTCAAGTGCTTGAGAAATGAGTTCTGAAAAATTACTATGCCTGAATCCCACTACTTGCATCCGTAGGCTAGGCTTCAAACTTGTCTCAAATCTCTTGCACCTTTCCTTACTGGTAGAAAGGAGACTCCCAGCGTAGTGGCTTAAGCGGGAGAACTCCCTCTCATATTTTGCCACTATTTTATTGCCTTGCTTCAAACTCAAAAGCTCTTGTAACTTTTGATCCACATATGCATCTGGGACGTATTTCTGTCTGAACTCTCTGATGAAGTCATCCCAGGTCAGTATTGGTGGTTCAGCCAAGCTATGGGGGATGGTCTTCTATCAATCATATGCATCCCCTTGCAATAGTGACACAGAGTATTCAAATTTGAGCTCATCTAGGCAATGCAGCTTCTTGAACACTCTGTCCATTCTTTCCAGCCATTGCACTGCCTCTAGTGGGTCCACTTTACCCTTAAATTCCGTAGCCCCATACTTCAACAGCTTGTCATACTGTCTGACTGAAGCTTGAGGTTGCACCACAGTAGTTTGGGGTGGAGCTTGAGCAGGTATACCCCCAGCCATTTGTTGAAACATTGCCGCTATCTGCTGTGCGAACTGTGCAGGAAACTGTAGCATTTGCGGGGCTGGTGCCACTGACCCACTAACATTCTGTAGAGCTGGGGCTTCCTCTTGTGCCTTAGCTTTAACAGATTGCTTAACAGAGTGATCCCCTTTTTCCATAACAGACTAGAGTAGGATATCTCCTGAACAAATAACACAAGGAGATTTTCCTTCGTTAGTTCATATATATGATGTAATGCACTGTATGTAACAAATAAGGACATTGAGCAATTGTACTTAGCAAAGAAAAGACACAAATTCACAAGTTAAAACATACTTCAAAAATTCCGCTCTGATACCACTAAAACATATCACACTTTACCCCTCTGTAAGGCATAACATTATCCTGTAGAATACCTAATGAACTACCGAACTTCACCTACCAATAACTTATTAAGTACCCTACAAGGGATTTTAAAACAATTTTCTTACATTTTATAAGTGGTGAGCATTTTCTAATATGTATCAAAACATTTAATTAGAGTTTGAAAACTAGTTAAAATTTTTGTCCCATTTTATTTTTTCGCAAATTTTATAAAAATTTTGGCAGAGTGCCATCTATATTTTGAGAAAACAGTTCTTCAAATACCTGAAAAAAAGCACTTCCAATAATTTATCTCAATAACTTCATCAATTTCACAACCATCCTAACCAATTTCAACATCATTTCTCAATTTCCAAAATTTAACATCATCAAAATACTATAATTCAATTTCATTCAAATTAAAACAAAATACTTCCATTCATATTTCATTAAAGTTAAAACAATTTATATACATCATTACAAAAATTTACATTAGGAAAAATCTAAACCAAAATTAATTACAAGCTTTATACAACTCTATACAAAATTTATACAACTTTATACAACTGCTCATTACCAATTTTACATGTCCATACAGTTAAATACATTTATATATATCAAAATAGTTTTTACATTCAGGGTATAAAATATACCCGATAACTTCAAAGTAGGTAGCTCTCCTCAATCCTCAGTAGCTCACTCTGCTGCTCCTCTAGTCTATATATCTGCGACAGCAATAATAGCTATCGCTGAGTACTAGGACTCAGTGGTGCACAACATACTAAAATAATCTTTATGCAGAATTTAAAATATATTTATTCAAAAATTAAACTGAACATGCGATATCAATACAAAACATGATTTACAAGATTTTGGTTCAAACAATTTTATTTCAAAAGTCTCAAAACCATTTACATAAAAACACACAGTTATATCATGCCATTCGAAACAAATATAATCTCAATAGCCGGAGGCTAAGGAAAAGTCACAATATAAGGCTAGCTAGCTCAAATATATGGAAACCCATTCTTTTTCTTCTTCTACTGGCACACACTTCAACACTTCAGCCAGAGAAGGAATCAAAATTCGAAACTGATTTCCCCCACTAGTCATGCTAGTGAGGTGTTCAAATATATGATCATGACACTGTGGTTTCAAAACTTATCTTAACAATTTACTAAACATTTATTGCCATTTCAAACATACACAAATAAACTTTCAACAATTCAAAGCAAAAGCATAATACACATTTCATGCACTTTGTAAATGAATTTTAAAGCATATTGATGTTGTGCACAAACCTTATACAAGTCGCCTCTTGGCCTTGACTCGACCTCTCGGGTTCTTTCCCGGTATTCTTTCCCGGTATTCTTTTCCACTGAAACACACAGTTTCACAGTGTTTCAGTATCATAACTTATCATAAATCCAAAAATAAATCCAAATTTACTTTTACCTAGCTTTAATATGCTAAAATTGACATTCTTTAAAATTTATGTTTTGGGGTTACTATTCACTATACTATTTAAGTCAATTTGTTGACTTTCTAAGGCTTAATAGGTATGAGAATTCCAGCTATACTCACATACCACATTTTGGTCACCAATTTTATTGGTTTTGGTTGTTTTCTCAAAATTAAAGTCTTTTAGGCAAATTTTTAAATTTTCAGTTTTTGTGTCTTATGTTACACTATTCCATTGGTTATTTTGCTGTTAGAATTTGGCTAAGTTTTCTTCATAGAAATTGTTCCTTATTGTCTTAGCTTTATTCTCCTTTTTGAATCACTCCAATTGGAGTTTTTTTTAGCTCAAGTTATAGCCATTTGAATCATGGCTACCGAATTGGTCTAACCCAGATTTTATGGGCAAATTCTGGGTTCTGACAGTTTTAGGTCATCAAATTTGAGTGACTAAATGACTTGGTTAAGGAAATAATTTGAGTTTGTTTTCTTCATGAAAGTTTTAGGTCTATATCTCAGATTTCTATATCTCAGATTTTTACTGGTAAAATTTCAGGCCATTTAGACCTGCCTAGCCCAAGTTATGGCTAAATGAAGTCATTTTTGTACAGGTCAGATTGCCTAATCTGGATTTCGTCAATTTGTTCACTAGGTTTTAGTCACTTTTTGGGCATGATTCCTAAATGAAAAATGTGTCATTTTATGTCTAGTTTCATTCCCAATTGGCCTCACACCAATAGGGCTTGTAAATTTTCCGTTTTGGTCCCTAAAAGGGACCTTGGTCATACTGCCTGCAGCATGTCCCTAATTAATAATTCTAACACTTCCAACATACCTCAATTGGTCACAAATGACCATTTTTCAGCTCAAACTATGTCAAACACACCATTTGACCAATTCTCCAATTTTTGCCTTCCAAAACCCTAGGTCCAAACCCTAATTCACCAATTTGTTATATTTATTGAATTCTAAATGCGTATTTAATACTCATACATTCATTTACACTTAACCACTTCATTATTTGCATCAAAACACCCATTACAATATTAATCTACTGCTGGCCAAAATTCATAGGATTCTAGATAGGCATGCTTCTTTTCATATTTTCATATAATTCTACCATTTAAATCTTACTTCTATACTTATAACTAAACCAAAGTTAAGCAAGGGAACTTACCTCAAATGGAGCTTCCTAACTCCTTGATTCTTCAAATTTTCTTCAATTTTTCTCTCTTCAATCTTCTTAACAAGACTCAACTAAAAGTTTTAACCAAGAAATCTATAAATTTTATAGCTCAATTTTTGGGTTTAAGAAGCTTTTTAATAAGCTTCAATGGAGGAAGATAAGAAAAGTAAGAGAGTTGAGAGAGAAGAGATGGAACGGCAATTGTAGAAGATTACTTTTTTTTTTTCTTTCTTTTATAAATTAATCCTTTATGGAAGACCACAAATTAATCCAAATTTAATTTTTTTTATTATTTTGTTTATTGCATCATGCATGATGTCATCACTTTTCATTTTTCCTTTTTTTTTCTATTTATTTTTCTATTAGTTCTTTAATTTAATTCTCGATTCAAAAATTTTCTTTTCTCCGATTTTATTTGACAGTTAAGTCAGGAGTCAGCTCTCGGGGTCAATTGACCAAATTGCCCCTCGCCAGTTCGACTCGGTTTGCAAATAATTCAATATTTCTTCTGGATTGCTGACCTAATTATCTAACTGGCTTAACAATTCTTTTTCATGATTTTCTCTTTTTCACTGTGTTCGCAATAGTCCTAAGGACCACAGCGTCTCATTTTACAGTTCGAAATTTGAGTTTAAATCGACTTCGTAATCCTTCCCAAGAAGGTCACCCATCGTTGTGACTCTCAGCTCATTTAACTTCTTATGTTCTGTTTTTCTTATTTATACTTAACCATTTGACAATTACTAATTATTTGTGTTTAAGGTTTATCAAGTTGTCTTAGATGTGGTTCTAATCGCCTTAATTATTCAGACCGACTCTGGTCACCGGAATAAGGAAATATACCAGTCTAGCAAATAGGAGTGTTACATACATGATTAAAAGACATTTGGCAAGCTTATGTGTAGTACCATGTGTCACCATCTCATGGTGCCACATATCACCCTGTAAAATGACCAAAATGTCCCTGTGTCTTAATTTTGAGTCTTCAACCCAAAATAATTATTTCTCTTCTTCTAATCAATTTATATCAAATATAAATCAATTAATTAATCTTTATTAATTAATTTCTCATTAATTAAATTCATATTTAAACACTTTAAATATAAATTTAACTTATACTATACATCCAATAATCTAGATCTGGTTTCAAGTAATGCTAGGGACTTTGTAATCTAATTATAAACCAAACCTATTTAATTAATCAATTAAACTCTTTAATTAATTAATTAAATCATATTTAATTAGGTGATTACTTGTGTATGTGTGTGACTTACTAGGCTCATCACTAATTGGTAATGAGATATGATATCAACTCTTAATATCATTAGAACTCTTTCTCACCATAAATGATTTCTCTAAACCATTTTATGCATCTCATAGATCATGGTTAACACCTAGCATAGCATGCCATGGCCACCCAATTAGTAATAAAGTTTAACTTAAATGAATAATAATCATATGTTACCATGCACTAGATTCACTCTGTTACGAAATCCCAACTCAAGTTGAAGTCATGGTTTATGTCAAACCCCATTTGCTATGAATATTATGTTCTCTTTTAATTCCACTTCTTGATTAAAAAGATTTTCTCATCAGAAACTCTTTTCTGAATAAATCTATCTGTCCTTGCCAGGAACTTGAAACATCAAGAACAATTAAATAAACATAGGATTTTATCCCTATTTACTTAGAAGAACAGATTCCAACTTGATCAACACCTACCTCCATATATAACTAGTAGGAGCCAACACATGCCCATATACCCATACACAGTATAAGTATGAAAGCAGTATCAAACTCAAACCACCTATATGCAAGATAACTGTGCTATCTCAGGTCTGAAGATTATATGCACTGATATGATTTATGAAAATACATTGACAAGAGTAAACTCCATGTGCTTGTCATAAATGTCACTGGTTTGACCTACTTATCATGTATAAGTGCCTATCATGTTTGTTATATGGCATGAGACTCACCATTCCATCTTATTTACATCTCATATAAATAACTTGGGAACAAACATGATTACAATCTTTCTGGATAAGTCATGTCCTTATTGTGAAGTATCCTCGATTGTGAACCTATTTATGATACTTTGTGCTAGAAATACTGTCACTCATATTCTTAACAACTTAAGAATATAATTTTTAACAAAATATCAATGGACCTTTTCTATTACGCATAAATATATTATGTAAATAGAAAAGTGAAAATGCCTTTTATTAGTAAAAACATGTATAAGATACATACTAAATGATATGCTCTAGGGCATACTACTAACAATTTCCCACTAGCACTAGAGCCATTCATTACAATACCTTAGACCCATCTTCTCAAGATGTCGGTCTAATTGTGCTTGTGACAAAGGCTTTGTGAATGGATCAGCAAGATTTTTCAGCTGATGCTATTTTCTGCATGGCTATATCGCTTTGCTCAACAATCTCTCTGATAATGTGATAGTGCCTTTCTATGTGTTTGGATTTCTAGTGAGACCGAGGTTCCTTATATCCAAATAGCTTCTTTTGCAGCATCTGATGTAGCAAAATACTTAGCCTCGATAGTGGAATCTGTAGTCATACCCTATTTGGAACTGTTCCAACTGACTGCACTTCCATTACAAATGAACACATACCCAGAGGTAGACTTTCTATCATCGATATCTGATTGGAAATCAGAATCAGTATGATCATCCAATTGTAAGTCACCACCTCCATATATTAAGAATAAATCCTTAATTCTTCTCAAGTACTTAAGGATATTCTTGACAGCTATCCAGCATTCTAAACCTGGATTGGATTGGTACCTGCTAGTCAAACTAACAGCATATGCGATATCCGGTCTAGTACACAGCATTGCATACTTCAAACTTTCAATAGCCGAGGCATATGGAATCCTGGCTGTTTTATCTCTTTCTTCAGGTGTCTTTGGAGACATCTCTTTAGAAAGGTGGATACCATGTCTCACCGGTAACAATCCTTTCTTTGAAACAAGCGTGTTAAACCTCTTTAACACCCTTTCCAAGTATAGACTTTGGGATAAACCAATTATTCTTTTCACTCTATCTCTATAGATGTGAATCCCAAGAATATAGGTTGCCTTCCCTAAGTCTTTCATGGAGAATGTATTTGACAACCATACCTTTATAGTTGTCAACATACCTGTGTCATTACCTATCAACAGAAAAGTGACAAGACTATCACAACCTTCTTATATACACATGGCTCATCCTCATTTTTGATAAAATCAAATGACTTAATGGCTTCATCAAAATGGATGTTCCAACTCCTCGAAGCTTGTTTTAACCCATAAATGGATCGCTTTAGCTTGCGCACTTTGGAACCATCTTGGGATTCAAAACTCCTAGGTTGTTCCATGAAAATGTTTTCTTTAATGTATCTATTGAGAAAAGTTGTTTTGACATCCATCTGCCAAATCTCATAATCATAGTATGCAGCTATTGCTAATGGAATTCTAATTGATTTAAGCATGGCAACGGGCGAGAAAGTCTCCTCATAGTCGATTCCCTGCCTTTGGAGAAACCCTTTCGCTACTAACCTTGCCTTATAGGTCTCTACCTTTTCATCAGAACCAATTTTCTTCTTGAAAACCCATTTGTTCCTTATAGGTACAATACCTTCAGGTGGGTCAACAAGATCCCAAACTTGATTCTTATACATGGAATCAATTTCGGATTTTATAGCATCAATCCATTTTGAAGAGTCTATATCTGATATAGCTTCTTCATAGGTAAGTGGATCATCTCCATGATCTACTTCTTCTTGAGTAGACAACTCTTGTTCTTCTTCATGAAGGAAACCATATCTCACTGGTGGGTGAGATACCCTGGTTATTCTACGAGGAACAGCTGTAGATGTTTCATCAACGGGTGTAGGTTGACTAGATGGATCTATATCCATCTGATCTATTGGTTCATCAGAATTCTCCAATTCCAACCTTCTTGAACAAACTGTTGTTCAAGAAATGTGGCATCTCTACTTATTACAACCTTTTGTGAAGTAGGCAAATAAAAATAATATCAAAAACTGTCTTTTGGATATCCAACAAATCGACCCTTTTATAATCTGATCTCCAATTTATCAGTATTTAGCTTTTTGACATAAGCTGGACAACCCCAAATCTTAACATGCTTAAGACTTGGTTTTCTTCCATGCCATATCTTATAAGGTGTGGAAGAAACTAATTTTTGATGGAATCTTATTCAGAATATACAAAGCTGATTCTAATGCAAATCCCTAAAAGGAGATTGGCATATCAGTATAGCTCATCATACTACGTACCATATCCAATAAGGTACGATTTCTCCTTTCAGAGACACCATTTAGCTGTGGCGTTCCTGGAGGAGTTAGCTGGGAAACAATGCCATGCTCTCTCGAGTATTCATCAAATTCAGTGCTCAAATATTCACCTCCATGATCTGATCGAAGAGCTTTAATACTCTTTCCTGTTTGATTTTCTACTTCAGATTTAAATTCTTTGAATTTTTCAAAGGATTCATGTTTGTATTTCATCAAATACAAATACCCAAACCTTGATTTATCATCAGTAAAGGTAATAAAATAATGAAAGCCCCCTCTAGCCATTTCTTTAAATGGACCACATACATCACTATGCATTAGCTCCAAAATATTTTCAGCTCTTAGCCCTTGTACAATAAAGGGTGATCTAGTCATTTTGCCCGGAAGGCAAGATTCACAAGTTGGAGTAGGCTCAGAGCCCAATGAGGATAGAATCCCCATTTTCTCCAGTATTGCAATCCTATCTTCTGCAACATGACATAACTTTAAGTGCCAAATATATTTTGAACTTGAGTTGATTTTCATTATGGCATTGCATTCATTTAGATCGCTTGCATTCATTTTGTATTTGTCATTATTATCCAAATAATAAAGACCATCATTCATATAACCCGAACCAACATATTTATTTCCAAAATAAATATTGCAAACATCATCTGTGAACTGAAATTCATAGCCATTTCTAGTCAAACTAGATATAGAAATGATGTTCTTAAAAGCATCAGGTACATATAAAATTTTATCCAAACACAAAACATGTAAAAAGATTTAGATCCTATGGCTAAAGCTTTAACAGTTGAGCCATTGCCAATCCGGACTCTAACATCTTGAGAACGCAAGCTGCTACTATTTGCTAGTTCCTGCATATCATTAGAAATGTGAAACCTAGCACTAGTATCTAAAACCTAAGCTGTAGATGAACTATGAGTATCATCATAATCTAAATAACAAGATATGGACATATTTTCCAAAGGTCTATCCTTCTTGTCCTTCAGAGAAGCAAGATACTCTGGGTAGTTCCTTTTCTAGTGCCCATCCTTCTGGCAGTGGAAACACTTTCCTTTGCCTCCATCAGCTTTAGCCTTCCCTTTCTGTTTAGCTATTTTCTTAGAAGGACCAGGAATCTCAGGTTTCTTTTTCTTATTGCCCTTCTTCTTGTTGGACTTTCCAGTAGAAGAAGAAGCAATCAAAGCTACCTCTTTTCCTTTATTGCCCAACATATTCTTTTGGGCAATAACCAACATGTTGAGTAAACCAGCTAAGGTGCATTCCTGTTGAGTATATGGAAATTTGTCACAAAATTCCCAAAAGACTCAGGAAGGGACTGAAGGATCAAATCCGTCTGTAGCTGGAAATCCATGTTGAAGTCAAGATGTTCCAACTACTCAATCAGCCAAATCATCTTGTGGATATGATCCCCAACATTATGTCCCTTAGACATCCTCATGTGGAACAACTGCCTAGATATCTCATACCTAGCATTCCTACTGTGCTCAGCATACAACTCTTGTAGGTGAAGGAGGATCTCACTCGCACTCTGCATGTTCTCATGCTGCTTCTGTAACTCATTACTCATGGAAGCAAGCATGTAACACTTAGCTTTCATATCATGCTCCTTCCACTTGTCCAAAGTTTCATGTTCCTCTTGAGTGGCCTCTGGAGGTAAGGGACCAGGAACATTTGAATCTAGAACATATCCTATATGTTTAAGGTTCAGGAAAAGTTTCAAATTTCTTAGCCAATCAGAGAGATTAGGTCCTGTCAACCTATTGCAATCAAGTATGCTTGTAAGGATATTGGATGGCGGTGGTTGTTCTGTGCTCATTATTATAAGAAAATTAACTGTAGAAAATAACCAGATTAATTAGTAAATGTATCAAGTAATTAACCAAAATGATTATGGTCTTTTAATCAAATTGGTCCTCCCACTAACTTAGCAAATCCTACACTTCCAAAGTAGAAAACGGAAATCCTAGTTGGATAGATTTCTAGTGGGTGATTGAATTCTTATAATTCTATTGATCATCCTCAAGTACATCCGTTATTGGAATTACAATAAACTATAAGTGAGCAACTCCTTGCCCATCACATCTCATGTGAGGTTCAATCCTTTACCTAGCCCCTAATGCTCAAAATCTCAGGTACATCCTTATTGACTTATCTTGCATTAGTTAAGTTGATCCCATTGAGTCAGTAATTATGCAAATAATTTTAATGTCCTCAGGTACATCCAATATTGGCCACCAAACCATTTACATATTTACAACATCTCATGCTTAACAATTATTTTAAGAAAATCTCTTAAATTAATTGCATCTTATGCAACTATTTAAAATTTCTTAAAATAATTGCCCCAATGGAGGGCCTATGTTATAATTACTTTAATTATAGCATTTCCAGCTTAACCATTTGTTTAGAAGATTTTATGGTCATCCTAATTATTATTTAGGTCTCACTTTGCACATTATCCATTTAGCATGCATATATCATATAATTGCATACATTCCCATACATGTCATGCAATCATGGATAAGCAGTAAATATGGTATGATCATGGACTTTCGAAGGGATTCAATTCTGAGCCACCAAGAATTGAATCAGGGCATTCCTAGGTAGATGGAGAAATTATTTTAATGATCTCTTCAATAATAGTCAAAATGGAAATAACGTGAATATAGATTATAGAACAATAGAAAATAATGTAAATTATACTAGAAGGATTAGATCTTTAGAAGTAAAGGAAGCACTTAAGAGAATGAAAGTAGGTAAAGCCTGTGGACCCGATGAAATACCAATTGAAGTGTGGAAGTATTTGGGAGATATGGGAGTGGTATGGTTAACTAAATTATTTAATAAGATTCTAAACTCAAAGAAAATGCCTGATGAATGGAGGAAGAGTATTTTAGTACCTATTTTTAAAAATAAGGGAGACATACAGAGTTGCTCAAACTATAGGGGAATTAAACTCATGAGCCATACTATGAAGTTGTGGGAGAGAGTTGTGGAGCATCGACTACGTCATGATACTTCTATCTCTCTCAATCAATTTGGTTTCATGCCTAGTCGTTCAACTATGGAAGCGATCTTTCTCATTAGAAGCTTGATGGAGAAATATAGAGATGGGAAGAAAGATCTACACATGGTTTTTATTGATTTGGAGAAGGCTTATGATAGTGTTCCAAGAGAGGTCTTATGGAATGCGTTAGAACAAAAGAGGGTATCTATTAGGTACATACAAGTATTGAAAGATATGTATGAAGGAGCAACTACTATTGTGCGCACAGTGGGAGGGGACACAAGAGATTTTCCGATTTCAATTGGATTACACCAAGGATCAGCCATAAGCCCTTACCTTTTTACATTAGTTTTAGATGAACTGACGAAACATATACAAGAGAGTATTCCTTGGTGCATGATGTTTGCGGATGATATTGTTCTGATAGATGAGACACAAGAAGGAGTCAATAGGAAGCTAGAACTTTGGAGAAGTACTCTAGAGTCAAAGGGTTTTAAGTTAAGTAGAACGAAGACAGAATACATGCATTGCAAGTTCAGTGAAGGCCAAACTGGTGATAAGGAAGGAGTTAGTTTGAATGGAGTGGCACTGTCCCAAAGTAATCACTTTAAATATCTAGGCTCAGTTCTTCAAGTAGATGGGGGATGTGAGGAGGATGTTAGTCATAGGATTAAAGCCGGATGGTTGAAGTGGAGACGTGCCACGGGAGTTTTATGTGATCGTAAGATTCCTAATAAATTAAAAGGAAAATTTTACCGTACAGCCATACGACCGGCTATGCTATATGGTAGTGAGTGTTGGGCACTGAAAGAGTCGTATGCATCTAAGATAAGAGTTGCAGAGATGAGAATGTTAAGGTGGATGAGTGGCCATACTAGACTAGATAAAATCCGTAATGAAAGTATTAGAGAAAAGGTAGGAGTGGTGCCAATTGAAGATAAGTTGAGAGAAGGGAGATTGAGGTGGTTTGGTCATGTGAAGCGTAGACATACGGAGGCTCCAGTTAGACAAGTAGAGCACATTAGGCTAGAGGATAGAAAGAAAAAAAGGGGTAGACCTAAATTGACTTGGAGTAGAGTAGTACAGCATGACTTAGAAGCATTACACATTTCTGAGGATTTAACCCAAAATCGTTCAGAGTGGAAAAAGCGAATCCATATAGCCGACCCCAAATTTTTGGGATAAAGGCTTAGTTGAGTTGAGTTGAGTTGAGTTGTACAATCCCAAAGAAATATAAAAGAAATAAATCCAATCACATTGGTCTTTTATAGTCCATGATCATCCATCATGCATATCGCTAGTTAACAATTAAATAAAACATGCATACTTAAATTAAATTGAATATCTCATATTCAACTTAAAAATTTAGATTTGAATATGATTCAAACAACTTTAAAAATTCAGATTTGAATCACATTCAAACAATTTTTAAAATTCAGATTTGAATCACATTCAAACAATTTTTTAAATTCTGATTTGAATCATAATTTAATTGTGTGATTAAAACAACTAATTAAACACTTTAATTAGTCAAAGAATAGGCCTTAGATCATACAACAATTACTGAATTAAAAGCCAAACTTTGAACCACCCATGGAAGCCAAACCATGCGCACCATTGATGGTGTTTTTCAAGCATTCCGCCACACCTCCTTTGCAACCAGCAATGGATAAATCATTTCATGATCAAAACACACAATTAAATCATTCAATCAATAATCTAAATGGCAAATATAGTGGCTCTGATACTAATTGAAGGAACGGAAGCGTGAAAAACAAAAGGTTATACTATTGAATTCAAAAATTTTCACCTAGGGTCACATGCATCATGCAAGATTTATTTTTATCTATTTGATTTCAATGATAAACAACATATTAAAACTATTTTAATATGTTTTTGGATCTGTATTTGCCATTTAAGATTTTAAAATTAATCAGATTAATTTTAGAACCCTAGATTAAATCAAGAACGATTACACTAACCTCTTGATGCACTATAGAGTATTTGCGCCTTTAAGATTCGTCTTCAGGACACCAAATGTTGTCCCTCTAGCTTGTCCACACCAAGAACACCTATGCCAGCCCTTGAACAGCTTCTAAAGCTTTTTCTATTAATTAGAAATTCAAGTTCTACCTTTTAAGAGATTAGAAATGTAAACAGGACACTAGAAACAATTTCTAATATTTTTAATTCAAGAGATTGATGTTTAATCTCTTTGAATTGATGAGAGATGAAGAGGAGGAGAGGGAGAGCTTCAAAATGGCGTGACAAAAGAGTATGGCTACTGGTTGTATTTTATTTTCTCATAACAACACTTATATAGCTAGGTTAACACATTAAACCCTTGCCACATGTCACCCTTTGATTAGCTCTAGGTTTAAGTGACCCAATCACATTGTGCCAAGTGTCAAACCTATATTTAATCTTAATTTTAATTATCTTACATGATTAAAAGATATTTGGCAAGCTTATGTGCAATGCCATGTGTCACCATCTCATGGTGCCATGTGTCACACTGCGAAATGACCAAAATGCCCCTGTTTCTTAATTTTGAGTTCTTAACCCAAAATAATTATTTCTCTTCTTCTAGTTTGTTTATATCAAATATAAATTAATTAATTAATCTCTATTAATTAATTTCTCAATAATTAAATTCATATTTAAACACTTTAAATATAAATTTAACTTATACTATACATCCAATAATCTAGATTTGGTTTCAAGTCATGCTAGGGACTTTGCAATCTAATTGCAAACCAAACCTATTTAATTAATCAATTAAACTCTTTAAGTAATTAATTAAATCATATTTAATAAGGTGATTACTTGTGTATGTATGTGACTTACTAGGCTCATCACTAATTAGCAATGAGACATGATACCAACTCTTAATATCATCAAAACTTTTTCTTACCATAAATGATTTCTCTAAATCATTTTATGCATCTCATAGACTATGGTTAACACCTAGCATAGCATGCCATGGACACCCAATTAGTAATAAGGTTTACCTTAAATGAACTTATAATTATATGTTACTATGCACTAAAATCTCTCTGTTACAAAATCCCAACTCAAGCTGGAGTCATGGTTTATGTCAAACTCTATTTGCAATGAATATTATGTTCTCTTTTAATTCCAGTTCTTAATTAAAAAGATTTTCTCATCAGAAACTCTTTTCTGATTAAATCTATCTGTCCTAGCCAGGAACTTAAAACATCAAGAATAATAAAATGAACATAGGATTTTATCCCTATTTACTTAGAGGAACAGATTCCATCTTGATCCCTTGTTTGGTAAGTGTTAAAAGTGTCCTTTGATGAGTAATGAATAAAATGCAATAGGGCAGTTTAGGTTATGGACCTAGAACCTTAAGTGTGTGGCTCCAATTGGTATGAGACCAATTAGAGGTAAAACTAGGTATAAAATGTGCTAACTTTCATGAAGGAAACTTACCAAAATTCTGCTTGTAACGTAACTTGAAAAGTGACCAAATTCGGATTAGTGCA
Source organism: Hevea brasiliensis (assembly GCF_030052815.1). Taxonomy (NCBI): domain Eukaryota; kingdom Viridiplantae; phylum Streptophyta; class Magnoliopsida; order Malpighiales; family Euphorbiaceae; genus Hevea; species Hevea brasiliensis. Next base: position 50,986,342 of record NC_079498.1, read on the forward strand.
ATAAAGGCCTGAAAATTGACGATTTGGGCAGCAGTTAGTGTTTAGGCCATAACTCACTCAAAACAGGTCCAATTGACCTGAAATTTTTACCATGAATAGTAGACCTATATCTACAAGTCTTATGAAGACACCAAAGCCCAGAAATGCCCATAGGCAAGTCAAAAATCTTGCACAAGTTCGGGTCCAAAAACTGGCCGAACCTAAATTGACCTAAAATGACCTAAAGTGACCAATTTTGATGTATTTTGACCAGCAATAGTAAAATGATCATAACTTGGTCTAGTAAACTCAGAATGACCTAAAATTTTGCCCTGCGTGCAATAAGACATAGATCTACAAGTTTGTAGTTTTGACCGAAACCCGAAAACTGAGGAAACTAGGTCGTCCGGCTAGGTCAAACTAGTATCCCGGAATCCAACAAATTGTAATAAAACGCAAAATACATAGAAATGAATTGGGTAACATGTACCAACCCTAAAAGACTACAAATGTGACATATTAGTAACATTAAAATCTAATTTACCTAGAATGCATCGAAGGTCAACATATTAGGTTGACTAAGCAAATAATAGAATTCAGTGAATTAATTATCAAGCATTATCATTAGAGACAGTTTAAATGAGTATTGAAACACTTCAAATTGTGTTTCTCAGTTAGTAAGGACTCAGGGAAAGGGAAGGAAACACTGAGTTAAGGCCAGGAGACAGTTATCAGAGGTTTGTGCACAATAAACCTTATTTGAGCCTTTTTTCATTGAAAAATTGATTTAGTGTGATTTATGGAAATTTGAAGTTAATTATGAATTGTGTTGCCATCTTGTGAATGAAATTACGACTTTGGAAATTGATTGGATTTTCACGAATCATTTGAATAAAATGTTTGGAATTGATTTTATGTTCACACTTAGCCTGACAGTATCACACTATTCCTCCTCCATTTATGGGGTTGAGATCGTTTATTTTCCTCCCTCTCTGGTTTACCAGTTGAGGTTGTAGATCGGATGAGTACTCATTAGCTAGCTAGCCACCTCCCTCATTGATTTCGATTAGTGGGGTTGTAGATTGCTTTGTCGTGGTGTACAATGCGGTATTAATCGGAAACTTTGTTTCATGGCTTAAGTTGTGTATGAATTGGTAACACTGTGTTCTTAAATTATTTGACTAAATTGTGTTATTATGAGCTTTGATAATTTGTAAAATGGAGTTTAAATTCTTATTGACATTCACTGTCTTTTGAATTTAACCATGTTTTGACTATTGAGATTTATTGTGATATTGTGGAATGGAGTTCAAATTCTTTATGACATTCATTGTCTTGAATTTAACTATGGTTTAAGTATCCACTATTTATATGACTTATGATTTGTGATTTAAAGTTGTATTTGGTTAATATTGTGCACCACTGAGACATTGTCTCAGCGATAGCTTTTCATTGCTGTCGTAGGTAGACAGACGGACAGGATAGCAGACTAGACTGCTAGTGCATTCAGCGAGAGATCATCGGGTATATTGAGTATACCACATTTTGCATTTTGTATTGTAATGTATGTTCACTGTATGTATATATTATTCTTGGTTTTGAGCATTTATAAATTAAGATTGTACATTGAAGTTGTAAAATAAATTATGAGTTATTTTGACTTGTAAAATTCGTACTATATTTCTTTTATCTCATCCTTTAAAAATATTGAAAAAAAATTATTGTGGATTTGAGTTGAGAAATATATTGTGTTGTTTAACTATTGGAATTAAGATTAAGAAATATGTTTGAAGTGTTTTTTACAGGTTTTTTGAAGAATTGTTTTATTCAAAATACAGAGGCACTCCACCAAAATTTTTATAGAAATTACTATTAATGCAAATGTGTTAGCTCTTTCACGTAAGTTTAAAAAAGTTTTTAACACCTATAAATAGTGCTCACCACTGTAAAAAGAAGTAAGAAAAGTTTTAAAATCCCTTGTAGTGTATTTAATGGGTTATCAGTAGATGAAGTTGGTAATTCATTAGGTATACTATGGGATCATGTTATGCCTTACAGAGGGGTAGGGTGTGACATGTTTTAGTAGTATAAAAGCAAAATTTTAAATTCTATTTTCACCTGTAACTTGAATATTCTTTCTTCATAGTACAACTACCCAATATCATTATTTGATACATACAGTACATTACATTATAAATATGCACTAACGGGAGGAAATCTCCTTGTGTTATTTGTTCAGGAGGTCTAAGATCCTCGCATTGACTATGGAAAAGGGTGATCGTTTAGTCGATTAATCTATAGAGGCTGAGGTGCAAGGAGATGCCCCAGCCCTACACAACATTAGTGGTTCAGCAGCACCAGCCCCTGTAGTGCCGCAGTTTCCTGCTCAGTTCGCTCAGCAGATGGCTGCAATGTTTCAAACAAATGGCTGGTAATGTGCCTACTCAAGTCCCAATACAGACACCAGTGGTGCAACCACAGTCTTCTGCTAGGCAGTATGACAAATTAATGAAATATGGGGCTACAGAGTTCAAGTGGACAGCAGATCCTCTAGAGGCAGAATAGTGGTTAGAGAGGATGGATAGGGTATTCAAGAAACTGAACTGCACAGAGGAGCTCAGATTTGAATATTCAGTATCTTTGCTACAGGGGGATGCTTATGACTGGTGGAAAACCATTCCCCACGATGCAGTAGAACCTGCAGTGCTAACATGGAATGACTTTCTCAGGGAATTCAGATAAAAATATGTCCCTGATGCTTATGTAGACCAGAAGCTGCAAGAGTTCCTAAGTCTGAAACAGGGGAGTAGATCAGTGGCTAAATATGAAAGGGAATTTTCCCGCGTAGGCCATTATGTAGTAAGTCTACTTTCTACCAGCAGGGAGAGATGCAAGAGGTTTGAAACTGGCTTGAAGCCTAATATCAGATTACAAGTGGTCGGATTCAAACACACTAACTTCTCTAAACTTATTTCTAAAGCCCTAGAGTTGGAAAGAATTGAATCTGAAGAGAAAAAGAAATCAGAGAAGACAGAGAAAGAGGGAAAATCAGTAGAACAGAGTTTCAGTGGTCCTACTGGAAAGAGGAAGAACCATGGGGGACACAACAGAGGTGGCAAGAAGTCTGGTAGGGGAAAATATTCAGGACAAAAACCTCCTCTATCTGGTTAGCAGAGTACCAGAGGTTCCTACCCTCCTCGCCAATGTGAAACTTGTGGAAGATATCATGGTGGGATATGCTACAAGGCTATTGGAGCCTATTATAATTGTAGAGGCACAGGACACTTTGCCAAGGACTGTACCAGTACTTGCAGAGTTGGACCACCTCCTACTACTGCAGAAGGGTCAGTTCAGAGCTCTGTCACTAGAAGTTCACAACCACCCAATAGAGGTAGCGGCAGGGGTAAAGGTATCCCAGCAAGCAGCCAAGGCATAGTGAAACAATTAGAGCAAGACAGTGCTCTAGTCAGAGTCTATGCAATGAGACAGAGAGAAGAGGCCGAGACATCTGATGTTGTGGCTGGTACCTTCTCAACATTTAATCAAGATGTGTTTGTGTTATTTGATCTGGTTTCTACCCATTCTTATGTGAGTGCTAGCATCATTGATTGTATTGTTGTTCCATGTACAAAAATGGACTTTTGTGGTGCTAGTAACAAGTCCGCTAGGATAGGAGGTCAGGGTTAATAGAATGTATAGGGATTGTCCTTTGGTGATCCAAGGACACAGTTTTCTATCTGATTTCATTGAAATGCCCTTCAGAGATTATGATATCATCTTGGGCATGGATTGGTTAGCCAGGCATCATGCCATGATTGACTGTAGGTTGAAGACAGTCACTTTTGGCCTTTCTCAGTACAGTGATGTGGTAATACATGGGGAGAGGTAGCTATTGCCATCAAACATTATTTTGGCTACACTAGCTAGAAAAATGATCAAAAAGGGGTGTGAAGCATACTTGGCACATGTGGTAGACACCCAAGTGGGGATTCCAGCATTGAGGGACATCCTTACAGTATATGACTTTTCAGATGTGTTTCCTGATGAATTGCCAGGATTACCTCCGGAGAGAGAGGTGCAATTTGAAATTAATGTTCTGCCTGGTGTGGATTCAATCTCCATAACACCATACAGAATGGCACCAGCAGAGTTGAAGGAATTGAAGATATAGCTGCAAGAACTACTTGAAAAGGGCTTTATCTGCCCTAGTGTGTCACCGTGGGGAGTGCCAGTGTTATTTGTTAAGAAGAAGGATGGCACTCTTCGCTTATATATTGACTACCGACAGTTGAATAAGGTGATAATAAAGAACAGATATCCATTACCTCACATTGATGATCTGTTTGATCAGTTGAAGGGTGCAGCTGTATTCTCCAAAATTGATTTGCGATCTGGTTATTATCAGTTGAAGATGCAAGAGCAGAGTATTCCAAAAACTGCTTTCAGAACTCGGTATAGCCACTATGAGTTTCTAGTAATGCCATTCGGGTTAACAAATGCTCCAGCTGCTTTTATGGATCTGATGAACATTATCTTCAGACCACATCTCGACCAATTTGTGGTGGTGTTTATTGATGACATTTTAAAATATTCGAGGAATGCAGAGGAGCATGACAGACATCTGCGAATTATACTGCAAACTTTAAGGGAGAAACAGCTATACGCCAAATTGTCGAAGTGTGAATTTTGGCTGAAAGAAATCTCCTTTTTAGGACATGTTGTGTCAGCTGAAGGGATCAAGGTAGATTCCAGCAAGGTAGAAGCTATCCTTAACTGGAAGCCGCCCAAGAATATCACAGAAATTCGCAGTTTTCTGGGTTTAGCTGGATATTACCATCGGTTTGTGAAAGGGTTTTCTATGTTATCTTCTCCACTGACCAAGCTGCTTCAGAAAGATGTAAAATTTCAGTGGACAGATAAATGTCAACAAAGTTTTGATGAGTTGAAAAGGTGTTTAACTGAAGCTCCAGTCCTCACTTTACCTACTCCGGGTAAAGAATACACAGTTTATAGTGATGCTTCTCACAATGGGTTAGGCTGTGTACTGATGCAAGATCGGAATGTCATTGCTTATGCATCACGCCAGCTGAAACCGCATGAGAGGAACTACCCAACACATGATTTGGAGCTAGCAGCTATTGTTTTTGCTCTGACGATCTGGAGACACTATTTGTATGGGGAGAAATGCTACATTTACACAGATCACAAGAGCTTGAAGTACTTAGGCACCCAGAAGGAATTGAACTTGAGGCAGAGGAGATGGTTAGAACTGATTAAAAACTATGATTGCTTAATAGACTATCAGCCAGGGAAAGCAAATGTGGTGGCTGACGCCTTAAGTCGCAAGACTATGGTAAGTTTCAGAGTTTCTCCTTTGTCCATGGTATATGAATTGAAAGCACAGCATGCCAGTTTAAAGATTGATGATGAGGGACATACAGTAGTTGTATGGCATGTACAGCCAGTGTTGATTGATCAGATCAGAATGGCTGCTCAGAGTGATGATAAATATTAGAAGCTACTGAAAGAAGTCCAGCAGGGCAAGAAACCTGAATTTTCTGTGAAAGATGAGGGTTTATTGCTACATTAGGGCAGAATGTGCGTTCCTAATGATGCTGAATTGAGACAGATCATTATAAAGGAAGCACATGAGTCTCCTTTTGCTATGCATCCTGGTGGAACTAAAATGTATAGAGGGCTAAAAGAGCATTACTGGTGGATGGGTATGAAGAGGGATATAGCTGAATTTGTTTCCAAATGCCTAACTTGTCAGCAAGTAAAGGCAGAACATCAAGTTCCAACTGGTTTATTGCATCCTTTGCCAGTACCAGAGTGGAAATGGGAACGGATAACTATGGATTTTGTTACGGGACTTCCAAAGACACAGAATAGTCATGATGCAGTATGGGTTATAGTTGATAGATTGACCAAGTCTGCTCACTTTTTGCCAGATCGGATGGACTATAGCCTAGAAAGATTGGCCAGATTGTACATATATGAGATTGTAAAACTACATGGAGTGCCAGTATCAATTGTGTCTGACAGAGATCCTAGGTTCACTTCTAGATTCTGGGGTAGTCTACAGAGAACCCTAGGAACTAGATTGAACTTTAGCACAACATTCCACCCACAGACACATGGCCAATCTGAAAGGGTAATTTAGATATTGGAGGATATGCTATGGGCTTATGTGATTGAGTTTGAAAGTAGTTGGGATACACACTTGCCTTTGATTAAGTTTGCTTATAACAACAGCTACCAATCAAGCATTAGGATGCCTCCATATGAAGCTTTGTATGGCAGAAAGTGCAGAACTCCCCTATGTTGGGATGAAGTAGGTGAAAGGAAGATGATTGGGCCAAAAATTGTTCATCAGATAGAGGAAAAGATTAGATTGATCAGAGATAGACTCAAGGCTGCATCAGACCATCAGAAGTCCTATGTTGATCTGAAGAGAAGAAATATTAAATATGCAATGGGTGATAAGTTATTCCTCAAAGTTTCTTCTTGGAAGAGGATTATGAGATTTGGCAGAAAGGGAAAGCTGAGTCCTCGTTTCATTGGACCATATGAGGTTCTGGAAGGAGTGGGTCCTTTGGCATATCGGTTGGCATTACCTCCGGAGTTATCAAGGATACACAGTGTCTTCCATGTGTCCATGTTAAAGAGGTACAGATCAAACCCATCTCATGTACTATTAGTTAAAGAGATTGAGGTAAATCTAGACCTCTCCTATGAGGAAGAACCCATAAAAATTCTGGCATATGAGGTGAAGCATCTGAGGAACAAACAGATACACCTGGTTAAAGTGCTGTGGAACCATCATTCAGGCCAGGAAGCTACTTGGGAACGTGAAGATGATATAAGGAGACAGCACCCACAGCTATTCAGAGACTAATGCCAGGTAAAATTTCGAGACAAAATTTATTTTAAGGGGGGGAGAATTGTAACGCCCCTAAGTTCGGTAGTGCGTTCTACTGTTCCAGTGACCAGTGATGAAATTTATTTTAAGGGGGGGGGGGGGGAGGAGAATTGTAACGCCCCTAACTTCGGTAGTGCGTTCTACTGTTCCGGTGACCAGCGTTGTCCGGACAGCTAGAATGCCTTGAACTACACTTCGATATGAGTGAAGACACATAAAATAATGAAATACAAGAAAAGAAAATACAAGAAAAATAAAGGAAAAATAATAGCAAATAAATGTAACCAAGTTAAACGAGCCGAGAACCCTAGCGATGGGTGATCGCACCGGGAAGTCGCGGCGTGGACCGTTGACTAGCCTTAGACCACGAGGAACCCCGGAAAATATTTTTAGGACTTAAATAGACACCTATTGAAGTATAAATACAATTAGAATTATAAAAAAAAAGTAATTAATTAGTACAAAGAAAAGTAAGAAATCGAAAAACGGACAAAACCCAGTGTTACCGAAAAATCGGGAATGCAACCCGAACAGGGGCATTGTGGTCATTTGACACCCCGAGTTGTCTTTTGACCTAAATGTCCATTAAAAATACATGATATTACACTTGGAAAATATAATGAAAAATTAAATTAGTGGTACCTAATGTAAATAGCAAAAATGGGGAGTTAAATGTGGGAATAAGGGAAGTTAAGGTTAAACTAATATTAAATTAAGCTTAGTGCTCCACTCACCCATCAAAGTCGACCACTAACTCACCATTTGGACAGATTTCATCTTCTTCCTCACCTTGCCAAAGAACCAGCCGAAATGCTCTCAAGGGAAACCACCATTGTCGTCCACCTTGGAGCTACATGCATGTGAGATTCAAGCTCCTTTCTTGGCACTTTCCTTCATTAAAGATTGTCCATACATCTTGGGCAGTAGATAGGCAACAAGAAGACCAAGTTTTGGAGAGATTTTGAAGAGTTTCCAAAGTGGTAAGTTTGTGTTTTTGGGTTATGGCTTCATTAAAGTTAGTAAGAATGTTATGGGTACTTGAATTATGGAGAGATTTCTGAGGTTTGATGTTTAAAGGGAGAGGTGTATTTTTGGCAGCCATGGAAACTCCTTGAGGACAGTTTATTCTTGCTTGTAAATGGTAGATTAAAGGGTTGATTAAGTGTTTATGTGTGTAAGAATTTATTTGGGTGATGTATATTAAGTATATGTAAATGTGTACTTGAATTTGGAAGCTTGGAAATTATTGGAGTGTGATATATGAATCGGCAGCTTGATTTGGTGAACCATAAAAATTTTATTTCATGTTTGGTTATAGAATATTAATGTTGAATTTTGGTACTTGTTATGGCAGCTTGTGTATATGTATGATGGTGTGAGGTTGGACATGCAAATGAGCTAGGTTAGGTGATTGAATTGTTGTGATTTGAGCTTGAAAAAATTATGTACTATATGGTGCATATTGAGTGTGATTGTAAGCTGCCAAAATGACCAACAATATGTTGTGAAATGTGTTTAGGTTATGGTACAAACCAGAATTGGCATGAATGTGTAGTTTGGTAAGTGTTAAAAGTGTCCTTTGATGAGCAATGAATAAAATGCAATAGGGCAGTTTATGTTATGGGCCTAGAACCTTAAGTGTGTAGCTCCAATTGGTATGAGACCAATTGGACGTAAAACTAGGCACAAAATGTGCCAACTTTCATGAAGGAAGATTACCAAAATTCTGCTTGTAAGGTAACTTGAAAAGTGACCAAATCCGGATTAGTGCAATTAAGGCTTGAAAATTGATCATTTGGGCAACAGTTAGTATTTAGGCCATAACTCATTCAAAACAGATCCAATTGACCTGAAATTTTTACCATGAATAGGTAAGACCTATATCTACAAGTCTTATGAGGACACCAAAGCCCAGAAATGACCATAGGCAAGTCAAAAAGTTTGCACAAGTTCGGGTTCAAAAACTGGCCGAACCTAAATTGACCTAAAATGACCTAAAGTGACCAATTTTGATGCATTTTGACCAGCAATAGTAAAATGACCATAACTTGGTCTAGTAAACTCAGAATAACCTGAAATTTTGCCCTACGTGCAATAAGACATAAATCTACAAGTTTGTAGTTTCGATCGAAACCCAAAAACCGAGGGAACTAGGTCGTCCAGTTAGGTCAAACTAGTATCCCGGAATCCAGCAAATTGCAATAAAACGCAAAAAATATGGAAATGAATTGGGTAACATTTACCAACCCTAAAAGGCTACAAATGTGACATATTAGTAACATTAAAACCTAATTTACCTAGAATGCATCGAAGGTCGACATATTAGGTTGACTAAGCAAATAATAGAATTCAGTGAATTAATTATCAAGCATTATCATTAGAGACAGTTTAAAAGAGTACTGAAATATTTCAAATTGTGTTTCTCAGTTAGCAAGGACTCAGGGAAAGGGAAGGAAACACTGAGTCAAGGCTAGGAGACAGTTTTCAGAGGTTTGTGCACAATAAACCTTATTTGAGCCTTTTTTCATTGAAAAATTGATTTAGTGTGATTTATGAAAATTTGAAGTTAATTATGAATTGTGTTGCCATCTTGTGAATGAAATCATGACTTTGGAAATTGATTGGATTTTTCATGAATCATTTGAATAAAATGTTTGGAATTGATTTTATGTTCACACTTAGCCTGACAGTATCACACTATTCCTCCTCCATTTATGGGATTGAGATTGTTTATTTTCCTCCCTCTCTGGTTTACCAGTTGAGGTTGTAGATCGGATGAGTACTCATTAGCTAGCTAGCCACCTCCCTCATTGATTTCGATTAGTGGGGTTGTAGATTGCTTTGTCGTGGTATACAACGCGGCATTGATCGGAAACTTTGTGTCATGGCTTAAGTTATGTATGAATTGGCAACACTGTGTTCTTAAATTATTTGACTAAATTGTGTTATTATGAGCTTTGATAATTTGTAAAATAGAGTTTAAATTCTTATTGACATTCACTGTTTTTTGAATTTAACCATGTTTTGACTATTGAGATTTATTGTGATATTGTGGAATGGAGTTCAAATTCTTTAGGACATTCATTGTCTTGAATTTAACTATGGTTTAAATATCCACTATTTATATGACTTATGATTTGTGATTTAAAGTTGTATTTGGTTAATATTGTGCACCACTGAGACATTGTCTCAGTGATAGCTTTTCATTGCTATCGCAGATAGACAGACAGACAAGGTAGCAGACTAGGCTGCTAGTGCATTCAGCGAGAGATCATCGGGTATATTGAGTATACCACATTTTGCATTTTGTATTGTAATGTATGTTCACTGTATGTATATATTGTTCTTGGTTTTGAGCAGTTGTAAATTAAGATTGTACATTGAAGTTGTAAAATAAATTATGAGTTATTTTGACTTGTAAAATTCGTACTATATTTCTTTTATCTTATCCTTTGAAAATATTGAAAAAAAATTATTGTGGATTTGAGTTGAGAAATATATTCTGTTGTTTAACTGTTGGAGTTGAGATTGAGAAATATGTTTGAAGTGCTTTTTACAGGTTTTTTGAAGAGCTGTTTTATTCAAAATATAGAGGGCACTCCACCAAAATTTTTATAGAAATTACTAATAATGCAAATGTGTTAGCTCTTTCACTTAAGTTCAAAAAAGTTTTTAACACTTATAAATAATGCTCACCACTGTAAAAAGAAGTAAGAAAAAGTTTAAAATCCCTTGTAGTGTATTTAATGGGTTATCAGTAGACGAAGTTGGTAATTCATTAGGTATACTACGGGATCATGTTATGCCTTACAGTGGGGTAGGGTGTGACATAGGAGCCAACACATGCCCATATACCCATACACAGTACAAGTATGAAAGCAGTATCAAACTCAAACTACCTATATACAAGATAACTGTGTTATCTCAGGTCTAAAGATTATATGCACTGATATTATTTATGATAAAACATTGACAAGAGTAAACTCCATGTGCTTGTCATAAGTGTCACTGGTTCGGCCTACTTATCATTTATAAGTATCTATCATGTTTGTCATATGGCATGAGACTCACCATTCCATCTTATTTATATCTCATATAAATAACTTGAGAAGAAACATGAATACAATCTTTCTGGATAAGTCATGTCCTTATTATGAAGTATCCTCGATTGTGAACCTATTTATGATACTTTGTGCTAGAAATAATTTCACTCATATTCTTAACAACTTAAGAATAATATTTCTAATAAAATATCAATGGACCTTTTCTATTACACATAAATATATTATGTAAATGGAAGAGTGGAAAAGCCTTTTATTAATAAAAATGAGTACAAGATACATACTAAATGATATGCTCTAGGGCATACTACTAACAATATCATCTGTGAACTGAAATTCATAGCCATTTTTAGTCAAACTAGATATAGAAATGATGTTCTTAAAAGCATCAGGTACATATAAAATATTATCAAAACACAAATCATGTCCAGACATGTAAAAAGATTTAGATCCTATGGCTAAAGCTTCAACAGTTTAGCCATTGCCAATCCGGAGTATAACATCTCAAGAATGCTAGCTGCTACTACTTGCTAGTTCCTGCATATCATAAGAAATGTGAGAACTGGCATCAGTATCTAAAACCCAAGCTGTAGAACTATGAGTATCATCATAATCTAAATAACAAGATATGGACATACCTTTCGAAGGTGTATCCTTCTTGTCCTTCAAAGAAGCAATATACTCTAAGCAGTTCCTTTTCTAGTGCCCATCCTTCTGGCAGTAAAAACACTTTCCTTTGCCTCCATCAGCTTTAGTCTTCTCTTTCTGTTTAGCTATTTTCTTGGAAGGACTAGGAATCTGAGATTTCTTTTTCTTATTACCCTTCTTCTTATTGGACTTTCCAGTAAAAGAAGATGCAATCAAAGCTACCTCTTTTCCTTTATTGCCCGGCATATTCTTTTGGGTAATAACCAGCATGTTGAGTAAACCAGCCAAGGTGCATTCTTGTTTAGCCATATGGAAATTTGTCACAAAATTCCCAAAAGACTCAGGAAGGAACTGAAGGATCAAATCTGTATGTAGTTGGAAATCCATGTTAAAGTCAAGATGTTCTAGCTGCTCAATCAGCCGAATCATCTTGTGGACATGATCCCCAACATTCTTTCCCTCAGACATCCTCATGCGGAACAGCTACCTAGATATCTCATACCTAGCATTCTTGCTAAGCTCACCATATAACTCTTGTAGGTGAAGGAGGATCTCACTCGCACTCTGCATGTTTTCATGCTACTTCTGTAACTCATTACTCATAGAAGCATGCATGTAACACTTAGCTCTCATATCATGCTCCTTCCACTTGTCCAAAGTTTCATGTTCCTCTTGAGTGGCCTCTGGAGGTAAAGGACCAGGAATATTTGAGTCTAGAACAATTCCTATATGTTAAAGGTTCAGGATAAGTTTCAAATTTCTTAGCCAATCAGAGAGATTAGGTCCTGTCAACCTATTGTGATCAAGTATGCTTGCAAGGATATTGGATGGTGGTGGTTGTTCTATGCTCATTATTATCAGAAAATTAACTGCAAAAAATAACCAGATTAATTAGTAAATGTATCATGTAATTAGCCAAAATGATTATGGTCTTTTAATCAGATTGGTCCTCCCACTAACTTAGCGAATCCTACACTTCCAAACTAGAAAATGGAAATCCTAGTTGGATGAATTTCTAGTGGGTGATTGAATTTTTATAATTCTATTGATCATCCTCAGGTACATCTAATATTGGAATTACAATAAACTATAAGTGAGCAACTCCTTGCCCATTACATCTCATGTGAGGTTCAATCCTTTACCTAGCCCCTAAAGCTCAAAATCTCAGTTACATCCATTATTGACTTATCTTGCATTAGTTAAGTTGATCCCATTGAGCCAGTAATTATGCAAATAATTTTAATGTCCTTAGGTACATCCAATATTGGCCACCAAACCATTTACATATTTACAACATCTCATACTTAACAATTATTCTTAAGAAAATCTCTTAAATTAATTGCATCATATGCAACTATTTAAAATTTCTTAAAACAATTACCCCAATGGAGGGCCCATGTTATAATTACTTTAATTATAGCATTTCCAACTTAATCATTTGTTTGGAAGATTTTATAGTCATTCTAATTACTATTAAGGTCTCACTTTGCACATTATCCATTTAGCATGCATATATCATATACTTGCATACATTCCCATACATCTCATGCATTCATGGATAAACAATAAATATGGTATGATCATGGACTTTCTAAGCGATTCAATTCTGAGCCACCAAGAATTGAATTAGGGCATTCCTAGGTGCATTTCATTCATTCATATTACAAGAGTTGCTGAAGGAGTACATAACCAACACTTGATATTGAATTCCTCCTATTGGTCCCACCAATGCTCTTAACCTTCTTGAACTTCTTGCAATCCAATATTACATAGTAATCCTTGGCATACCAAGGCGAATTTACAAGAACTTAAATAAATGAAATTACAACCCAAAATTTTTACAACCTCAATAATACATGCCCAAAAAATAAATTAAAATAAATTAATTAATTTACAATCCCAAAGAAACATAAAAGAGATAAATCCAATCACATTGGTCCTTTATAGTCCATGATCATCCATCATGCATATCACTATTTAACAATTAAATAAAATATACATACTTAATTTAAAATGAATATCTCATATTCAACTTAAAAATTTAGATTTGAATATGATTCAAACAAATTTAAAAATTCAGATTTGAATCACATTCAAACAAATTTAAAAATTTAGATTTGAATCACATTCAAACAACCTTAAAAATTCAGATTTGAATCACATTCAAACAATTTTTAAAAATCAAATTTGAATCACATTCAAACAATTTTTAAAAATTTAGATTTGAATATTATTCAAACAACTTTAAAAATTCAGATGTGAATATGATTCAAACAACTTTTAAAAAATTCACATTTGAATCACATTCAAACAACTTTTAAAATTCAGATTTGAATCACATTCAAACAAATTTTAAAATTCTGATTTGAATCACAATTTAATTGTGCGATTAAAACTACTAATTAAACACTTTAATTAGTCATAGGATAGGCCTTAGATCATACAACAATTGTAAAATTTAAAACCAAATCTTGTGCCACCCATGAAGCCCAAAGATGGCACACCATTGATGGTGAGATCAAGCATGCCGCCACACTTCTTTATACAACCAGCAATGGATCTATCATCTCATGATCATTCCACACAATTAAATCAAATAATCAACAATCTAAATGGCAAATATAGTAGCTCTGATACCAATTGAAGGAGCGGAAGCATGAAAAACACAAGTTTATACCATTGAATTCAAAAATTTTCACCTAGGGTCACATGCATCATGCAAGATTTATTTTTATCTATTTGATTTCAATGATAAACAACATATTAAAACTCTTTTAATATGTTTTTGGATCTGTATTTGCCATTTAAGATTTTAGAATTAATTAGATTAATTTTAGAATCCTAGATTAAATCAAGAACAAATACACTAACCTCTTGATGCACTGTAGTGTATTTGTGCCTTTGGGATGCGTCTTCAGGACACCAGATGTTATCTCTCTAGCTTGTCCACACCAAGTTCACCTATGGCAGCCATTGAACAGCTTCTAAAAAATTTTCTATTAATTAGAAAATTAAGTTTTTCCTTTTAAGAGATTAAAGATGTAAACAGGACACTAGAAACAATTTCTAGTATTTTTAATTCAAGAGATTGTTTGCTAATCTCTTGGAATTGATGAGAGATGAAGAAGAAGAGAGAATGGGAGCTTCAAGGGTGGCGGCACCAAGAGGAGGCAGCAGCTTGTGTTATTTTTTTTTTCATAACAACACTTAAATAGCTAGGTCACCACTTAAAGCCCTTACCACATGTCACCTTCTGATTGGTTCTAGGTTTAATTGACCCAATCACATTGTGCCAAGTGTTAAACCTATATTTAATCTTAATTTTAATCATCTTACATGATTAAAAGACATTTGCCAAGCTTATGTGTAGTGCCATGTGTCACCATCTCATGGTGCCACATGTCACACTATGAAATGACCAAAATGCCCCTGTGTCTTAATTTTGAGTTCTTAACTCAAAATAATTATTTCTCTTCTTCTAATCAATTTATATCAAATATAAAACAATTAATTAATCTTTATTAATTAATTTCTCATTAATTAAATTTATATTTAAACACTTTAAATATAAATTTAACTTGTACTATACATCAAATAATCTAGATTTGGTTTCAAGTCATGCTAGGGACTTTGCAATCTAATTGCAAACCAAACCTATTTAATTAATTAATTAAACTCATTAATTAATTAATTAAATCATATTTGATTAGGTGATTACTTGTGTATGTGTGTGACTTACTAGACTCATCACTAATTGGTAATGAGATATGATATCAACTCTTAATATCATCAGAACTCTTTCTTACCATAAATGATTTCTCTAAACCATTTTATGCATCTCATAGACCATGGTTAACACTTAGCATAGCATGCCATAGCCACCCAATTAGTAATAAGGTTTACCTTAAATAAACCTATAATCATATGTTACCATGCACTAGAATCTCTCTATTACAAAATCCTAACTCAAGCTGGAGTTATTGTTTATGTCAAACCCCATTTGCTATGAATATTATGTTCTCTTTTAATTCCAGTTCTTGATTAAAAAGATTTTTTCATTAGAAACTCTTTTCTGAATAAATCTATCTGTCCTGGCCAGGAACTTGAAATATCAAGAACAATTAAATGAACATAGGATTTTACCCCTATTTACTTAGAGGAACTGATTTCATCTTGATCAACACCTACCTCCATATATAACTAGTAGGAGCTAACGCATGCCCATATACCCATACACAGTACAAGTATGAAAGCAGTATCAAACTCAAACCACCTATATACAAGATAACTGTGCTATCTCAGGTCTAAAGATTATATGCACTGATATGATTTATGACAATACATTGACAAGAGTAAACTCCATGTGCTTGTCATAAATGTCACTGGTTCGATCTACTTATCATATATAAGTGCCTATCATGTTTGTTATATGGCATGAGACTCACCATTCCATCCTATTTACATCTCATATAAATAACTTAGGAACAAACATGATTACAATCTTTCTGGATAAGTTATGTCCTTATTGTGAAGTATCCTCGATTGTGAACCTATTTATGATACTTTGTGCTAGAAATACTGTCACTCATATTCTTAACAAATTAAGAATAGAATTTCTAACAAAATATCAATGGAACTTTTCTATTATACATAAATATATTATGTAAACGGAAAAGTGAAAATGCCTTTTATTAATAAAAACATGTACAAGATACATACTAAATGATATGCTCTAGGGTATACTACTAACATCTTCTGCAATATAACCTAATCTTAAGTGCCAAATATATTTTGTACTTGAGTTGATTTTCACCATGGCATTGCATTCATTTAGATTACTTACATTCAATTTGTGTTTATCATTATTATCCAAATAATAAAGATCATCATGCATATAACCCGAGCCAACATATTTATTTCCAAAATAAATATTGTAAGCATTATCTATGAACTGAAATTCATAACCATCTCTAGTCAAACTAGATATAGAAATGATGTTCTTAAAAGCATCAAGTACATATAAAATATTATTCAAACACAAAACATGTCCAGGCATGTAAAAAGATTTAGATCATATGGCTAAAGCTTCAACAGTTGAGCCATTGCTAATCCGGAGTCTAACATCTCAAGAATGCAAGCTGCTACTATTTGCTAGTTCCTGCATATCATAAAAAATGTGAGAACTGGCACTAGTATCTAAAACCCAAGCTGTAGATGAACTATGAGCATCATCAATATCTAAATAACAAGATATAGACATACCTTCTGAAGGTGTATCCTTCTTGTCCTTTAGAGAAGCAAAATACTCTGGGCAGTTTCTTTTCCAGTGCCCATCCTGCTGGCAGTGAAAACACTTTCCTTTGCCTCCATTAGCTTTAGTCTTCCCTTTCTGTTTAGCTATCTTCTTTGAAGGACTAGAAATTTGAGGTTTCTTTTTCTTATTGTCCTTCTTCTTGTTGGACTTTTCAGCAGAAGAAGATGCAATCAAAGCTACCTCTTTTCCTTTATTGCTCGGCATATTCTTTTGGGCAATAACCAGCATATTGAGTAAACCAACCAAGGTGCATTCCTGCTTAGTATATGGAAATTTGTTACAAAATTCCCAAAGGAATCAGGTAGGGACTGAAGGATCAAATCTGTCTACAGTTGGAAATCCATATTAAAGTCAAGATGTTCCAGCTGCTCAATCAGCTGAATCATCTTGTGGACATGATCCCCAACATTCTGTCCCTCAAACATCCTTATGCGAAATAGCTGCCTAGATATCTCATACCTGGCATTCCTGCTTTGTTCACCATATAACTCTTATAGGTGAAGGAGGATTTCACTCGCACTCTGCATGTTCTCATGCTTCTTCTGTAACTCATTACTCATAGAAGCAAGCCTGTAACACTTGGCTCTCATATCATGCTCCTTCCACTTGTCCAAAGTTTTATATTCCTCTTGAGTGGCCTCTGGAGGTAAGGGACCAGGAACATTTGAGTCTAGAACATATCCTATATGTTCAAGGTTCAGGACAAGTTTCAAATTTCTTAGCCAATCAGAGAGATTAGGTCCTGCCAACCTATTGCGATCAAGTATGCTTGCAAATATATTGGATGATGGTGGTTGTGGTGTGCTCATTATTATCAGAAAATTATCTATAGAAAATAATTAGATTAATTAGTAAATGCATCATGTATTTAACCAAAATGATTATGGTCTTTTAATCAAATTAGTCCTCCCACTAATTTAGCGAATCCTACACTTCCAAAGTAGAAAACGGAAATCCTAGTTAGATGGATTTCTAGTGGGTGATTGAATTCTTATAGTCTTATTGATCATCCTCAAGCACATCCATTATTTGAATTACAATAAACTGTAAGTGAGCAACTCCTTGCCCATCACATCTCATGTGAGGTTCAATCATTTACCTAGCCCCTAATACTCAAAATCTCAGGCACATCCTGTATTAACTTATCTTGCATTAGTTATGTTGATCTCATTGAGCCAGTAAACATGTAAATAATTTTAATTTCCTTAGGCACATTTATTATTGGCCACCAAACCATTTACATGTTTACAAAATCTCATGCTTAACAATTATTCTTAAGAAAATCTCTTAAATTAATTGCATCATATGCAAGTATTTAAAATTTCTTAAAATAATTGCCTCAATGGAGGGCCCAAGGTATAATTATTTTAATTATACCATTTCTAACTTAATCATTTGTTTGGAAGATTTTGTGGTCGGCCTAATTACTATTACGGTCTCACTTTGCGCATTATCCAATTAGCATGCATATATCATATACTTGCATACATTCCCATATATCTCATGTATTCATGGATAAACATATAAATATGGTATGATCATGGACTTTCTAAGGGATTCAATTATGAGGCACCTAGAATTGAATCAAGGCATTCCTATGTGCATTTCATTCATTCATATTACAAGAGTTGCTGAAGGAGTACATAATCAACACTTGATCTTGAATTCCTCCCACTGGTCCCACCAATGCTCTTGACCTCCTTGATCTTCTTGCAATCCAATTACATAATAATCCTTGGCATACCAAAGCAAATTTACAAGAACCAAGTAAATGAAATCATAACCCAAAAATATTACAACCTTTATAATACATGCCAATAAAATAAATTAATTAATTTACAACCCAAAGAAACATAAAAGAAATAAATCTAATCACATTGGTCTTTTATTGTCCATGATCATCCATCATACATATCACTATTTAACAATTAAATAAAATAAACATACTAAAATTAAATTGAATATCTCATATTCAACTTAAAAATCTAGATTTGAATATGATTCAAACAAATTTAAAAATTCAGATTTGAATCACATTCAAATAAATTTAAAAATGTAGATTTGAATCAAAATTTAATTGTGTGATTAAAAATCTTAATTAAACATTTTAATTAGTTATGGGCCTAATTATGGGCCTTGAAAATAAGCCCACGCTCAAGCCCAAGTCATGCGCACCCTAGGTTTGCACAACCATGTAAGCCGCCACAATGGTGACTCCAAATAAGCATGGCGCCACATATTTCTTTGCAACTAGCAATGAATCAATCATCTCATGATTAAATCACACAATTAAATCATATATTAAATAATCTAAATGGCAAATATAGTGGCTCTAATACCAATTGAAGGAGCCAAAGCATGAAAATTATTAGATTAGAACATTGAATTCAAAAAATTTCTTCTAGGGTCTCATACATCACACAAGATTCAATTTTTACCTATTGATTTCAAAGTTCAATTGCATATTAAAACACTTTTAATATATATTTGGATCTACATTTGCCATTTTAGATTTTAGAATTAACAAATTAATTCATTAGAACCCTAGATTAATTCAAGAACATGTGCACTAACCTTTTGATGCACTGTAGATGAGTTTGGTACCTTTGTGAAGCACCTAGGACCCCAGATGTTGTCCCTCTAGCTTGTCCACATCAAGATCACCAATGGTAGCCCCTTGAACAGCTTCTCAAGCCTTGCTAACCAATTAGAAATTAGGGATTTGCCTTTAGAGAGGTTGTAGATGTATATAGGACACTAGAAATGATTTCTAGCAATTTTAATTCAAGATATTATGGGCAATTCTCTTTGAATTGATGAAAGAAGAAGAAGAAAAGAGAGGAGAGCCTCTTTGGGTGGCAGCACCTTGAGAGAATCAGAATGTCTTTTATTCTTTCATAACATCACATTATATAATTAGGTCATCACTTAAAACCCTTGCAACATGTCATCTTCTGATTGCATCTTAGTTTAATTGACCTAATCACATTAAGCCAAGTGTCAAAGCTAGATTAAATCTTGACTTTGATCATCATGCATGATAGGAAGACAAATGACAAACCATGATGCCATGTGTCACCATCTCATGGTGCCACATGTCACCCTGTGAAATGACCAAATTACCTTGTGTTGTAATTTTGAGTTCTCAACCCAAAATAATTATTTTTCCTCTTCTAATCAATTTATATCAAATATAAATTAATTAATTAATCTCTATTAATTAATTTCTCATAATTAAATTCATATTTAAACATTTTAAATATAAATTTAACTTATACTATATATCCAATAACCTAGATTTCAAGCTATGCTAGGGACTTTGCAATCTAATTGCAAACCAAACCTATTTAATTAATAAATTAAACTCTTTAACTAATTAATTAAATCACATTTAACTTGGTGATTACTTGTGTATGTGTGTGACTCACTAGGCTCATCACTAATTAGCAATGATATATGATATTAACTCTTAATATCATCAGAACTCTTTCTTACCATAAATGATTTCTCTAAATCATTTTATGTACCTCATAGACCATGGTTAACACCTAGCATAGCATGCCATGGCCACCCAATGTAATAAGGAATACCTTAAATGAACTTTTAATCATATGTTACCATGCACTAGAATCTCTCTATTACAAAATCCCAATTAGAGCTGGAGTCATGGTTTATGTCAAACCCCATTTGCTATGAATATTATGTTCTCTTTTAATTCTAATTCTTGATTAAAAAGATTTTCTCATCAGAAACTCTTTTCTGATTAAATCTGTCTATCCTGGCTAGGAACTTGAAACATCAAGAACAATTAAATGAACATAGGATTTTATCCCTAATTAATTAGGGTAACAGATTCCATCTTGATCAACACCTACCTCCATATATAACTAGTAGGAGCTAACACATGCCCATATACCCATACACAGTACAAGTATGAAAGCAATATCAAACTCAAACCACATATATACAAGATAACTATGTTATCTTAAGTCTAAAGATTATATGCACTGATATGATTCATGACAATGCATTGACAAGAGTAAACTACACGTGCTTGTCATAAGTGTCACTGGTTCAGCCTACTTATCATGTATAAGTGCCTATCATGTTTGTTATATGGCATGAGACTCACCATTCCATTTTATTTACATCTCATATAAATAACTTGGGAACAAGCATGATTACAATTGTAACATCCTCCCTGTACGTGTTCTGTACGTTCTATTGCTCCGGTGACCTAATGTCAATCCGGGTAAGTCAAGATGTCTAGAACTACACTTTGGTGATAGTGAACAGACATATAATGATGAAATAAATAAAAAGAAAATACAAGAAAAATTAAAGAAAAATAAAAGAGAGAAAATGAAACTAAGTTAAACGAGTCAGCACCGTAGCGATGGGTGACCGCACCAGGAAGTTACAGCGAAGGCAATTGCTGACCCCAGGAATTAAATTTCAAGACATAATTAAAGGTTTATTGAAATATAATTGACACTAGAAATATTAAAGAAAAATTAATAAATTAGTACAAAGAAAAATGAAAAATCAAGAAACAGACAAAAATCGGTGTTACCGAAAAATTGGGAATACAACCCGAAGAGGGGCATTTTGGTCATTTGAAACCTAGAGTTGCCTTTTGACCTCAATTTCCATTAAAAATAAATGGTATTACACTTTGAAAATGTCATGAAAAATAAAAATGTGATACATAATATAAATAGTAAAAGATTAGTGGCAAATTAAGGAAATTAAGATTAATAAATTATTTCATTCAAGTTAGTGCTCCACTAGTGACATCTTAAGGGACCTATAATAAGCTTTAGTGGACAGAAACTACCATCTTCAACCTCAAAAATAAGAACCAGCCGAATGGAAAACACCACTGAAGCTCCCACAGCTGAATTTGTCCAAGCTCCATGCACACCCATTCTAAGCCTCCTTTCCACTTGGTTTCTTCATTAAACCTTGCATACTCAACTTGGGAAAGCCATAGGCAACAAAAAAAAAAAAAAAAAAAAAAGATTTGGTGAAGTTTAAAGGAAGCACTCAAGAGGTAAGTGTCCAAATCCTCTCCCTTGCTTTAATAAACTTTGTGTTTAGGTTGAGGTGAGTAAATTGGTGAAGAGAATGGAAGAAAATATTGAGTTATGAATTTATTCATTTTCGGAAGCCATGAAAGCTTGATGTGTTTTAGTTTTTCTTACCTCTAATGGATGGGAATTAAGGTTGATTAACTCAAATGGAAGTTATAGTAAGTTAATGTCCAAGTATGTGTATGTTAGTGCTTGAATTAAGGGTTTAAAAATGAGACTTTGATGCTTTAGTAAACTACCATGTTTGGCAGCCTTAAATCTCATGAATTTGTGTTTGAGTTTATGAAATTTATTAATGAAATATGATGGTGTTGAATTTTGGGCAGCATGTGTAGTTGCCATGGAAGTGTATGTGTAATATAGGTATTGAGGTATATTGAAAATGCTTTGCTGGAATTATGTTCAATATATATAGAAGTGCCTTGATTAAATATTGAAGTGTATGGAGGAGGAGGATTATCAAATTGGAAGTGTAATTTTCATGTGCAGGTTGAGTGTTGTTGGCAGTACCTAAATGAGGTTATAAGTGTAAAATTGTGAACCCAATTGGTATGAGGCTAATGGGAGGTGAAGCTAGACACAAAATAGGCCAACTTTTATGTAGAAATGTTGCCAAAATTCTGCCTAGAAACTGACCTTAAAAATCACCAAATCCAGAATTGCAACCTTGCAAACCCAAATTTTTAACCATATGAACAGTAGTCACTAAGATGACCATAACTCACTCAAAACAGGTCCACATGATCTGAAATTTTTACCATAGATAGCTTAGACATAAAGCTATAATTCTTGTGAAGACATCAAAGCTCAGAAATGGCCAGAAATAAGTCAAATTGCTTGCCCAAATTCGGATACCAAAATTGCTAGAACTAAATGTGACTTAAAATTGACCAAATTTTGCACTAAAGATGCAATCTGTCCAACTTTAGTAAATTGACCATATCTTGGTCTATATAACTCAGAATGACCTGGAATTTGTGTCAAAAGTTCAATAAGACATAGAGCTACAATTTTTCTTCTTTGACCAGAAGCTAAAAACCAAGAGAAATAGGATATTAAGCTAGACCAATCTAGTACGCTAAAACTAAAAATTTGACATTTACGTACAATGATGCTTGAAGTAATTTGGCATTGAATGCCAACTTGTAAAAATGGTAAATTGCACTATATTGGCAGCATATTGAATTACAATTTATGACATGTTGATGCTACAATCAACTTATCCATATTACCTAGAAAGGTCAACATTTACATTGACTTGTGAATTACATGATAACTAGTAAACTCAAAAAAATGAAGAATTAAACAATTGATTTGTAATGTGCCCTAGTTTGCCTAGTTGACTAGTTTGGATAGGTTGGCATGCCAATAGGATTCTGACAGCTATTTTGTAAATGGCTACATGCCATACTATGTTTTTACGGCTTATTATGCCGCATTGTGACTTTAATAGTCTACGGCTATACGTTTTGTGTTATTATACTTGGCTTATCGCCGGATTGACTATATGGCTTTTTAGCCACATTGTTTGCACACCAGGAGATACTTTGTAAACGATGGTGTGACGGCCTGAGGTACTAGGTACTCAGTGCCAGTATATCCGTTTATCCAGTCTGGTCAGTATATAAGCTACACGGGAAGTTAATTTAATCATTATTAAATTCAAATAACTAAATTCAGTTTATTGACATGCAGCACCACCAAAAATTAGCAAAAATGAAAGGTTAGCAAATAAAAGTAGAATCAACAACTATAAAGAATATCGATGTCACAAATTCATAAACAATTCATTTATTTTATTTTAGTGTATATTACTTTAGATTTGGCACCACTAAGCAGAATTGCTTAGCGCATTGCTTTTGCTACGCGTAGGTATTGGAGACACAACTGGGAAGTCCAGCAGACCTACGACCGAGTGAGGCATCAGATCTGCACAGGAGTACAGAGTCATTTGCACTACACTGCATACATGGTAGGACTTAGGATCTTGTGTAATGACTATCAGTTGTATTTTGACATTTTGTTATGTAATTTTGTATATTCTAAAACTTTAAGGTTTGTAATAATTTATACATATTAGACTCTTATGGAGAGTGTTTGGATAAATGTAAATTATGATGGATTGTATTTTGAAACTATGAAATTTTGAGACTGAAATAGAATTTGGAAGGTTGAGATTATCATATTGAATTGTTTTTAACAGGTTTAGAAGGATAGTTTGTCCGAAACACAGACAGCACCTTATCGAATTTTTATTATCATTTTTGAAACACTTATTTTATTAAGGTATGAGATAATCAAACAGTGTAATATAAATTTTACATAAAAGACTTCTTAAAATCAAATTGAGTTCAGGAAATGAGATAATCACAGAATAGGCACTCCGGCATGCCGTGTAGCACACCTTGCTTAGCTATACTGTAGGCGGGTGAGGGATGTTACAACAATCTTTCTGGATAAGTCATATCCTTATTGTGAAGTATCCTCAACTGTGAACCAATTTATGATACTTTGTGCTAGAAATACTGTCACTCATGTTCTTAACAACTTAAGAATAGAATTTTTAACAAAATATCAATGGACCTTTTCTATTACACATAAATATGATATGTAAATGGAAAAGTGAAAATGCATTTTTATTAATAAAACATGTATAAGACACATACTAAATGATATGCTCTAGGGTATACTACTAACAAGTATGTGGGGCAGGAGTATGACATAGATAAGAAGAAGGCCAAATGGTATGCTCAAAGGTTACATTCCCACTATTCTTCACTAATTTTAGCTGTAGAAACTCATAGTTTCCACTCTATAATAGATGCTATAAGGAAGATGGTGGCTGAAGCTATTATTAAAGGGATTATAGATTTGAAAAGTTCTAAGCCTGAGCAGTCCTCTATCATTAAAACCATAAATGTAGGAAGGCTTAGTCACCTAACTAAAACCACTTCTTCCTCCGATACTAAGAAAGATAAAAGGGGAAAGTTCACTAGAAAATAGAAGAAGAACAAGTTATGGAGCAAGATCAAATATGGTTTTGGAATAAGGAATGGATCTTGTTTGAGTTTAGATACATTGGGGCATGTAAGATGTGGAAAACATCATCGAGGACTTTATAGGTTTAGGACATCTAAATGCTATAGGTGTGGCCAAGAAGGACATATGGTAAAGAAATGTCCCAACATGGAAATGTTTGCCTCTCAGCAATAGGTAGTATGGCTCAACCAGCTACATGACAGACTTCCATGGTTCCTTTCAGGGCAGAGGACAAAGAAGAGGAAGAAGGGTACCATCCTCTAGAGCACGTTCTCAAGGTAGGGGTTTTATAGCACCAGCTCAGATCTTCACCATGATATAATAAGAAGTAAACACCTCCAACATAGTAATATCAGGCAAAATTCATATAAGAAGCTTTAGTGTACATATTTTGATTGATTCAGGTGCTTTACATTTTTTTATTACCCATGATGCAATCCAAAGGCGAGGATTGATGGTTTCAAGGCTGGAGTGCCCTTTGTTAGTTAGTGGGCCTAAATGTGACCCTTTAGTGATAGAGATGATCTATTACTCCTGTCCACTTATAGTGGAGGACAAATGCCTTCTAGCAACCTAGTGGTTTTAGAATTGACTAATTTTGATGTCATCCTAGGGATGGATTGGCTTCAGCCAGTTATGCTACCTGGACTATAGGAATGAGGTAGTGAAGTTCAAGGGACATGATGGATAGTAGTGTTTCAAGAAGATCAAGTACCAATTCTTAAGGGGGTGATTTCTGCTATGCAACCTAGAAAGATGCTCAGAAAAGGATGTAGAGGGTTCTTGCTCATGTCAAGGAAGTTAATGTGAAAAGAGAGGGACCAAGGTCAAATCCAGTGGTGAGGGAATTCTTAGACATTTTTCTAAAGGAACAACTTGGTTTGCCCCCTGAAAGGAAGATAGATTTTGAGATTGATCTTGTATCTAGTACTAGACCTAATTCTACCCCTCCTTACAGAATGGCTCCTATATAACTAAATGAGATAAAAGAGCTATTGTAGGATTTAGTAGACAAGGGGTTCATTAGACAAAGTACCTCTCTTTAGGGTGCTCTAGTGTTGTTTATAAAGAATAAGGATGGTTCTTTGAGGTTATGCATAGATTACAAACAGTTAAATAAAGTAATCATGAAGAACAAATACTCTTTGCCCCGTACTGATGATTTGTTTGATCAGCTAGTAGAAGCTAGTTGTTTCTCTAAAATTGATTTAAGGTTCGAATATCACTACTTGAGAATTAAAGAGACAAACATTTCAAAGACTGCTTTTCATACTAGGAACAAGCATTATGAGTTTCTTATGATGTTGTTTGGGTTAACTAATACCCTAGCTACATTCATGGATTTCATGAATAAGGTATTTAGACCTTTTCTAGATTGCTTTATGATCGTCTGCATTGATGACTTCCTAGTGTATTCTATAAGCCTAGAGGAGCATGCACAACATTTGAGAGTAGTTCTCTAGACTCTAAGAGAGCATCGGTTGCATGCTAAGTTCTCAAAGTGTGAGTTTTGGTTGAAGAGTATATCTTTCTTAGGGCATATGGTGTTAGAAAATGGTAGTTAAGTGGACAACAAGAAAGTTAAAACAGTGGCAGATTAGCTAAGGCCAACTACAGTGATAGAGATCAAAAGCTTTCATAGCTTGGCCGATTTCTACAAGAACTTTGTGTAAGATTTCTCTAAGATAGCTGATCCTATGACTAGGTTAGCTCAGAAGGATAGAAAGTCTGAATGGATAGAATAGTGTGAAGAGAGTTTTCAAAAGTTAAAGAAGTGTTTGGTTACTACACTAGTTTTGGTTTTGCCTTTGGGCAATGAAGATTTCACATTGTACTGCGATGCCTTTAGGGTAGGTGTGTTCTTATGCAAATAGTAAAGTAATAGCTTATGTTTTAAGATAGTTGAAGAAGCATAAAGCAAATTACCCCACCCATAATTTAGAAATGGCAATCATAGTTTTTGCTCTTAAGATGTGGAGACACTATCTTTATAAGGAAAAATTTTAAATTTTCACAGACCACAAGAGTCTCAATACATCTTCAATCAAGAGGAGTTGAATCTCAGATAGACAAGGTGGGTAGAACTACTTAATGATTATGATTGTACTATCCAATATCATCCAAGTAAAGCAAATGTAGTTATAGATGCCCTTAGCTGAAAATCATTTGGCAGTTTGGCTCACATTTCTGTGGAAAGATGACCCATCTTAAAAGAGTTGCATTGACTGTTAGGTGAAAGATTATAGTTTGAGTTATTAGATAGAGGCATATGGATAGCACAGATGAATGTAACACTAATGTACTTGAGATAAGTGGCAGAGAAACAACATGAAGACCTAGAATTGGTAAAGATAGAGAAAGCAGTTCAGAAAAGTAGGAATAATGAGTTTTGATTTGATGGAAAATGAGCTTTGAGGTATGGTAGTAGATTGTGTGTACCAGATAATATCTAGCTCAAGGGAAATATTATGAGAGAAGCTCATAATGTTGTGCACAATGTACATCCCAGGACCACCAAAATGCATTAATATTTAAAGAAAGTGTATTGGTGGCCTTCCATGAAAAATGAGATAACTCAGTTTGTGTCTACATGTGAGGTGTACTAGAGGGTGAAGTTGGAATATCAGAAACTAGTAGGAATGCTTAATGATACACTAGTATCATATAAGGATTTTAAAGCACCATTGCATTGCATTTCATAGCATTTAGGTAGTTAATTGCTTGTATTTTACTTAGTTTCATTAGTTTTTATTAGATTGGTTAATCTCTACTTAATTTCATGTTTTTTGTATCTTTTCAGGTGCTTTAAAGAAGATCCAAGGCATAGAAGTCAATTGGACAAGTTTGGAAGTCATAAAAAACTAAAAGGCTTACTGTACAATATTACATGGGTCATGTAAGTAAGAGAGCTGACCTGTGTAACCTTCTGGCAGTCAAAATCTAAAGAACCAAGGAGAGGTCACAGTACATGGGCTGTGTTAATTGCCCTGTGTAACCTTCCTACCCTCATGTAACTTGCTGTCTGCCTCAAATGTGAAGCTTGAAAACTGTCCAGAGACTTACACGGCCTAGGGCTATGCAGTGCCACATGGGCAATGTACTTTGCCACAAATGGACTTCTATTTCAATTTGAATTCTCCTACACTCATTTCTGATAGACTTCTAAGGCTTTTGGGACTTTGAAACATGACTTTTAAGCACCTAATATAAATATTAGAAAATAAAAATAGGTAGGGAGGAGGACTAAGAGTCCATTTTACTTTCAAACCCTAGTTTACTAAGCATTTTGGAGAGAATTTGCATCAAGCTCAAGGAGAAGGACTCTCAACTAAAGTTTCAAAAGTTCAAGGCTACAAATCTTTATTTTGGGTTCCTCTGTTTTATTTCTTCAGATTGTTTTATGTTTTTTCACTTTAATTTTAATATGTTTGTTAAACTCACCATGAGTAAGTAGTTTGTTTAATTCCAGAATTATGAGAGTAGAACTTTCTATTTCTGTTATGGATAGATGCTGAGGTTATTTAATGGATTTGAGTTTTATTCTTTTATTCAATATTTTATGTTCTTAATGCATACTATGTGTTGATACCCACTAATTGATGATAACATATACTAATTTAAGAACTGAAAGGTGGATATTAGTATTGGAAATCAGAATTTTGAACCTAAGAAATTTGACCTAGAGATAGGCTGAAATCCTTTGTAGAGTTGCATAATTATTCAAAGAGCTTAAAGAGTTTTAATTAAGATTTATCACCACAAAAATAGGATTCAGGTTAATTAAAATACACCTTAGCTGCCTTTAGAGAGGACTTAAGACATCTTAGGATTAATTTTCATCAAAGTAACAATTCTCAATTTGTTAAATAGGTAAGGTTAAGTCCATAATAAGATTAAAGTGTTAAACCCTAACTCTAAAATGTTATCATCCATTGGTATTTTATTTTAGTTAATTGTTTTAGATTTATTTCTTTTAATTTAGAATTAATTACTATTTCTCTACAACTTAATTATCAAGATAATTAAAATCACTATAGTTTGGTACTCAACATGGTCCTCGTGGGAACGATACTCTACTAATTACTTTATTACTTATTAACGATCTGTGCACTTGCGGGGTTATAAACTAGCAAACAAGTTTTTAGCACCATCGCCAGGGATCGATGTTTGATATCAAATAATTGCTGATTTGATTAATCTAGAGATTCTTATTTCTTTTATAGTTTATTTTTTATTTTTATATGTCTAATTTTATTTTCACTTGTTTTATTTATGAGGATCATTGAGATGTTTCATCAGGAAGTCAATGGAAAGGTGCTTACATGAAGATAAATTAGAAATAAATGTGGCAGATGAAGAAATTGATGAGACTATCAATTTAAGTTCACTGATGGTGCTTACACATACACCACCAAAAGACCCTTTTTTATCATGGACACCTTCTGCATCATCATTTGTCCTCTATGAGCTAAAGCAGACCTCGTCCCAAACATATCATTCTAAGCCATGTGTTGTTCATGCTACATGCAATCTTATCTCAAATCTTGCCCATCTTGTAGGTTCCATAAATCAAGACACATATGTGTTGTTATATGACAACTACTATGGGTAAAAGCAACTTTTTGAGTGGTACTTCTAAAAGGAGTCAAGCTAATGACCTTAAATTAGTGCTTTTTGAGGGGCAACTAAGGGTGAGCATTCGATTCAAACCAAACAGAACCGAACTAAATCAAATTAAATTATAAAAACTGAATTACATATTTTAGAAACTGAACCGAACTGAAATGGATGAAAAACCGAATCAAACTGAATTGCTCTATTTCTGTTCAGTTCGGTTCAAACCGATCGATTTTTATTTTTTTATTATTTTTTAATTTAGACTTGATTTTCAAGTTATTTTGTCTAATTTTGACCTTGGTTTGAACCTAATAACCATTAATCAATGAAATTAAACAATATATATATATATATATACATATAGTCCATAAATTCCCCATAAAAACAAATCAATTCAAAAATGAATAAAATAATTTGGTTTGGTTCTATTTAACCGATTTTTTCTCTTCAAAATTGAACCGAACCAAAATAATCAAAATTTTTATAATATAAAACCAAACCAAACCGAACCAAATCAAATTATTTTAGAAATTGAACTGAATTACAGAATTAAGAGGGTTCGGTTCGATTTATTCGGTTTGAACTGAATAATGCTCACCCCTAGAGGCAACCCAAGAATATAGAAACTTTCTTCAATTTTATTTTATTTTTTCTTTCTTTTACAATTAAGCTATATAGGCATCTCAAACTTTAACATTGGACATTGTAGGTAAAAGCAAGGAACAGAGAGCAAGGAATGGATGGAGACAAAGAGTCAAAACCACACAAGATGGAAAAATTTCAAAATCGGGGAAGTACATCTATTACTAATCTTTATTATGCATTTCATTCATACATTTAGAAATAAGTTAGCATGAAAACTTGAAGGGATAGGAAAAAGTATGCACCTGAAGTGCCTTGATTCTTGATATAGCAAGTTACATGGGGTACCCCATGTTATGAAGCATGCCTCGTGTAACCTACTGGGCACGAAACACACACGCACCAAATACTCTACAAAGTTACATGGGGTGACCCATGGAAGGATACATGGCCCATGTAACACAGAAAGGATAAAGGAATGGGAATTTTAAGGGTGTAGAAACTTGCATGGGGTTCCCCGTACAGTGGTACATGACCTGTGTAAGTAGAAGGACTTAAATAGAGAAGAATAAACAGGGGCAAAAAGTGACATGGGTCACACCCTGTGTAGAGAAGAAGTTTGTTTAATTTAAGAGTTTCATATTGAATTTTAGTTCTTAATTTCTGATTTTCTTTTTGGATTGTGAATTAAACCCCCCCCCCCCCCAACCTTTGTTTCTTTTTCCATTACACAAGTGCACGAAATTTAGTAATTCAGTCTCTAGGGTTCGACCTGGATTTACCACTTACTACATAAAATATTTCATAATTGGTAATTTTAGTTAATTTAATTTCTGGTGGATTCGACAGCCATTAAGAATTTTGGCACCGTTGTCGAGGACTGAAGTTTATTGGAATTTGTGTTTTTGGTGTTAGAATATTATGTTATTAATTTTGTTTGTGAGTTATTGTTGTTTTCAAGTTTTCGAAAAAAAGAAAAAAAAATTATGATGTTACTATTCATCAAGAAGTTTGGTTGAATTTGGAGGGTGGCCCATACTTATTTTGAAGGAAATGACGTTCTGATCAAGACCAATCAATCTTTAGGATTCCTTGGCCCCACCCTCTTGATGCTAAATTCGATTGTTTTCTAGGGTTTTGAGGCATTTTTCTGTTTTTACTTTGATTTTCTTTTTGTTTATGACAAGAACTTCCCAATCTGGTAAGTTAATCTTTGATCTAGAAGTAGAAAAAATAGCTGAATAGTTGAGAAAATGGGTTAAGCAAGCTAGGCAGATTCCGAGTACATCTGAAGGAGTCCAATCTCCAAGGGAATTAAGTTCGGATTCGGATTTAGATTAAAATTCTGAAAACGAAACCATGGCTGCTAGAACTTTGAAAGAGTTGGCTGCTCCTGATCTAAACCAAAAGCCTTTGTGTATTCAATACCTTGCTTTAAATGTTGCTTTTGAGTTGAAATCTGGACTAATCCATTTGTTGCCTAAGTTTCATGGTCTTGCAGGTGAGGATCCACATAAGCATTTAAAAGAATTTTATGTTGTGTGTTCCAGCATGAAACTTCAAGGAGTTTCAGAGGATTAAATCAAGCTTCGAGCTTTCCCTTTCGCACTGGAAGGCACAGCTAAGGATTGGTTGTATTACCTTCCTTTCGAATCTGTCAACTCATGGAATGGGATGAAACAGATATTTCTGGAGAAGTATTTTCCTGCTTCCCATGCTGCCAATATAAGAAAAGAAATTTGTGGCATCCGGTAGTGCAATGCAGAGAGTTTGTATGAGTATTGGGAACGATTTAAGAAACTGTGTGCAACCTGTCCCCATCATCAAATAAGTGAACAGCTTTTGATTTAGTACTTTTATGAGGGACTTCTACCAATGGACCGCAGTATGATAGATGCTGCTAGTGGAGGAGCTTTGGTTGACAAGACACCAAAAGAGGCAAGGAGGCTGATTGCTAACATGGCAGTAAACTCTCAGCAGTTTGGAATAAGAATGGATCACACACCCATGAAGGTTAATGAGGTAAGTACATCTAACCTTGAGAAACAAATTTCTGATT
Organism: Hevea brasiliensis; assembly: GCF_030052815.1. Taxonomy (NCBI): domain Eukaryota; kingdom Viridiplantae; phylum Streptophyta; class Magnoliopsida; order Malpighiales; family Euphorbiaceae; genus Hevea; species Hevea brasiliensis. The sequence continues at coordinate 51,018,656 of NC_079498.1, forward strand.
TAACTTCTTTGGTGAGGCAGTTGGCTATAGGGAACATGCAAATTGTTAAGGTATGTAGAATTTGTTTGGGTTCGAGTCATGCTACTGACATGTGTCCTACGTTACAAAAGGATGAATCAATGCAACATGCTAATGCTGTAACACCCCATTTGTATAGCCTGGTATATTTCACTGTTCCAGTGACCAGAGTCAGTCCGGACAATTAAGGGGATTAGAACCACACTTAAGACGACTAGAGAAGCCATAAACACAAATAATTAGTAATTGTGAATTACTTAAGTATAAATAAGAAAAATAGAACATAAAAAGTTAAACGAGCCGAGAGTCACAGCGATGGGTGACCTTCTCGGGAAGGACTACGAAGTCGATTCAAACTCAAATTTCGAACCGTAAAATGTGACGATGCAGTCCTTAGGACTATTACGAACACAGTAGAAAAGAGAAAATCACAAAAAAGAATTGTTAAGTAGGTCAAATAATTAGGTCAGGGATCCAAAAGAAATATTACTCAACATGCTGGTTATTGCCCAAAAGAATATGCTAGGAAATAAAGGAAAATAGGTAGCTTTGGTTGCATCTTCTTCTGCTGGAAAGTCCAACAAGAAGAAGGGCAATAAGAAAAAGAAACCTCAGATTCCTGGTCCTTCCAAGAAAATAGCTAAACAGAAAAGGAAGACTAAAGCTGATGGAGGCAAAGGAAAGTGTTTCCACTGCCAAAAGGATGGGCACTGGAAAAGGAACTGCCCGGAGTATCTTGCTTCTCTGAAGGACAAGAAGGATACACCTTTGGAAGGTATGTCCATATCTTGTTATTTAGATTATGATGATACTCATAGTTCATCTACAGCTTGGGTTTTAGATATCGTGCGCTTCTCACATTTCTAATGATATGCAGGAACTAGCAAATAGTAGCAGCTTGCGTTCTCAAGATATTAGAGTCCGGATTGGCAATGGCTCAACTGTTGAAGCTTTAGCCATAGGATCTAAATCTTTTTACATGTTTGGACATGTTTTGTGTTTGGATAATATTTTATATGTACCTGATGCTTTTAAGAACATCATTTCTATATCTAGTTTGACTAGAAATGGCTATGAATTTCAGTTCACAGATGATGTTTGCAATATTTATTTTGAAAATAAATATGTTGGTTCGGGTTATATGAATGATGGTCTTTATTATTTGGATAATAATGACAAACACAAATTGAATGCAAGTGATCTAAAAGAATACAATGCCATGGTGAAAACCAACTCAAGTTCAAAATATATTTGGCACTTAAGGTTATGTCATGTTGCAGAAGATAGGATTGCAAAATTGGAGAAAATGGGGATTCTATCCTCATTGGGCTCTAAGCCTACTCCAACTTGTGAATCTTGCCTTCAAGGCAAAATGATTAGATCACCCGTTGTTGGACAAGGGCTAAGAGCTGAAAATATTTTGGAATTAATACATAGTGATGTATGTGGTCCGTTTAAAGAAATGGCTAGAGGGGGCTTTCATTATTTTATTACCTTTACTGAGGATAAATCAAGGTTTGGGTATTTATATTTGATGAAATACAAACATGAATCCTTTGAAAAGATTAAGGAATTTAAATCTGAAGTAGAAAATCAAACAGGAAAAAGTATTAAAGCTCTTCGATCAGATCGTGGAGGTGAATATTTGAGTACTGAATTTGATGAATACTTGAGAGAGCATGGCATTGTTTCTCAGCTGACTCCTCCAGGAACGCCACAACTGAATGGTGTATCTGAAAGGAGAAATCGTACCCTATTGGATATGGTACGTAGTATGATGAGCTATACTGATATGCCAATCTTCTTTTGGGGATTTACATTAGAATCAACTTTGTATATTCTGAATAGGATTCCATCAAAATCAGTTTCTTCCACACCTTGTGAGATATGGCATGGAAGAAAACCAAGTCTAAAGCATGTTAAGATTTGGGGTTGTCCAGCTTATATCAAAAAGCTGAACACTGATAAATTGGAGACCAGATCAGAAAAAGGTCGCTTTGTTGGATATCCAAAAGATAGTTTTGGATATTATTTTTATTTGCCTACTTCACAAAAGGTTGTGATAAGTAGAGATGCCACATTTCTTGAACAACAGTTTGTTCAAGAAGGAGGCAAAGGAAGGCAAATAGAGTTAGAATTGGAGAATTCTGACCAACCAATGCATCGGATGGATATAAATCCATCTAGTCAACCTATACCCATTGATGAAACATCTACAACCTGCTCTCGGTAGAACAACCAAGGTATCTCACCCACCAGTGAGATATGGTTTTCTTCATGAAGAAGAACAAGAGTTGTCTACTCATGAAGAAGTAGATCATGGAGATGATCCACTTACCTATGAAGAAGCTATATCAGATATAGACTCTTCAAAATGGATTGATGCTATGAAATCCGAGATTGATTCCATGTATAAGAATCAAGTTTGGGATCTTGTTGACCCACCTGAAGGTATTGTACCTATAGGGAACAAATGGGTTTTCAAGAAGAAAATTGGTTCTGATGGAAAGGTAGAGACCTATAAGGCAAGGCTAGTAGCGAAAGGGTTTCGCCAAAGGCAAGGAATCGACTATGAGGAGACTTTCTCACCTGTTGCCATGCTTAAATCAATTAGGATTTTATTAGCAATAGCTACATACTATGATTATGAGATTTGGCAGATGGATGTCAAAACAGCTTTTCTCAATGGATACATTGAAGAAAACATTTTCATGGAACAACCTAGGGGATTTGAATCCCAAGATGGTTCCAAGGTATGCAAGCTAAAGCGATCCATTTATGGGTTGAAACAAGCTTCGAGGAGTTGGAACATCCGTTTTGATGAAGCCATTAAATCCTTTGGTTTTATCAAAAATGAGGATGAGCCATGTGTATATAAGAAGGTTAGTGACAGTGCTATCACTTTCCTTGTCTTATATGTGGATGACATACTGTTGATGGGTAATGACACAGGTATGTTAACAACTATAAAGGTATGGTTGTCAAATACATTCTCCATGAAAGACTTAGGGGAGGCAACCTATATTCTTGGGATTCGCATCTATAGAGATAGAGCGAAAAGAATAATTGGTTTATCCCAAAGTCTATACTTGGAAAAGGTGTTAAAGAGGTTTAACATGCTTGATTCCAAGAGAGGATTATTACCAGTGAGACATGGTATCCATCTTTCTAAAGAGATGTCTCCAAAGACACCTGAAGAAAGAGATAAAATGGCCAGGATTCCATATGCTTCAGCTATTGGAAGTATAATGTATGCAATGTTGTGTACTAGGCTGAATATCGCATATGCTGTTAGTTTGACTAGCAGGTATCAATCCAATCCAGGTTTGGAACACTGGATAGTTGTCAAGAATATCCTTAAGTACTTGAGAAGAACTAAGGATTTATTCTTGATTTATGGAGGTGGAGACTTGCAATTGGATGGTTATACTGATTCTGATTTCCAATCAGATATCGATGATAGAAAGTCTACCTCTAGATATGTGTTCAATTGTAATGGAGGTGCAGTCAGTTGGAAGAGTTCCAAACAGAGCATGACTGCAGATTCCACTCTGAGTCGAGTATATTCTTTGCATCGAGATCTTTGCAAAGGAAGTTGTTTGGATAAAAAGTTCGTGATGTAACTTACGAGAGTTCCTTCCATTGAGTTAGCAGTTCCACTACACTGTGACAATAATGGAGCAGTCATACAGGCTAAGGAACTAAGGTCTCACCAAAATCCAAACACATAGAAAGGCACTACCACATTATCAGAGATATAGTTGGGCAAGGTGATTTAGCCATGCAGAAAATAGCATCAGCTGAAAATCCAGCTGATCCATTCACTAAGCCTATGTCACAGACTCAGTTAGACCGACATCTTGAGAAGATAGGTCTAAGATATTGTAATGAATGGCTCCAGTGCTAGTGGGAGATTGTTAGTAGTATGCCCTATAGCATATCATTTAGTATGTATCTTGTACATATTTTATTAATAAATGGCATTTCCACTTTTCTGTTTACATAATATATTTATGTGTAATAGAAAAGGTCCATTGATATTTTGTTAGAAATATTATTCTTAAGTTGTTAAGAATATGAGTGACAATATTTCTAGCACAAAGTATCATAAATAGGTTCACAATCGAGGATACTTCATAATAAGGACATGACTTATCTAGAAAGATTGTATTCATGTTTGTTCCCAAGTTATTTATATGAGATATAAATAAGATGGAATGGTGAGTCTCATGCCATATAACAAACATGATAGGCACTTATACATGATAAGTAGGCCGAACCAGTGACACTTATGACAAGCACATAGAGTTTACTCTTGTCAATGTTTTGTCATAAATCATATCAGTGCATATAATCTTTAGACCTGAGATAGCACAGTTATCTTGTATATAGGTAGTTTGAGTTTGATACTGCTTTCATACTTGTACTTTGTATGGGTATATGGGCATGTGTTGGCTCCTACTAGTTATATATGGAGGTAGGTGTTGATCAAGATGGAATCTGTTTCTCTAAGTAAATAGAGATAAAATCCTATGTTCATTTAATTGTTCTTGATGTTTCAAATTCCTGGCCAGGACAGATAGATTTATTCAGAAAAGAGTTTCTGATGAGAAAATCTTTTTAGTCAAGAACTGGAATTAAAAGAGAACATAATATTCGTAGCAAATGGAGTTTGACATAAACCATGACTCCAGCTTGAGTTGGGATTTTGTAACAGAGAGATTCTAGTGCATGGTAACATATGATTATAGGTTCATTTAAGGTAAATCTTATTACTAATTAGGTGGCCATGGCATGCTATGCTAGGTGTTAACCATGGTCTATGAGGTTCATAAAATGATTTAGAGAAATCATTTATGGTAAGAAAGAGTTCTGATGATATTAAGAGTTAATATCATGTCTCATTGCCAATTAGTGATGAGCCTAGTAAGTCACACACATACACAAGTTATCACCTATTTAAATATGATTTAATTAATTAATTAAAGAGTTTAATTGATTAATTAAATAGGTTTGGTTTGAAATTAAATTGCAAAGTCCCTAGCATGATTTGAAACCAAATCTAGATTATTGGATGTGTAGTATAAATTAAATTTATATTTAAATTGTTTAAATATGAATTTAATTGATGAGAGATTAATTAATAGAGATTAATTAATTAATTTATATTAGAAGAAGAAAATAATTATTTTGGGTTAAGAACTCAAAATTAAGACACAGGGGCATTTTGGTCATTTCACAGTGTGACACGTGGCACCATGAGATGGTGAAACATGGGATTACACATAAGCTTGCCAAATGTTTTTTTAATCATGTAAGATGATTAAAATCAAGATTAAATATAGGTTTGACATTTGGCACAATGTGATTGGGTCACTTAAACCTAGAGCTAATCAAAAGGTGACATGTGGCTAGGGTTTAATGTGTTAACCTAGCTATTTAAGTGTGGTTATGAAAAGAAAAAAAAAACCAGCAGCCTCTCCTCTCATTTGTCACACCACTTTGAGCCTCTCCAGCTATTTCTCTTCATCTCTCATCAATTCAAAGAGATTAGCCATCAATCTCTTGAATTAAGAACACTAGAAATTATTTCTAGTGTCCTGTTTACATCTCTAATCTCTTAAAAGGCAGAACTTGAATTTCTAATTAATAGAAAAAGCTTTAGAGGCTGTTCAAGGGCTGCCATAGGTGTTCTTGGTGTGGACAAGCTAGAGGGACAACATTTGGTGTCCTGAAGACGAATCTCAAAGGCGCAGACACGCTGCAGTGCATCAAGAGGTTAGTGTAATCGTTCTTGATTTAATCTAGGGTTCTAAAATTAATCTGATTAATTTTAAAATCTTAAATGGCAAATACAGATCCAAAAACATATTAAAAGAGTTTTAATATGTTGTTTATCATTGAAATCAAATAGATAAAAATAAATCTTGCATGGTGCATGTGACCCTAGGCGAAATTTTTTTGAATTCAATGGTATAATCTTGTGTTTTTCACGCTTCCGTTCCTTCAATTGGTATCATAGAACTGGCGAGGGGCAATTTGGTCAATTGACCCCGAGAGCTGACTCCTAACCTAACTGTCAAATAAAATCGGAGAAAAGAAAATTTCAGAGTCAGGAATTAAATTAAATAACTAATGGAAAAATAAATAAAAAAAAGAAAAAGAAAAGTTGAAAAAGTTATGACATCATGTGGTGACATAAGCATGATGCAATAAATTTTTATTTTTAAAATTTGAAATTTTAGGATAATTTCTAACAATTAAAAGGCAAATTAAGGAAAGAAAAATTTGGTCTTCCATCCTATCTTCAAGCCGTCCACTCTCTCTCTCCCATCTCTTTCATTTCCTTCATGAAACCTCCATTGAAGCCCACCGAAAGCTCTCTTAAACCCTAAATATTGCCATGAAATCCCTACATCCCTTAACTAAGACTTGTGTTTGAGCTTTGATAAGAAGATTGGGAGTAAATAAATCGAGCAAAATTAGAAGAATTTGAGATATAAATTCTGCTCACTTAAGGTAAGCTAATCCAACCTTTCTTTTTAGTATACATGATGGATTTAGAGTAGAAATGGATGAGATTATATGAAGAAATTGGAAAAAATTGCATGATTAGGAAGAGAGGGAATTTCGGCCAGCAGGTGTAGGGGTATGATTTTGCATGGTTTGATTGAATTAGAGGGGAATATGAGCATCAAGGAGTTGAATGATTATGGTTAAATGCTTTGAATTAGCTAAATGCAATGAATTGGTTAACTAGGGTTTTGGGACACTTAAAGTTTAGGAGTAAAAAATGTGAGAAATTGTGAAATGATGTGTTTGACCTAGTTTGAGGTGAGAAATAGTCATTTGTGACCAAATGAAGTGTGTTGGAAGTGTTGGAATTGAGTTTAAATTCGGATTGAATGTGGTCATGCTGCAGGCAGTAGGACCAAGGTCCCTTTGAGGGACCAAAACTGAAAATTTGCAATTTCAATTGGTATGAGACCAATTGGGAATGAAAATAGACACAAAATGACACAATTTTCATTTAGGAATCATGCCCAAAAAGTGACCAAAACCTAGTGAACAAATTGACCAAATCCGGATTTTCTCAGTCTAACCTGTACAAAAATGACCAAATAAATAGTGTTTGTTCATTTGGCCATAACTTGAGCTAGGCAGGTCTAAATGACCTAAAATTTTTCCAGTGGACAGTTGAGATATAGACCTAAAACTTTCATGAAGAACACAAACCCAAATTATGCCATTAATCAAGTCATTTGGCCACCCAAAATTGGTAACCTAAAACTGCTATAACCAGAATTTGCCCAAAAATCTGGGTAAAGTCCAATCCATCAGCCATGACTCAAATGGCTGTAACTTGAGCTACAAAACTCCAAATGGAGTGATTCAAAAAGGAGAATTAAGTTAAGACAATAGGAAAAATTTTCTATGAAGGGAGTTTTGCCAAATTCTAACAGAAAAATGACCAATGGAACAGTGCAACTTAAGACACCAAAACTGAAAATTTGCAAATTTGCCTAAAAGACTTAGAATTTGAGTAAACAACCAAAACCAACGAGTTTAGTGACCAAAATGTGGTATGTGAGTGAAGTTGGAATTCCCATACCTATTAAGCCTTAGAAAGTCAACAAATTGACTTAAATAGTGTAGTGAATAGTAACCCCAAAACACAAAATTTAAAGAACATCAAGTTTAGCACATTAGAGCTAGTTAAAAGTGAATTTAAATTTATTTTTGGATTTATGCTAAGTTATGAGATTGAAACACTGTGAAACTGTGTGTTTCAGTGGAAAAGAACACCGGGAAAGAACCCAAGGAATCGAGTCAAGGCCAAGAGGTGACTCGCTTAAGGTTTGTGCACAACATATAATTTTTGTAAATTATCTTCTGCATATTATTTTGAATAATTTGAAATATTTAATTGTGACATTACTATGATGAAGTATTTATGATGCTTTTGATTTAAATTATTGAAAGTTATTTGTATATATTTAAAATGGCAAGGTTTATTAAATTGTTAAGATAAATTTTGAAACCACAGTGTCATGACCATATATTTGAACACCTCACTAGCATGACTTGTGGGGGTAATCAGTTTCAAATTTTGATTCCTTCTCTAGCTGAAGTGTTGAGGTATGTGCCAGTAGAAGAAGAAATTGAATGGACATCCATATATTTGAGATAGCTAGCCTTGTGATGTGACTTCTCCTTAGCCTCTGGCTATTGAGATTATATTTGTTTCGAATGGCATGATATAATTGTGGGTTTTATGAAATTGGTTTTGACACTTCAAAATTAAATTGTTTGGATTAAAATCTCAGAATTCATGTTTTGTATTTAATTCTCATGTTCAGTCCAATTTTTGAATAAATATTATTTAAACTCTGCGTAAAGATTATTTTAGTATGTTGTGCACCACTGAGTCCTAGTACTGAGCGATGGCTATTATTGCTGTCGCAGATATAGAGACTAGAAGAGCAGCAGAGTGAGCTGCTGAGGACAGAGAAGCTACCTACTTTGAAGCTATCAAGTATAATTTATACCCTGACTGTAAATATTTATTTTGATGTATGTAATGCACGTAAATGTATGGACATGTAAAATTGGTCTTGAGCAGCTTTTATAAAGATTGTATAAAGTTTGTAATAAATTTTAGTTTAGATTTTCCTAATGTAAATTTTTAGTATGATGTATATAAATTGTTTTATCTTTAATGAAATATGAATGAAAATATTTTATTTTAATTTGAATGAAATTGATTGATAGTATTTTGATGATTACTGAATTTTTTGGAAATTGAGAAATGATGATTGTTGAATTTTGAAACTTGAGGAATTGGTTGGGATTGTTGTGGAGTTGTTGAAATTGTTGAGATAAATTATTAGAAGTACTTTTTACAGGTATTTAAAGAACTGTTTTCTCAAAATACAAACGGCACTCTGTCGAAATTTTTATAAAATTTATGAAAAAATAAAATGGGCCAAAAATTTTAACTAGTTTTCAACTTTGAATAAATAATTTTAATACATGTTAGAAAATGCTCACCACTTATAAAAGTAAGAAAATTATTTTAAAATCTCTTGTAGGGTACTTAATGAGTTATCTGTAGGTGAAGTTCGATAGTTCATTAGTTATTCTACGGGATCATGTTATGCCTTACAGAGGGGTAAGGTGTGACAAATGCTGTAAGACATTATGGATAGCCATAATGCAGGTATGATCCCTATTCAAATACTTATAATCAGGATGGTGAGATTTTCCCAATCTGAGTTATGTGGAATCAACTGGTGTAAAACCGATACCAGCAGCAAAGACTACAAGTGAATTAACCACCTCTACCTCCACCTCCCTCAAATCAAGGTATATCACTTAATGAAATTGTTAAGGCTTTGGCTAACAATACTCAACAGTTTAAATAGGAGACTAGAAATAGCATTCAAAACATAGAGAGGCAGATTGGTCAGTTAGCCTCATCTGTGTGTAAGCTAGAAGCTCAAGGTTCTGGAAAGCTTCCATCACAAACAGTCATGAACCCAAAGAAAATGCGAGTGCTATACTGTTGCGGAGTGAGAAAGAAGTTGATAACCAAACTCCACATAAGCCAATGAAAAAGAAAAAAGCAAGAAGCAAAAGAGCCAAAAGAGTCTGAAGTTCCTGAAGTTGAGGTAAATAGTGAACCTAACTTCAATAAGGTCAATAATTCTGTTCTTCCTCCATTCCCATGTAGGTTGGCTAAGACTAAGAAAGAAGAATAAGAGAAAGAAATTTTGGAGACTTTAGAAAAGTGGAGGTGAATATACCTTTACTTGATGCGATCAAACAAGTTCCCAAGTATGCTAAATTCCTTAAGAAATTATGCACTACAAAGCACAAGATGAGGAATAATGAGAAGATCAGTGTGGGGGAAAATGTGTCAGCATTAATTCAGCAAAAATTACCCCCTAAGTGTAAGGATCCAGGTTCATTTTCTATTCTCTGTAGAATAGGTGATTCTAAATTTAAACGTGCAATGGCATATTTAGGAGCATTTATTAATGTTATATCAACTTTAGTTTTTTTAAACTTTAAATTTGGGTCCTTTGAAAGAAACCAGTGTCATTATTCAGTTATCTAATCATTCTAATGCTTACCCTTTAGAAGGAGTTGAGGATGTGTTGGTGCAAGTTGGAGAATTGATTTTTCCTGCAGATTTTTACATTCTGGATATGGAGGATAGTGTTTCCACATCAAAGTCATCTTTAATTTTGTTTGGAAGACCTTTCTTAAAAACTGCCAAGACAAAAATTGATGTGGATGATGGTACCTTAACTATAGAGTTTGATGGAGAGACTATCAAATTTAATATCTTTGATGCCATGAAGTATCCTGCTGATGACTATTCTGTTTTTTCTATTGATGTTGTTGATACATTTGTGCAGGATATTTTTGAGTTCAGCATGGAGGATGAGTTAGAAGTGGTGATTAGTCAAGGAATTCAAGAAATCAGTACTAATCAGCCATTAAGTGTAGAGGTTCAAGAGGCAGTAATGGCATTGCAGTCATTACCTCCTGCTCCAAAAAAGTATGAAGTATCAAAGATTGACTTACCTGTATCTCACGCAAAATTATTACCTTTTGTGGTGCAAGCACCAGTTCTTGAACTCAAGCCTTTACCTGAGCATTTGAAGTATGTTTACTTGGGAGACAATGAGACACTTCCAGTTATCATCTCAAGTAATTTAACAAAAATTCAAGAAGGCAAATTGACTAGGGTTCTGAGAATACACAAGGAAGCAATTGGATGGACAATAGCTGACATCAAAGGTATAAGTCCATCAGTGTGCATGCACAGGATTTTACTGGAGGATGAGGCTAAACCGAGTAGAGAAGCTCAAAGGAGGTTGAACCCACAGATGATGGAGGTTGTGAAGAAGGAGATTTTAAAGCTACTAGATGCAGGAGTTATTTACCCAATTTCAGACAGCAAATGGGTAAGTCCAGTCTAAGTAGTGCCAAAAAAATCAGGAGTCACTGTGGTAGCAAATCAAGATAATGAACTTGTCCCAACAAGGACTTAAAGTGGATGGCAAATGTGCATAGACTACCACAAGCTGAATTCAATAATAAGGAAGGACCACTTCCCACTACCATTCATTTATCAGATGCTTGAGCGGTTAGCAAGTAAGTCTTATTTCTGTTTTCTCGATGGCTTTTCTGGATATAATCAAATTGTGATTGCACCGGAGGATCAAGAGAAGACTACCTTCACTTGCCCTTTTGGAATTTTTGCTTTTAGAAGGATGCCCTTTGGGCTTTGTAATGCACTTGCCACATTTCAGAGATGCATGATGAGCATATTTTCATATTATATTGATACTTGCATTTAGGTGTTCGTGGATGATTTTACTATGTATGGTGATTCACTTGATGCATGTTTACATCATTTAACTTCTGTTCTTGAGAGATGCATTAAGAAAAATCTTATTTTGAATTATGAGAAGTGTCATTTTATGGTGGAATAGGGGATTATTTTGGGTCATGTTGTCTCTAATAAGGGTATTGAGGTAGATAAATCTAAAATTGATTTAATTGTGAACTTACCCTACCCCATAACTGTGAGGGAAGTACGCTCTTTTCTTGGTCATGCAGGTTTCTATCGCAGGTTCATTAAGGATTTCTCTAAGATAACATTGCCTTTGTCTAGACTCTTGCAAAAAGATGTTCCTTTTGAGTTCAGTGAAGAGTGCAAGTAGGCTTTTGACAAATTGAGATCTGCATTGATATCACCCCCTATTATCTACGCTCCTAATTGGACTATACCATTTGAAATTATGTGTGACGCAAGTAATTATGTAATGGGAGTAGTTTTAGGGTAACGTGGTAGGAAGCTCTTTCATGTGATTTATTATGCATCCAAAACACTCATTTCAACTCAGAGCAATTATTCTACAACCGAAAAAGAGTTTTTGGCTATAGTTTTTGCTATAGATAAATTTCGGTCATATTTGCTTGGTTCTAAAATAATTATCTTCTCTTATCATGCAGTGTTGAAGTATCTTTTGGCAAAAAATAAAGCAAAACCAAGGTTGTTTAGCTGGATCCTTCTGCTGCAAGAATTTGATCTTCAAATCAAGGATAAGAAAGGAGCTGAGAACCTGGTAGTAGATCATTTGGGCAGGTTAGTGACACAAGAAAATCCACTTCCTTTACAGGAACTTTTTCCTGATGAGCAATTATTTAAATTGCAAGGTATGATCCCTTGGTATGCTGACTTGGCGAATTATTTGGTTACTAAGGTTGTGCCTTTTTATTTGAGTAGAGCTAAGAAAGAGAAATTGAAAAGTGAGGCTAAGTATTATGTGTGGGATGACCCGTATTTGTGAAAATTTTGTTCAGATCAAATTGTTAGGAGATGTGTTCCTAATAATGAGATTCAACCTATTCTTGCATTTTGTCATGCCTATGCATGAGGAGGTCATTTTGCATGCAAGAGAACAAGTAGAAAAATATTATATTGTGATTTTTACTGGCCCACTATATTTCATGATTCATATTTGATTTGCAAAAATTATGAACAATGTCAAAGAACAGGAAGTTTAACCCGTAGGAATGAGATAATTCAGAATCCAATACTTGTTTGTGAGATTTTTTTATGTGTGGGGTATTGATTTTATGGGTCCATTTCCTTCTTCTTTTGGCTTTGTGCTTTGTTTATATATTACTTGCTGTTGATTATGTTTCGAAATGGGTGGAAGCCAAAGGCACCAGGATCGATGATTCTAAAGCTGTCGTAGGTTTTATCAAGTCAAACATTTTTAGCAGGTTTGGAGTTCCTAGAGCTTTAATTAGTGACCAGGACACACATTTTTGTAATAGAACTGTTGAGGCATTATTGAGGAGATATGGTGTTTTTCATAAAGTATCTATAGCTTATCATCCTCAAACGAGTGGGCAAGCAGAGGTGTCTAACAGAGAGATCAAGTCTATTTTGGAAAAAATAGTGAAGCCAAATAGAAAAGATTGGAGCCTTAGACTTGATAATGCGTTGTGGGCTTCTAGGACTACTTATAAGACACCCATAGGTATGTCCCCCTCCATATTGGTATTTGGTAAGTTGTGTCACCTTCCTGTTGAGTTAGAACGTAAGGCTTATTGGGCTATTAGACATTGTAATTTGGATTTGGATACTGCTGGTGTGGAAAGAAATTACAATTGCAGGAATTAGAGGAAATTCGACTTGAGGCTTATGAGAACTCTAAGATCTATAAAGAAAAGACCAAGGCATTCCATGACAAACTAATTCTAAGGAAACAGTTTGTGATTGGGAAAAAAGTTTTATTGTATAATTCCAAATTAAAGCTGATGCCTGGTAAGTTGTGTTCTCATTGGATTGGACCCTTTGTTGTTATTAATGTGTTTCCTTATGGTGCAGTTAAAATTCAAAGTTTAGGAACTAACAAAGTGTTTAAGGTCAACGGTCATAGGCTCAAGCCATTTTATGAAGGGTGTCAAGACCATACAGTGGAGGAGCTCAAATTAAGTAACTCAATTTATGTGGATTAAAGAGCTTTGCCATGTCGAGCTAACGACGATAAATAAAAGCGCTTCTTGGGAGGGAACCCATGGGTGGCTTGTTAGCCACAATCAGATTTGTTTTCATTCACTTATCTTATTTTATTTCTTTTCTTTTGCATTTGGGCTTTACATTGGGGACAATGTAAGTTTTAAGTGTGGGGGAGGAAAAATTTGTTGCTGCAATTTAAAAAAAAAAAATTGTTCTCATAAGCATAATTCATGATTCTATATTAACTCCCGGAGAGAAGTGCTTTATCCTTGAAATGACTTTTCTATTTTAGATTGAATTTTTGAAATTTTAGGCAAGGTAATAGTAACTTTAATGATGGATTTTCTCTCTTCTCCATACCATAGAGCAATTTTTTTCAGTATAAATCATTTAGGCTTGATTTAATGGTGAAATGATTAGTTATGTGTGCTTTAAACTGGTGTCATGCATATTTCAGAACTTTGTTTAATCTATCAGGGCACTTTATAATATGCAGATGCATAAATTAGGGAAAATAAAAGGCTGAACTTGAAAATTGCACCGCTATTCTAGTTAAGCAAAGTAACTAGGGGTCGTCATGAACCCCATGTTGATTCTCAGGCCAAAAGCTAGCTAGGATATGAGCAAGGTACTTTTCTGAAGGTGACGGTTAAAATAAAAAAAAAAGTAACTATTACGAGAGAGAAGTACCAATTTCAAATTAAAAAAAAAAAAAAGGCCCATTTCTATCTCCCCTAAGATTTGCAAAGAGCTATAATTGTTGTGCCTTGATAAATTAGCCTTGTGTTTTGGTATGTATTGATTTAAAATTTTATAGAACTTTAATTATGTGAGCTTAATTGATTTCAAGCCTTTTGTTTTGTTTTGGAGAATTGTTGATATAGTGGTATGGTGTTGATGGAATTTGTTATGATGGTTAATACCTTACTTGCCTCTTCTTTCAAACTTTTAATCTTTTGTTAGAGAATGTTGTGATAGGGTAAAGTTAAGAAACTTTTAAGTGGAGTTGATTGAGAGTTTAAGTCATGCTTAAGGACAAGTACTTCCCGATGCGGTTACCCATCGCTACAGTTTCGGCTCGTTTAACCTAGTTACATTTCATCTCTTTTATTTTCTCTTAATTTTTCTTGTATTTTTTTACCATGTATTCCATCATTTTATGTCTCCTCACTATCATTTAAGTTTAGTTCTAGACATCCTAGCTGTCCGGACAGACATTAGTTATCGGAACAGTAGAACGTACAGATTACCTACGGTGAGGGCATTACAATTCTTCCCCTCTAAATAAAAATTTCATCCTCGAAATTTACCCCGTGTAAATAATTGAGGAACCGCTATGTCCTTGTCTTTCCACTTTTTCGTGTCATAATACTTCACTTTCTTTTTAGTCTGTCTTACTAGTCCTAGCTTTACAATCTTATCCTTATCTTAATTTTCTATTGGAAATACGTAGCTCTACACAATAGTCCCATGTCGGTACTATAATCTGCAGCTTACAGTACATACATCGAGAGCATTGCATAGTCACCATGATATATCCCAATAGATCGGATTTTTACTATACTTATCCTTTTCGAATCTATGAATTTCTATGGACCAAGATCCATACCTTAATCGAAAATAACCAGAGAAAATAGATCTGTATTAGTGTCACCTTGACTCTATTTAAAGGCCCATGTATGTGATGCAAACTATTTCTTTCTATCTATCTAGGTCTAGAATCGCCTAAACCATTGCTCTAATACTACTAAATGTAACACCCCTCACCTGTATACGGTGTAACCAAGCAAGGTGTGCCACATTCGGTGCCGGAGCACCCTATCTTATCCTATTATGTCCATTGTTAATTTTTAAACTTTGGAGAAAACATGTGGTAATATATATATTTTTTTCACAATTTATCTCTGTGAAAACCCGGGCAGAACCTCCTCTGTTTTATTAGCATTTGGCGGGTTCCAATAGTTACCTATCAAAAAAACTTCATATCATATCTATTCTATTCAATTTCAAGAAAATAATGTTTTTCATTCATTCATTCATATGGAAATTATACACAAAAAGTCATAAGCTTATTTTACAGTCTAAAAAATATCAATACAATTTATTACATCATTAACTATAATTACATTAACCAAAATACTAATCTATACATGGGCCCTACCAAAATATTATAACTGATGAGGTGACTCTGGACTCTGGGCTGTAGCAGATCTGAACAACTGAAATCAAAGTACTACTGTGGCGGCTGGTGCTATGGCGGCTGCTGTGTCTGGTCTCCAGTACCTACGCAATGAAAAATCCAACGCGCTAAGCAAATAGCTTAGTGGTGCATAATTTTAAAGAATAATAACTGAATAATTAAAAGTAATAGCTCTATGGAGAATTTTGCACATCTAAGTTAATTATATATTTTATTGCACTTTGGGAATAATTTACTTATCAGGATCTTATTTGTGCATATATTTCATTTTCATTCTCCTTAAACTCATATCAGTGAAATTGTCATCAATTCTAGGACATTTATAAATTTTCTACACTTTGGGAATAGTTAGATTTAATAGTATCTTTTCTATTCATTTCTTATATAGTTTAAGTCATTTATGACTTTTCTGTACTTTGGAACTAAATTAATTATTAGTATCTTATCTATTCATTGGTTTCATTCTCAGTCTTTTAAAATTATATCAATGCCCAAGTAACTTATAACAGACTATAATGCTAGATACACGGGAATATAATGGTTAGACGGTCGTATATCTGTCCAGTATACATCTGTCATATCAGGCACAAGGCTAGAGGGCAGGCAAAAACCTGTAGATCAATCATATCGGACATATGTTATCGATCAATGATTATTCATGTGGGCTTATTCATGTATTTCTATCTGTGTAGGCTTGTTCATATAGGCCAATCTGTGTAGGCGTATTCATGTAGGCAGTACTGCTATTTGAATTCCCTAATTGGTATACCAATCGATCCAACTATATATATGTAAGCCTAGGTTTACTGTGGGCAATTATGCATTAATAATTATTTAGCTAAATTTTCATGTTCATATATTGTGGGAAAGTGGGTCACACATTTCTATTTCATGTAATTTAGCATATAGTGATAATAGAATTTTCATGTCAATGTATAGTGGAAAAGTAAATCCCACATACCCATTCCATGTAATTTAGCATGTAGTGACTTATTAGGGATAAGTCAATAAGTTATTTCAAGAACCTTTCTTTAGGTTCAGCTTTACTGTTCTTATTTTTACATATCAAATTGAGTAATGTGTGGCTACTATTTGGCCACAATTCCTCAATAGAAGTTGTTTCTCTATGTCTTATCTTTATTTTTCTTTTTGAATCATGTCATTTGGATTTATATAACTAAAGTTATGGCTAGATAACCATAACTAGGTCAATTCTGGATTTTGGTTCCCTTACAAGGCAGTTTTGGTATTATACTTTGCTAATTTTATTTGAGTAGGCTGCTGCCATATTTAGGTCTACTATTCTGCATAGGATATGTTTTTCTATGTCATGTGGTCACTCAAAATTTTTTGTTGTGATTTCTCAAGTCTTGTAGAATTATTTATAGTCAAATTATTGACCTGGACTCAAGTGTCTTGTAGTAACAGGATCTCAATTAGGTCAGTAGCTTTGACCCAATATTTAAGCATCTTACATTAATAAGTTGAGGAAAATGTCTAAAACAAAGTTGAAGGTCTATTCCTTAGCTTTCTAGAATTGTATGGCTCATTTCAATTGAAGATTTCTAGTGGGAGATATGCTTAAGATACTATTCTGGAGTAAATGGTCATTTATACCATTTCCAGAATTTGTATGCCAATTTAATCAAGTTAATTGACCTAGTTCTCTTAATTTTTGGGTTTTGGTCAAAATATCATTATTGTAGGCCTATGTCTTATTGAAAATTTTGGAACTGATTTCATATCATTTGGAGTTGTATAGACCAAGATATGGTCTTTTTATCAAAGCTGGACAGATTCAATTGGTTGGCAAATTTTGGTCAATTTCGATTTTGGATAGATTTGGTATCCCAAATTCGACAAGCAAATTGACTTGGTTAATGACATTTTTGGGCTTTGGTGTCTTCATAATAATTGTATCCCTATGTATAATCTTTCCAACGGTATAAATTTTAGGTCATTTGGACCTGTCTACAATGAGATATGGCCAATTGAGTGAATACTGTTCATATGGTCAAAATTCTGGGTTTACAAATTGCCAATTCCGGATTAGGTCAATTTTGAGCTCACTTTTCAGGCAGAATTTTGGCAAGGTTTCAACATAAAAGTTGGTCCATTATAGGTCTTATTTTACGTCCAATTGACCTCATACCAATTGGGGTCACAATTTAGGTTAGGGCTCAAAATGCACACTACCCTCAATTAATTCTCAATTTGCAATAACCATTACACTTCTAACTAACTTTCTCCAACTCCCAAACATCCAATTGCATACATAGCACTTCTAATTAACATCAAATAAATCTCAATTGGTCATTTTCCAATAGTTTAGACAGGTCCTCAATATTCAATACAAACCCTAAATCAGATGGTCAAATTGAACCATAATACACATGAAAATAACTAACTATTACATGTAATTTCAACCAGAAATTTACCATACACTTCCACAAATCCATCAATCCATAAATCAACATTGAAATTCATAGAATTACCACTCTCCAAAGAACTTCAAGGCTACCGAATTGGTCACTTTCCCCTAGGTCTTTAAAAATTATTCAAATCCTAATTCATGTTTACCCCAGTTTGTGCATAACACATACATATCATTTCCATTGCATTTAGATGCATCAATTAACATCAATAACCATCATCCTAATTAAGAATTCATCAAATTATCAAGGAAATAAGTCTGCAAAATTTCAACAATTGCACAAGTCTCCCATAATCAATTCAAAACCCTAATTCATGATCAAACCTCAAACACCCACATATAATTATATCCTAATTAAGAAATTACCTTAATTAATATTACTAATCACCATTTTCATGTAAAAATAAATCAAATCCCCAAATTTCCCATGGCTGCCGAATTGGAGATTCACCATTTCTCATTAATTTCCTCAAATTTCCTTAGCACATCAAGTCATCCCAAGCCTAAATCAAGATTTAAAGAAGAGAGGTGGAAAGTTAGAGCACTAACCTTTAACCAAAGACTTCCCAAGCTTGTAAATCTTTACCAAATCCATTCCTTCTTGCTACCTATATACTGCCCATGGTATGTAGACCAAGTTTAATGAAGGAAAATATATGAATCATGACTTGAATCATGGTAGATTGAAGCTTGCATGGTGGCCGGCCATGGTGGTTTTAGGGAGAGAATCAATTCGACAAAGAGAGAGTGAAGGTTGAAGATGATGAAAAGTGGATGTTACTTGTCATTTTATATGCTTATATACCTCCACTAATTACGCTTAAACATTATAATAATCCAAAGTTCTCATATTTACAATAATGCCCTCATATTTCTTTAAATTACATTGCACATTTAACTTCTAATTTTTTTATGGGATTTTCAAAATTTAATACCACTTATTTTTAATGGACATTTAGGTCAAAAGTCAACTCTAGGGATCAAATGACCAAAATGCCCCTCTTCGGGTTGTATTTTAGATTTTTCAGTACTACTGATTAAATCCTTGATCAGCCGATTTCTTTAATTTTCGTTTTCATTTGTACCGATTCACTAAATTTTCTTTGACATTTTCAATGTAAATTGTACCTCAATAGATATTTAATTATGTCTCAAAAATATTTCCTAGGGTTCTCCGCGGTCCTGGGGTCGATAGTTGTCTTCGCCGTGACTTTCCGGTGCGGTCACCTATCGCTATGGTTCTGGCTCGTTTAACCTAGTTACATTTCATCTCTTTTATTTTCTCTTAATTTTTTTTTTGTATTTTCTTACCATTTATTCCATTATTTTATGTCTCCTCACTATCATTTAAGTGTAGTTCCAGACATCCTAGCTGTCTGGACAAACATTAATTGTCGAAATAGTAGAACGTACAGACTACCCACAGTGAGGGCGTTACAGGGGGCAATGTTAGCATAAGAGTTAGAAAATCTAGAACAAGCCATCTACTACATCAGCAAAAAGCTTCTTCCCTATGAAGAGAAGTACTCTCTGATTGAGAAAATGTGCCTGGAAGTTATATGGGCCACTAAGAAGTTGAGGCATAATTTCCAATCATACCAGGTGATTGTAGTATCTCGAATGGACCCTCTAGGATACCTGTTCGAGGTATCAGTGCTAGTAAGGAGATTGGTTAAGTGGTTAATTCTGCTCCCAAAATTTGATATAATATATGTCACTAAAAAGACTATAAAGGGACAAGTAGTGGTTGAATTCTTATTAAAAAATCCCGTGGAAGAGAAAAAGAAGTTGGATTCCTTGATGAGACTTTAGGTATTGGTATAGTCCTAGTTGCACCAAATGCTTATATCTAAGAGATTATACTTCCCTGCCATCAATAATGTACCTAAGTATGAGGCATGCTTGTGTGGTCTAAAAACTTTGATAGAAATAAAAGCCAAGAAAGTAGAGATAGTTAGTGATTCTATATTAGTGGTCTCTTAGATTAAAGAAGAATGGGAGATTAAAAAGGAAAAGTTGAGACCCTACTTTAATTATGCTAAAAGGCTCCTAGGGTATTTTGACGAAGTCAGCTTGAAATATCTACCCCGATCATAGAATCTATTGGCTGTTGCATTGGCTACTCTATCATCATCGTAAAAAAATAGTCAAAGGAAGGCCACACAACTAGTAATTTTGATGAAAAGAGAGATTCCATGCTATGAAGGATTAAATATCACTCATCTTGAAATAGAAGAGGGAATATGGTATAAAGATATAAGGAGATACTTAGAAACAAGGGAATATCACTCAATTGCCAATAAGAAGGAAAGGGCTACAATCTAGAAACAGGCAATTCAATTTATACTAGTTGGGGGGCAACTTTATAGGAGGTTCTATAAAGGGCTCTTGCTTTTGAGTTTAACTGAGAAACAAGACAAACAAGTTATGGAAGAAGTGCATGTAGGGATATGTGGGCCACATATGAATGGAAAGGTATTAGTTGGTAAGATTTTGAGGTTGGATTACTACTAGTCAACCATGAAACATGACTATGCCAAGATTGTCATAAAATGTCATGATTGTCAGATACATGGGAACCTAAATCATTTACCTCCAAGTGAATTGTAAAATATGCCTTTTATTTGGCCATTCTCAATATGAGGATAGATATGATTGGAGAGATCACTCCAATAACTTCAAATGGACACAAGTTTATCATGGTGGCAATTGATTACATCACTAAGTAGGTAGAGGCAGAGTCCTTTAGCTCAATGGGTGCTAAGTAGATGACTGAGTTTGTCAAGAAGAACATAATATGCCAGTTATGGGCACCACATGAGATAGTATTAGACAATGGCTCATAATTCAAAGGAGAATTTCAAGACATGCTCAAAGAATATCAGATTTGGCATCACAAGTCATCACCCTATAGGCCACAAAAAAAGGGACGGTGGAAGCAGCTAATAAAAACATAAAGATTATCCTAAGGAAAATGGTTTAGACTTATAGAGATTGGCCCAAAAATTTACCTTATGCCTTATGGGGATATTAAACCACTACTAGATCATCTATAGGGGTAACACTATTTTCTCGTGTTTAAGGAACTGAAGTAGTTTGTCCTATTGGACTAAAAGTTAAGTCAATGAGAGTAGCATTAGAAGCTAAGATTCCTGAAAGTGAATGGGCTCAGAAAAGACATTTGGCCTTAATCGATAAAAAGAGAATGAGGGCTTTATGCCATATACAAACTTATCAAATAAGGATAGCTCTGGCGTCAACAAAAAGGTGAGGCCTATGAAGATCAAAGTCATGGTGCTTAAACAAGCCCAAGTTATTTCTTTAGATCTAAGAGGAAAATTTAAGTGTAACTGGAATACCCCTATATAGTCAAGAGAATTATGCCTTGGGGAGCTATGAGATTATCATATTTGGATGGGAATGAATTTCAAGAACCAAAAAATTTGGACTGTTTGAAGAAATATTTCATATGAGAGATGGGCTGGCTAGGCTAAAAATCCAAAAGGGGTGGTTTAGGCAAAAGATAGAGCAAAATAATGATAATAATAAAATAAGTGAATAAATAAATAAATGTTGGGCTAAAAACTTAAAAAGGGCAGTCCAAGCAAAAAGAGAGTGAGAGAATATTCGAGTGAAAAACCTGAAAGGGCCATTCAATAGGTTAGTAAGTAGTAAAGTCGTAATCTAATAAGGAGTAATGATGTACTCAAATTAATAAAAATAAAGTTCATTTTGCATTAATAAAGATAACATTTTATTTGATTATTAGTGTGACTACACTTTTTCCAAAAGAATAGTATTAAGTAATTAGGTGGACTTATACTCTTTGCCTCTTATTAAGCCTACTACTATTACTTGCATTTTTCTATCATACGAAGTAAAGTAACCCAATCTTTGTAAGTGTCACTAAAAGTTGCATCAAGTGACTCGGTGATTTGATGTTGGATAGTGCATTTCTTCCAAGTTTCCTTAGCTTTCTATAGGAACCTAGGGGTCACTATGCCTACATTGAAATGACAATCATCTAGAGAGACAGTCTGGAAAACACCATAAGATCTAGAAAAGCGAGCTGGAATATAGAATGAAGTCACAGTCAAGCTTGCAAGAGCTACACAACGTAAGTAGGTCTTCGTAGTCATATAAGAGAAGTCCCACTAGTTAATGGTCCAATTAACTGCAGTACCAACTCAAATAGTGAAATAGTAAGCCAGGAAACTGATTTAACCGGTTTGAGGGGCCATTTTAATTGAAGATTCTTTAGCCAGGTTGGAGCTTTAGTCGGAACAGCTAGTAGTTTGAATTTCTTTACAGCTAAATCTATTAAAAAAAAAAAGTAAGTTGAAAACCTAAAAGGCAGCTTAGGCAAGAAAAATAGCTCGCTAAATTAAAAACCTGAAAGGGCAATTTAAGCAAAAGTTAGAGCATTGATACCCATTAAGATGAAAACTTGAAAAGTGCGTCTTAGGTAAAATTAGAGCAAACAAATAATAATAATAATAATAATAATAATAACAATAACAATAACAATAACAATAACAATAACAATAACAATAATAATAATAATAATAATAATAATAATAATAATAATAATAATTACCTGCAATAGGAGAGAGCTTACTGCAAAGTGTTTGGTGGAATCCAATTTCACTTTATCTAAACCGTTGAAAGTTTCAGCTAGCATAATGGAAGCCAATGTGGCACTAGTTCGTAATTCTTCTAAAACATGAACAATTTGATAACTCCCATATAGAGACTCACGTGATAAGAGGTAAAAAGTGATTAAAGAGAAATATAAAGCATTAATGTTCTTGTGCTCTTGCTTTTTAGAAGCGAATTTTTCACTAACAGCAAGCAAATAAGAGAACGAACTTTTTTCCACGAAAGCCTAAAGGAAAACTATAGTTTAAGTTCAAAATCCTCCTCAAGAGATCGTTAAGAGAATGAACTTCTTGCCGTGAAAGCCTAAAGGAAAATTGTAGTTTAAGTTCAAAATCCTCCTCAAGAGATCATTGGATATGGAATCATGGAAAGAAGGTTTCCTACCTAATATGATACTAAATTCTTCATAAGTAGGACTAATGTCAAAATTTTGAAACTTGAATTCATGAGTAGTAGGGTCTCAATATTGAACAGTAGCCATCAAAAAAGAGAAATCAAGTTTAATGTTTAGAAGATAACTTAGGCCTTCTAAGAACATCCTTCTAAGAACATCCCAGGCAATGTCCTCTAATAAGCAACATCTACATTTTTCATTTAGTTCTTAAGCATAGTTTTGAGGATGGCAGGCATGGTAAAAGATTTAGGGAGAGAAAGCTGAAGAGAGAGAGAGAGAGAGAGAGAGAGAGAGAGAGAGAGAGGGAGAGAGAGATGAATACTGAAGTGAAAAATAATAAGGGAGGAGTACGCTTCTATAGAGCTTTAGAAAAGAATCCCAAATAGAGAAGGAAGAGGATTTAAAGAGATAAGGATAAATATTATAAAAAAAATGATAAAGATGGGACTCCCTACGTGGCATAGACAAAAGAGAAAATAGGGGAGAATTTAGTTATTTAGGATTTAAAGAAATCCTAACCCTAATAGGTCAAATGGGGCTTACAGAAATAAAATGACTAGGATGGAGTCTTTTAGCCTAAAAAGGAGTCTACAACTTGCATTTCTTTTTAAAATAACAATTTTTCTTGCCAAAAATGTAAAATTGTATTTTTTAATAATGAAAAATTACAAAATAAATTGTAGATCTTTTTGACATTTTCATTAAAGTCCAAAACTTTTATTTTAAATTTTGCATTTTTAGGTTTGCTAAATTATTTTTTTTTTCAAAAGTTGATATGGAAAATTATAATTTATTCCCTGGGTGGGAAAAGTTTTTACAAATAACTCCAAATTCCCTAATAAGTCTCAAAAAAATAACCATTCCCTAAAGGAAGTTTCATAGAACTTGAACACAACATTATTGGTGTTTGAAGACTCCAATTACAATATTAGTAAGCTATCTCACAAAATTTAGAAGTAAGATTTGAAAACTTGTATAACTATGCAAGGATTTGATTCTCTCTCAAAAGGAAATACGTAAGAGTCTAAGTGCGCTTAGATTCAAATCCTCAAAATATCTTTTTCAAAGTCAACACATTGTAAGGGTTAGAATGAGCAGGTTTTCATAGTGGTAAGTCCTTAGACACAATTTAGGGCAAATGACACATTGTGTAAGGCATTAAATACATGCATCAACTGTTAGTAGTATGCCCTAGAGCATATCATTTAGTATGTATCTTGTACATATTTTTATTAATAAAAGGCATTTCCACTTTTCCGTTTATATAATATATTTATGTGTAATAGAAAAGGTCCATTGATATTTTGTTAGAAATATTATTCTTAAGTTGTTAAGAATATGAGTGACAATATTTCTAGCACAAAGAATCATAAATAGGTTCACAATGGAGGATACTTCATAATAAGGACATGACTTATCCAGAAAGATTGTATTCATGTTTGTTCCCAAGTTGTTTATATGAGATATAAATAAGATGAAATGGTGAGTCTCGTGCCATATAACAAACATGATAGGCACTTATAAATGATAAGTAGGCCGAACCAGCGACGCTTATGACAAGCACATGGAGTTTACTCTTGTCAATGTTTTATCATAAATCATATCAGTGCATATAATCTTTAGACCTGAGATAGCATGGTTATCTTGTATATAGGTAGTTTGAGTTTGATACTGCTTTCATACTTGTACTATGTATGGGTATATGGGCAGGTGTTGGCTCCTACTAGTTATATATGGAGGTAGATGTTGATCAAGATGAAATCTGTTCCTCTAAGTAAATAGAGATAAAATCCTATGTTCATTTAATTGTTCTTCATGTTTCAAGTTCCTGGCCAGGATAGATAAATTTATTCAAAAAAGAGTTTCTGATGAGAAAATCTTTTTAATCAAAAACTAGAATTAAAAGAGAACATAATATTCATAGCAAATGGAGTTTGACATAAACCATGACTCCAGCTTGAGTTGGGATTTTGTAACAGAGAGATTCTAGTGCATGGTAACATATGATTATAGGTTCATTTAAGGTAAACCTTATTACTAATTGGGTGGCCATGGCATGCTATGCTAGGTGTTAACCATGGTCTATGAGGTTCATAAAATGATTTAGAGAAATCATTTATGGTAAGAAAGAGTTCTGATGATATTAAGAGTTGATATCATGTCTCATTACCAATTAGTGATGAGCCTAGTAAGTCACACACATACACAAGTTATCACCTATTTAAATATAATTTAATTAATTAATTAAAGAGTTTAATTGATTAATTAAATAGGTTTGGTTTGCAATTAAATTGCAAAGTCCCTAGCATGACTTGAAACCAAATCTAGATTATTGGATGTGTAGTATAAATTAAATTTATATTTAAAGTGTTTAAATATTAATTTAATTAATGAGAAATTAATTAATAGAGATTAATTAATTTATTTATATTTGATATAAATTAATTAGAAGAAGAAAAATAATTATTTTGGGTTAAGAACTCAAAATTAAGACACAGGGGCATTTTGGTCATTTCACAGTGTGACACGTGCCACTATGAGATGGTGACACATGGGATTACTCATAAGCTTGCAAAATGTTTTTTAATCATGTAAGATGATTAAAATCAAGATTAAATATAGGTTTGACACTTGGCATAATGTGATTGGGTCACTTAAACCTAGAGCTAATCAAAGGGTGACATGTGGCAAGGGTTTAATGTGTTAACCTAACTATTTAAGTGTTGTTATGAAAAAGAAAAGAAACCAGCAGCCACTCCTCTCCTTTTTCACGCCACTTTGAGGTTTTTCATCTATTCTTCTTCATCTCTCATCAATTCAAAGAGATTAGCCATCAATCTCTTGAATTATGAACACTAGAAATTGTTTCTAGTGTCCTGTTTACATCTCTAATCTCTTAAAAGGCAGAACTTGAATTTCTAATTAATAGAAAAGGCTTTAGAAGCTGTTCAAGGGCTGTTATAGGTGTTTTTGGTGTGGACAAGCTAGAGGGACAACATCTGGTGTCCTGAAGAAGAATCTTAAAGGCGCGGACACGCTGCAGTGCATCAAGAGGATAGTATAATCGTTCTTGATTTAATCTAGGGTTCTAAAATTAATCTGATTAATTTTAAAATCTTAAATGGCAAATACAGATCCAAAAACATATTAAAAGAGTTTTAATATGTTGTTTATCATTGAAATCAAATAGATAAAAATAAATCTTGCATGATACATGTGACCCTAGGTGAAAATTTTTGAATTCAATGGTATAAACTTGTGTTTTTCACGCTTTCGTTCCTTCAATTGGTATCAGAGCCATTATATTTGCCATTTAGATTGTTGATTATGTGATTTAATTGTGTGTTTGATCATGAGATCAAAAGATCATTGCTGGTTGCAAAGCAAGGTGGCGGCATATTTAAAAAAACACCATCAATGGTGCGCATGGTTTGGCTACCATGGGTGGTTCAAGGTTTGGCTTTTAATTCTGCAATTGTTGTATGATCTAAGGCCTATTCTTTGACTAATTAAATTGTTTAATTAGTAATTTTAATCACACAATTAAATAATGATTCAAATCAGAATTTTAAAAATTGTTTGAATGTGATTCAAATCTGAATTTTAAAAGTTGTTTGAATGTGATTCAAATCTGAATTTTTAAAGTTGTTTGAATCATATTTAAATCTGATTTTTTAAAATTGATTGAATAAAATTCAGATCTGATTTTTTAAAAAATGTTTGAATGTGATTCAAATCTGATTTTTTAAAAAAATGTTTGAATGTGATTCAAATTTGAATTTTTAAAGTTGTTTGAATGTGATTCAAATCTGAATTTTGAAATTTGTTTGAATGAGATTCAAATCTGAATTTTTAAATTTGTTTGAATCATATTCAAATCTGGATTTTTAAGTTGAATATGAGATATTCAATTTAATTTAAGTATGTATGTTTTATTTAATTGTTAAATAGTAATATGCATGATGGATGATCATGGACTATAAAAGCCCAATGTGATTGGATTTATTTCTTTTATGTTTCTTTGGGATTGTAAATTAATTAATTTATTTTAATTTATTTTGGGCATGTATTATTAAGTTTGTAATAATTTTTGGGTTGTAATATCATTTATTTAAGTTCTTGTAAATTCGCCTTGGTATGCCAAGGATTACCATGTAATATTGGATTGCAAGAAGTTCAAGGAGGTCAAGAGCATTGGTGGGACCAATGGGAGGAATTCAAGATCAAGTGTTGATTATGTACTCCTTCAGCAACTCTTGTAAAATGAATGAATGAATGAAATGCACCTAGGAATGCCCTGATTCAATTCTTGGTGGCTCAGAATTGAATCCCTTAGAAAGTCCATGATCATACCATATTTACTGCTTATCCATGAATGCATGAGATGTATGGGAATGTATGCAATTATATGATATATGCATGCTAAATGGATAATGTGCAAAGTGAGACCTTAATAGTAATTAGAATGACCATAAAATCTTCCAAACAAATGATTAAGTTGGAAATGTTATAATTAAAGTAATTATAACATGGGCCCTCTATTGGGGCAATTATTTTAAGAAATTTTAAATAGTTGCATAAGATGCAATTAATTTAAGAGATTTTCTTAAGAATAATTGTTAAGCATGAGATGTTATAAATATGTAAATGGTTTGGTGGCCAATATTGGATGTACCTGAGGACATTAAAATTATTTGCATAATTACTGGCTCAATGGGATCAACTTAACTAATGCAATATAAGTCAATAAGGGCCAGGTAAAGGATTGAACCTCACGTGAGATGTGATGGGCAAGGAGTTGCTCACTTATAGTTTATTGTAATTCCAATAATAGATGTACCTGAGGATAATCAATAGAATTATAAGAATTCAATCACCCACTAGAAATCCATCCAACTAGGATTTTCGTTTTCTACTTTGGAAGTGTAGGATTCGCTAAGTTAGTGGGAGGACTAATTTGATTAAAAGACCATAATCATTTTGGTTAATTACATGATACATTTACTAATTAATCTAGTTATTTTCTGCAGTTAATTTTCTGATAAAAATGAGCACAAAACAACCACCACCATCCAATATCCTTGCAAGCATACTTGATCACAATAGGTTGATAGGACCTAATCTGTCTGATTGGCTAAGAAATTTGAAAGTTGTCCTGAACCTTGAACATATAGGATATGTTCTAGATTCAAATGTTCCTGGTCCCTTACCTCCAGAGGACACACAAGAGGAACATGAAACTTTGGACAAGTGGAAGGAGCATGATATGAGAGCTAAGTGTTACATGCTTGCTTCCATGAGTAATGTGTTACAGAAGCAACATGAGAACATGCAGAGTGTGAGTGAGATCCTCCTTTACCTACAAGAGTTGTATGGTGGGCACAGCAGGAATGCTAGGTATGAGATATCTAGACAGCTATTCCGTATGAGGATGTCTGAGGGACAGAATGTTGGGGATCATGTCCACAAGATGATTCGGCTGATTGAGCAGTTGAAACATTTTGACTTCAACATGGATTTCCAACTACAAATGGATTTGATCCTTCAGTCCCTTCCTGAGTCTTTTGGGAATTTTGTGACAAATTTCCATATGACTAAACAGGAATGCACCTTAGCTGGTTTACTCAACATGCTGGTTATTGCCCAAAAGAATATGCCAGGCAATAAAGGAAAAGAGGTAGCTTTGGTTGCATCTTCTTCTGCTGGAAAGTCCAACAAGAAGAAAGGCAATAAGAAAAAGAAACCTCAGATTCCTGGTCCTTCCAAGAAAATAGCTAAATAGAAAAGGAAGACTAAAATTGATGGAGGCAAAGGAAAGTGTTTCCACTGCCAAAAGGATGGGCACTGGAAAAGGAACTGCCTAGAGTATTTTGCTTCTCTGAAGGACAAGAAGGATACACCTTTGGAAGGTATGTCCATATCTTGTTATTTAGATTCTGATGATACTCATAGTTCATCTACAGCTTGGGTTTTAGATATTGGTGCCAGTTCTCACATTTTTAATGATATGCAGGAACTAGCAAACAGTAGCAGCTTGTGTTCTCAAGATATTAGAGTTCGGATTGGCAATGGCTCAACTGTTGAAGCTTTAGCCATAGGATCTAAATCTTTTTACATGTTTGGACATGTTTTGTGTTTGGATAATATTTTATATGTACCTGATGCTTTTAAGAACATCATTTCTATATCTAGTTTGACTAGAAATGGCTATGAATTTCAGTTCACAGATGATGTTTGCAATATTTATTTTGGAAATAAATATGTTGGTTTGGGTTATATAAATGGTGGTCTTTATTATTTGGATAATAATGAAAAACACAAATTGAATGCAAGTGATCTAAAAGAATGCAATGCCATGGTGAAAACCAACTCAAGTTCAAAATATATTTGACACTTAAGGTTATGTCATGTTGCAGAAGATAGGATTGCAAAATTGGAGAAAATAGGGATTTTATCCTCATTGGGCTCTGAGCCTACTCCAACTTGTGAATCTTGCCTTAAGGGCAAAATGATTAGATCGCCCTTTGTTGGACAAGGGCTAAGAGCTGAAAATATTTTAGAGCTAATACATAGTGATGTATGTGGTCCATTTAAAGAAATGGCTAGAGGGAGTTTTCATTATTTTATTACCTTTACTGATGATAAATCAAGGTTTGGGTATTTGTATTTGATGAAATACAAACATGAATCTTTTGAAAAGTTCAAAGAATTTAAATCTGAAGTAGAAAATCAAACAGGAAATAGTATTAAAAGCTCTTCGATCAGATCGTGGAGGTGAATATTTAAGTACTGAATTTGATGAATACTTGAGAGAGCATGGCATTGTTTCTCAGCTGACTCCTCCAGGAACGCCACAGCTGAATGGTGTATCTGAAAGGAGAAATCGTACCCTATTGGATATGGTACGTAGTATGATGAGCAATACTGATATGCCAATCTTCTTTTGGGGATTTGCATTAGAATCAGCTTTGTATATTCTGAATAGGATTCCAACAAAATCAGTTTCTTCCACACCTTATGAGATATGGCATGGAAGAAAACCAAGTCTTAAGCATGTTAAGATTTGAGGTTGTCCAGCTTATATCAAAAAACTAAACACTGATAAATTGGAGACCAGATCAGAAAAAGGTCGATTTGTTGGATATCCAAAAGATAGTTTTGGATATTATTTTTATTTGCCTACTTCACAAAAGGTTGTGATAAGTAGAGATGCCACATTTCTTGAGCAACAGTTTGTTTAAGAAGGAGGCAAAGGAAGGCAAATAGAGTTAGAATTGGGGAATTCTGACCAACCAACAGATCAGATGGATATAGATCCATCTAGTCAACCTATACTCATTGATGAAACATCTACAGCTGTTCCTCGTGGAACAACCAGGGTATCTCACCCACCAGTGAGATATGGTTTTCTTCATGAAGAAGAACAAGAGTTGTCTACTCATGAAGAAGTAGATCATGGAGATGATCCACTTACTTATGAAGAAGCTATATCAGATATAGACTCTTCAAAATGGATTGATGCTATGAAATCCGAGATTGATTCCATGTATAAGAATCAAGTTTGGGATCTTGTTGACCCACACAAGGTATTGTACCTATAGGGAACAAATGGGTTTTCAAGCAGAAAATTGGTTCTGATGGAAAGGTAGAGACCTATAAGGCAAGGCTAGTAGCGAAAGGGTTTCGCCAAAGGCAAGGAATCGACTATGAGGAGACTTTCTCGCCTGGTGCCATGCTTAAATCAATTAGGATTTTATTAGCAATAGCTGCATACTATGATTATGAGATTTGGCAGATGGATGTCAAAACAGCTTTTCTTAATGGATACATTGAAGAAAACATTTTCATGGAACAACCTAGGGGATTTGAATCCCAAGATGGTTCCAAGGTATGCAAGCTAAAGCGATCCATTTATGGGTTGAAACAAGCTTCGAGGAGTTGGAACATCTGTTTTGATGAAGCCATTAAATCCTTTGGTTTTATCAAAAATGAGGATGAGCCATGTGTATATAAGAAGGTTAGTGACAGTGCTATCACTTTCCTTGTCTTATATGTGGATGACATACTGTTGATGGGTAATGACACAGGTATGTTAACAACTATAAAGGTATGGTTGTCAAATACATTCTCCATGAAAGACTTAAGGGAGGCAACCTATATTCTTAGGATTCGCATCTATAGAGATAGAGCGAAAAGAATAATTGGTTTATCCCAAAGTCTATACTTGGAAATGGTGTTAAAGAGGTTTAACATGCTTGATTCCAAGAGATGATTGTTACCAGTGAGACATGGTATCCACCTTTCTAAAGAGATGTCTCCAAAGACACCTGAAGAAAGAGATAAGATGGCCAGGATTCCATATGCTTCGGCTATTGAAAGTTTAATGTATGCAATGTTGTGTACTAGGTCGGATATCGCATATGCTGTTAGTTTGACTAGCAGGTATCAATCCAATCCAGGTTTGGAACATCGATAGTCACAAGAATATCCTTAAGTACTTGAGAAGAACTAAGGATTTATTCTTGATTTATGGAGGTGGAGACTTGCAATTGGATGGTTATACTGATTCTGATTTCCAATCAGATATCGATGATAGAAAGTTTACCTCTAGATATGTGTTCAATTGTAATGGAGGTGCAGTCAGTTGGAAGAGTTCCAAACAGAGCACTACTGCAAATTCCACTACAAAGGCTGAGTATATTGCTGCATCAGATGCTGCAAAGGAAGCTGTTTGGATAAAGAAGTTCATGACAGAACTGACAGTAGTTCCTTCCATTGAGTCAGCAGTTCCACTACACTGTGACAATAATGGAGCAGTCATACAGGCTAAGGAACCAAGGTCTCACAAGAAATCCGAACACATAGAAAGGCGCTACCACATTATCAGAGAAATAGTTGGGCGAGGCAATGTAGCCATGCAGAAAATAGCATCAGCTGAAAATCCAGCTGATCCATTCACTAAGCCTATGTCACAAACTCAGTTAGACCGACATCTTGAGAAGATAGGTCTAAGATATTGTAATGAATGGCTCTAGTGCTAGTGGGAGATTGTTAGCAGTGTGCCCTAGAGCATATCATTTAGTATGTATCTTGTACATATTTTTATTAATAAAAGGCATTTCCACTTTTCCGTTTATATAATATATTTACGTGTAACAAAAAAGGTCCATTGATATTTTGTTAGAAATATTTTTCTTAAGTTGTTAAGAATATGAGTGACAATATTTCTAGCACAAAGTATCATAAATAGGTTCATAATCGAGGATACTTCATAATAAGGACATGACTTATCCAGAAAGATTGTATTCATGTTTGTTCGCAAGTTATTTATATGAGATATAAATAAGATGAAATGGTGAGCCTCATGCCATATAACAAACATGATAGGCACTTATAAATGATAAGTAGGCCGAACCAGTGACGCTTATGACAAGCACATGGAGTTTACTCTTGTTAATGTTTTGTCATAAATCATATCAGTGCATATAATCTTTAGACCTGAGATAGCACAGTTATCTTGTATATAGGTAGTTTGAGTTTGATACTGCTTTCATACTTATACTATGTATGGGTATATGGGCATTTATTGGCTCCTACTAGTTATATATGGAGGTAGGTGTTGATCAAGATGGAATCTGTTCCTCTAAGTAAATAGAGATAAAATCCTATGTTCATTTAATTGTCCTTGATGTTTCAAGTTCCTAGCCAGGACAGATAGATTTATTCAAAAAAGAGTTTCTGATGAGAAAATCTTTTTAATCAAGAATTGGAATTAAAAGAGAATATAATATTCATAGCAAATGGAGTTTGACATAAACCATGACTCCAGCTTGAGTTGGGATTTTATAACAGAGAGATTCTAGTGCATGGTAACATATGATTATAGGTTCATTTAAGGTAAACTTATTACTAATTGGGTGGCTATGGCATGCTATGCTAGGTGTTAACCATGGTCTATGAGGTTCATAAAATGATTTAGAGAAATCATTTATGGTAAGAAAGAGTTCTGATGATATTAAGAGTTGATATCATGTCTCATTGCCAATTAGTGATGAGCCTAGTAAGTCACACACATACACAAGTTATCACCTATTTAAATATGATTTAATTAATTAAAGAGTTTAATTGATTAATTAAATAGGTTTGGTTTGCAATTAAATTACAAAGTCCCTAGCATAACTTGAAACTAAATCTAGATTATTGGATGTGTAGTATAAATTAAATTTATATTTAAAGTGTTTAAATATTAATTTAATTAATGAGAAATTAATTAATAGAGATTAATTAATTAATTTATATTTGATATAAATTAATTAGAAGAAGAAAAATAATTATTTTGGGTTAAGAACTCAAAATTAAGACACAGGGGCATTTTGGTCATTTCACAGTGTGACACGTGGCACCATGAGATGGTGACACATGGGATTACACATAATCTTGCCAAATGTTTTTCAATTATGTAAGATGATTAAAATCAAGATTAAATATAGGTTTGACACTTGGCACAATGTGATTGGGTCACTTAAACCTAGAGCTAATCAAAGGGTGACATGTGGCAGGGTTTAATGTGTTAACCTAGCTATTTAAGTATTATTATGAAAAAGAAAAGCAACCAGCAGCCACTCCTCTCCTTTGTCACGCCACTTTGAGGTTTTTCATCTATTCTTCTTCATCTCTCATCAATTCAAAGAGATTAGCCATCAATCTCTTGAATTAAGAGCACTAGAAATTGTTTCTAGTGTCCTGTTTACATCTCTAATCTCTTAAAAGGAAGAACTTGAATTTCTAATTAATAGAAAAGGCTTTAGAAGCTGTTCAAGGGCTGCCATAGGTGTTCTTGGTGTGGACAAGCTAGAGGGACAACATCTGGTGTCCTGAAGACGAATCTTAAAGGCGCGGACACACTACAGTGCATCAAGAGGATAGCGTAATCGTTCTTGATTTAATCTAGGGTTCTAAAATTAATCTGATTATTTTTAAAATCTTAAATGGTAAATACAGATCCAAAAACATATTAAAAGAGTTTTAATATGTTGTTTATCATTGAAATCAAATAGATAAAAATAAATCTTGCATGATGCATGTGACCCTAGGTGAAAATTTTTGAATTCAATGGTATAAACTTGTATTTTTCACGCTTCCGTTCCTTCATCAACAAATCACCTATAGATGAATAAGGCGTAGAATACATGCATCATGATAGGACTTTGTAACAACCATCAGTCTCAAAAGGAGCAAGAAGCTACATCTTGATAGCTCTTAAGGCATAGAAGGCACTAATTACAACAAAAGCATTTAGAACTAGGAGAGAATTTATTCTCCCTCAAAAAGAGATACGTAGGAAGCCTGGAGGTTATACCAAAGACTCAAAATTCTTGAAATCACATACTTTTGCTATAGTCGTTAGTCTCAAAAGGGGCAGGAAATATAGTTAAAGTCCCAACCAAACTCAAAAAATGAGTACATCAAAAGAAGGTGGTATACTCTTTGCCTCACTTCTTTGTGTCATATGAGTTAAGAACACTTTGATGAATTTTGACACAAATACCTTTGGTATTATAGCCAAACGTCACTAAAGGTGGGGGGGAAAACTGTACACCTACATTTTTACCCCTATTTTAAGCATGTTGTAGATGTAGTGAGGAGTTTTATGATGAAAATAGCATTGGATGGTAAAGACTGCAAAATACTTTTGAGATTATGAAATGACTAGAAAATAAATAAAATAAAATAATTTTGAGCATTTTAAGAAATTAATTGCATTATTTTGAAAATAAAAGGTTTTTTAAGAGGCATAAGCCTATAATATTTAATTGGGCTCAATCTAACATTTCTCGAGATTTTAAATGGATCTAAGAAATATTTAATTAAGTTAAATTAAATAGTAAACCATATTGAACTTTTAATTTCAACTATAATTGGATGTGGACTTGATTTTATTTTGGGCTTTATTAAAAGATATTTTGGTTAATTAATAAATTAAAAAAAAAAGAAAAAAAAAGTTTGGACAAAGAAGTTACCTCATCATCATCATTATTATTATATAAAATTAAAAAATAAAAATATAAAAGATAAAAAGAGAGAGAAAATTTTTTTGTAATGAGATTAGGTTCTTTTCTTATTATTTATTTAATTTTCTTTTTTATCTTAATTTTTAAAATTTTGAAAACCTAATTAGATTAGGTTATTCATCCTCAACCTACTTTTAAGAGGTGAAAAATATTAAGAAAAATTCAATAAAATTGGTGTGGGTAGAGCTTCTAAGAATTGAAGTTTCTTTCTACCAATTTTCACATTTCTATTTGATTCCTACACTTATCGCACACTTTTCACCTAGATTTCACATAGATTTTATATTTAATTAATCAATCCACCACCAAATTATTTTATTTCATTGTTCTCTACATCCCTTAAGTTCACCAAGGTGCCAAAAGAGGTTTTTACATCCAAGGGAAAGCAATCAAATAAAGGTAATATCAGAATGGGCACCGAAATACTTCATTTCATGTGTTCTCACAGTTAATTTTTGAATTTAATTTTCAGCATGTACATGACCTCCTTTGCTTCTAAAAGTATTTTTAGTGGATTCATTGGATATTTTCCATATGAAATAATTTTTAAAATCACCCAAAAAACTATTTTGTACAATTAATTATGATTTTTTAAAGTCATGACCTAATGAAACCTAATTTTGTGCATACATGAACTTTGAAAAATCGTTTCTAGATTGATTCTTGCTCTTTTCAAATGATTTTTTTTATAAGTGTATTAAAATGTCAAGTTTAATCTCATATTTTTATATTCGTTATTTGTTTTTGTAGATTTTCATGAGTAATTTATTTTAGAAAAGTGTTCAAATTTGAGTCAATTTCAGGTTTTGTGTTTTAATTTGCATTTGCGTGCTAATCCATGCATGTTTTGTTTAGTTTCTTTTTCCCATGTTTTAATATAGCATGCTAGGTAGTTCCCTCTAATTTTTCATAATTTTACATGTTCATTTACTATTATTTCATTTTTTTAACGATTCTGCTATCCGGAATCAGGTTAATCACATTTAGGTATGAGTAATTAGTTTTTTTTCATATACCATAGTAATATGAATTGCATGTTTCTTTTTTTCAATGTTTTAACACATCATGTTAGATGCATTCTCAAAATTTTTCATGTTTTTTTTCTATTTTTTTTTTTAGTTTTGCATGTTTACTATTCTAGATCTATAATTTTCGATCATATTATAAAATTTGAGTTAACTTTTGAATTCTTTTGCATTTTAATTCTTTACTAACTCTTCTCCTTATTTTTTACGTAAAATAAACGACTTAAATTCAATGGATAATGACTAAAATGGTCGAGTTGGTTTGAGATGCTTCCTTTGGCCAAAATTCTCGTCCAAAATAGGAGTTGGAGTTTGTCTAAAATTCTTAGTTTAGTTAAAATTGGGCTCTACTTTATTCTTATTTTATCTTTATCTTATTTTTATTTCAATTATCTATTTAATAATTAATTGCTAATCTGTATTTTGAGTTGTATAATTAATTAAATAAATCAAGAAAGGCCTAAACCCATAAAAGCCCAACAATACATGCTTAGAACCTAATTTTGGAGATCTGAAGAGCATTCTCACCAATAAATAATAGATTTTAAGCTCAATCAAGTTCAAGATAGAACTCCAAGGCTTCTTGCATGAGGTTAATGGGCCAATGACCTTGTAATAGGATAAATTTATTTTATTTTCATTCTACAAAGTGCATTTATAATTATTTTTAGTATTTTAACTCTTTTCTCCTCCCTCCTTTCTTTAGTGTAGATTTAATTATTATTATTATTATTATTATTATTATTATTATTGTTGTTGTTGTTTATGTATGTTTAAATAACTTTATATATCGAATATGACTTAGTAATAAGATTCATAGGGTAACTTGGTTAATTATGACATAATAAGCATGATAAAAACCCCTAGATCTATAACTTATAGGCTTTGCATGCTTAAAGCTTTCTCTTCCTGTGCCACCTTTGTGAAATTCCATCATTTGGTTTATTTTTTTGCTTTATGTGTTCTATAACATGTAATGAGCCAAAATGTATTTAAGTTAGAAATATGCTAATTAGAGCAACTTGGTAATTTTGTTAAATCATTTAAAATAGAAACATGGCATTCTAGAGAAATTCTTGTACATGGTTATGGTTGACTGTTCTGAATAATTTGCATGTGTAATCTTTAGCTTGCATAAATGTATGTTAGGGAAATTAATAAAAAAAAATAATAAGATAGACTTTAAGAATCATTAGCAAAGGCTAGCCCTATTCTAAGGTAAGTCCAGGCAAAGAGGGTGCCTAACACCTTCTCTCTCTTATACCCACTATTCTAAACCTTGGCTGTTAAGCTCATGGTAAAAAAACGGTAGTGAACCTTTGTAAGAGGTAAGTTGTCACCCACGTCCCTTCTATGATTTTGTCCCAATTATTACACGGGTGGTGGCTCCTTTCCTCTGCCTTAGTGGCATTAATAACCAACCATCACTGTAATGTTATAAGAAGACGGTACTAAACAAGGTTCGAGGGTCACACAAGCAAATTGCAATAAATAAAAATTTCATGATTGCAATGAAAATATCATTAATTTTAGTAACAACTATTTAAATTATAGTGGAAGACCTTGTGAACTCATTTCAATTAAGGATTTCAAGTGACAAGGTGCCTTAATGCGTTTTTTTTTATGGATCTAGACATTTTATATTTTCCATCACTTTGTCTTATCAGAGTACTCTACCTATGCATTTTGTTGAAACAAGCAATTGATGCTATGTTGTTTAGGTGTAAAAAAAAACATAAAATATATCAAAATGCTCACATATTTTCATGTTTATATTGTGTTCATGACTCCTTAGGTGAAAGAGCGCAAAAAATTCACTAATAATTATGAGCTATAGTATAAAATTGAATTGCTTAAAAATTTAAATCTCAATACAACATATATCATGATCTCTAGTGTAATGAAAAAGTGTATATGTGAGTCTATGCACGTGTGTGAGAGAGAGAGAGAGAGAATCAACATTTAGATGGTTTCTACAAATTTGTTGAATTAGGTCTTCTAAAAAGCATGGTCTATAGGATGCAAAGTGCAAAAAATAACTACAACAAAGTTGGTCTATGCCAATGCTTTTTTTGGCATTTAACAACACAAAAAAGCATTAAGAAAGACCTTACACACGCAGAGGAAAGCGTTGCTAATAGTATAGGTATACATTCCATTACCACCAAATTGACAATACATAATATTATGTGGGTAAATTTGTTCCCAACGTAATATAAGCATTGGCAAATAAACATTAGCCATGATTCCAATAAGCATTGGCAAATTAACATTAGCAACGATTATAATAAGTTGGTAAATCTACATTAGCAATGTTTACAATAAGCATTAAAAATAGAAATCTCGCAATGCACATAAAGCATTAGCAATGCAATGTTCTCAACATAATGCAAAGCATACGGAATGTGTTTTAGTAATGCTAAGCTAAGCGTTGATAAATTTTGTTGCTTATGCTTGTTTGTTGCACTGGGATTTATTAAAATGCTAACGCGTCTTAGCGTAATTAAATTTGTATGTTGACTTTTATTCTTATAATTCTTACAATGCAAATATCGTTGGCATCTTATACTAAACCAACACTTTTTCATTGCATTGCTATTTTGGAATGGATTAAATCCTTATGCTTTTCGTTTGCGTTGGTAATTATTATTATTATTATTATTATTATTATTATTATTATTATTATTATTATTATTATTAATTCACATATTTATTTCAGATAAATTATATAATTTAAATATTAATATTAATTTTGAAATGAGGCAAAACATTAAAAAAAAAAATACAAACACACTTAAATAATTATATATAAACTAGAAGTACAAATTCATTTGATTTGAGTAATTGTTTAACAAATAATAAAAGTTCAAAATCATTTGACAACACATAAAAACCTAAATACTAATAAAAATAAAAATCCCATGATTATATCCAAAACAAGAACAAAAGAAAGACATATTTTAATAATGTTTCATACACATAGTCCATTTCTACTAAAGAATAAAAACATAATTTAACTGTGAACTTTAACTTGATTCATACTAAATCAAAAACAATACAATAAATTTCTTGGAGTCTAAGCGAAGCAATAGAAAAGTAATCCACAATTAAAATCTATCAATTTTACCATAGCAAAAAAAAAAAAAAATGAGCTCATATATAATAGCTAAGGAATAAAAAAAAAAATCAACAATACAAAATCAAGTGTTCATATGGTTTCAATTGAAATTTTAAATTTACAATTTAAAGCTATTAAAATTTTGAAAGAGATTCTCCTATAATATGAACATTTCCAATTTTTCAACAAACAAAACCTGCACATAAACTAGCCTGGCCTATAATTATATTGCATCATTCATCTCAATTCTCAAAGTCACATCAAATATTCAACTTTCACTATTAAGCACTATGAAGCTTATGAAAGAGAAAATGACTCCCAATTCAAAACTATCCATTGTTATTATATACTAAAATTAACTCATTTAGCTGTAATAATAAAGAACAAAGATGTAATTCTACCTCACTCTTTAGTGGATTTATTAAGGCATAGTACATTTGAACACGAAGTTAATATAACATAAT
This sequence comes from Hevea brasiliensis, assembly GCF_030052815.1. Classification (NCBI taxonomy): domain Eukaryota; kingdom Viridiplantae; phylum Streptophyta; class Magnoliopsida; order Malpighiales; family Euphorbiaceae; genus Hevea; species Hevea brasiliensis. Next base: position 51,058,588 of record NC_079498.1, read on the forward strand.
TTACCAAACATCTCTTAACACATTTAAACCAAATTATAATGACTTAGGCTCCATTTGTTTCACAGAAAATATTTCTTAAAAAATATTGTTTTGCATTTTTTTCTGTTTGGGGTACTCAAGAAAATTAATGGAAAATATTTTCCTAGTTAAAGGGAAAATTAAGTTATTTTTAAGGAAAATTACTTCTTTTTTTTTTTTTAAAAGAGTAAGTCATTTTCTATTTTCTAGATTTTAATAATTTTATTAAAATTGTGAAAATACTTACACATACATGAAATAAATACATATCATTAATTTAATATTATAACCAAATAATGGAAAATATAAAATATTTTTATGGAAAATATTTTTCATGAAAAATATTTTTCATAAACAAGCTATTTTCCGTGAAACAAACAGAGCCTTAAATGCATTACAATGAATTAAAAGAATAAATGTTTATCAACAATTAAGCATCAAATTTTAATCACTAATATAAATTTACTAAATAAAAATATACATGGTATTTGAGGAGCTATTCTTTGACGCCACTTGTTCTTGTCGATTAGGAATCTTGTGCCACGTTTTAAATGACATGAGTAACCAATATTTCAACTTAAGGCAAAGGCAAAAAAATAAAAATAAAAATCATGCTATTATTATCATAACTGTAAACCTATTTGCATCCTAATTGACATAACAATGCAAAGACAACACTTGATTGCTCATAGGAGCCTTATACCACATAAAAAATGAAAAGACTAATTACCATTTCAATAAACTTATTACAAGGTATAAAGAAGAAAATATGAAAACCCAAAAAAAAGGAATATTCACATAAAATTATGTATACCTGTGAACTTGTTTAAGCTCCAACCATTTGATTTAATAATGAAGTTAAATCACATACTTCTCCTTGAAGGCTAGTAATGGTTTCTTTCATATCTCTAATAATCTCCTTTAGTGTTTGCACTTCTTCTATATTGGCAGGTGCTATGTAATGAGATTGAGACCCAATAGATAAATATTTTAATTTGACCCCAAGGCTATAACCCCTTATACGTTCATATTTATCTATCTTTTGATTTTGGAATCTTTTGGAATCACAAATTTGGACTGTAACAATCATGCATTAAACTTGAAAAATAAGCAATATAAAATAATAACTCTTTATTTTAAAAATTAATCATATTTAAGTCTTAAAGTTTTTGCTAACCAAAGTCCATCCTTAGTAGAATTAAGGATTTTCCCCCTATCAAAATAATTGAGTGGGCACAAATCATCTTTTCATGTAAGAGTACCCAACCACCCTCTAAGTAATCCTCCACCTCTTTTAATTGGTTGGCCTAAGTCATTAAAATGAACTATATTTTTGTGACTTTTTGGCAAACTCCATACATCTTTAGCATGAGTGGCACCTCTTCTCTTACCAACATTCCCTTAATTATCTAAAACAATCATAATGGAATTTATATAACATATCAATTTAAAGGCAATAAAAAAAATACATGTTCAATAAGTTAAATTAATATTAAAGACCTCACCCATGACATCCAATTCATCTTAGTAAACTTGCTCTCTAGGATCATCATTTGCTATTTCATCATGTGTCTCCTCAATTGATGGATCTACCAGTTGCTAGTTGCATGAGGATTGACACCTAAGTTGTGATGGTGGCTGCTCATTTGAGGAATGATTATTAGAATTTAATTGTGGTAGCTCTATTTTCGAGTAGTGGTTAGAATGTGACTATGATTAATGTATTAGTGAGTGATGGTCAAAATTTACAATTGGTTGCTCCGTTGGTGAGTGATGGTTAGAATTTAACTGTGGTTGCCCTATTGGCAAGTGATGGTCATCTTGTGCTTGTGATTGCTCATTTAGTGAGGGTTGATCAAAATTTGATAAAATTGGCTTTTGTATTTATATTCTTGCATTTTTAGCATTCTTAATGATTAGAGAGAAGCAATTGTTAAATATCTATAGCTAGATCTTTTCAATCCATATTCTTCATTGTTGATTACAATGCTATTATTTGTAGTGGCTCCATGTAGTGAAATATTTTTCCCTCCATTATTGCTTGGAGTTAAATTTTCCACTATTTTCAAATGCTTAGACATACTAAATAAAAAATCATGTAAGAGATTAATTGTTAGACATTAGAATAAGTAAGCACAATATTAACCAAAACATGAAACAAGTTAACCTAATGTATAACATTCACACAAGTACAAACATTCAAATTTTTATTATTACCAAATCAACAAGAAACTCTAGGCCATAAAATGATAATAGCCCTCCCATATCAACGAAATGAGTACTTGATTCTAAATAGACAATAAATGAATTTAATTGAGCAAAAATTGTTAGTAGTATGCCCTAGAGCATATCATTTAGTATGTATCTTGTACATAATTTTATTAATAAAAGGCATTTCCACTTTTCCATTTACATAATATATTTATGTGTAATAGAAAAGGTCCATTGATATTTTGTTAGAAATATTATTCTTAAGTTGTTAAGAATATGAGTGACAATATTTCTAGCACAAAGTATCATAAATAGGTTCACAATCGAGGATACTTCATAATAAGGACATGACTTATCCAGAAAGATTGTATTCATGTTTGTTCCCAAGTTATTGATATGAGATATAAATAAGATGGAATGGTGAGTCTCATGCCATATAACAAACATGATAGGCACTTATAAATGATAAGTAGGCCGAACCAGTGACACTTATGACAAGCACATGGAGTTTACTCTTGTCAATGTTTTGTCATAAATCATATCAGTGCATATAATCTTTAGACACGAGATAGCACTTATCTTGTATATAGGTAGTTTGAGTTTGATAATGCTTTCATACTTGTACTATGTATAGGTATATGGGCATGTGTTGGCTCTGCTAGTTATATATGGAGGTAGGTGTTGATCAAGATGGAATCTGCCTCTAAGTAAATAGAGATAAAATCCTATGTTCATTTAATTGTTCTTGATGTTTCAAGTTCTGGCCAGACAGATAGATTTATTCGAAAAGAGTTTCGATGAGAAAATCTTTTAATCAAGAACTGGAATTAAAAGAGAACATAATATTCATAGCAAATGGAGTTTGACATAAACCATGACTCCAGCTTGAGTTGGGATTTTGTAACAGAGAGATTCTAGTGCATGGTAACATATGATTATAGGTTCATTTAAGGTGAACCTTATTACTAATTGGGTGGCCATGGCATGCTATGCTAGGTGTTAACCATAGTCTATGAGGTTCATAAAATGATTTAGAGAAATCATTTATAGTAAGAAAGAGTTCTGATGATATTAAGAGTTGATATCATGTCTCATTGCCAATTAGTGATGAGCCTAGTAAGCCACACACATACACAAGTTATCACCTAATTAAATATGATTTAATTAATTAATTAATTAAAGAGTTTAATTGATTAATTAAATAGGTTTGGTTTGCAATTAAATTGCAAAGTCCCTAGCATGACTTGAAACCAAATCTAGATTATTGGATGTGTAGTATAAATTAAATTTATATTTAAAGTGTTTAAATATGAATTTAATTGATGAGAAATTAATTAATAGAGATTAATTAATTAATTTATATTTCATATAAATTAATTAGAAGAAGAAAATAATTATTTTGGGTTAAGAACTCAAAATTAAGACACAGGGGCATTTTGGTCATTTCACAGTGTGACACGTGGCACCATGAGATGGTGACACATGGGATTACACATAAGCTTGCCAAATGTTTTTTTTTAATCATGTAAGATGATTAAAATCAAGATTAAATATAGGTTTGACACTTGGCACAATGTGATTGGGTCACTTAAACCTAGAGCTAATCAAAAGGTGACATGTGGCTAGGGTTTAATGTGTTAACCTAGCTATTTAAGTGTGGTTATGAAAAGAAAAAATAACCAGCAGCCTCTCCTCTCATTTGTCACGCCACTTTGAGCCTCTCCAGCTATTTCTCTTCATCTCTCATCAATTCAAAGAGATTAGCCATCAATCTCTTGAATTAAGAACACTAGAAATTGTTTATAGTGTCCTGTTTACATCTCTAATCTCTTAAAAGGCAGAACTTGAATTTCTAATTAATAGAAAAAGCTTTAGAGGCTGTTCAAGGGGTGCCATAGGTGTTCTTGGTGTGGACAAGCTAGAGGGACAACATTTGGTGTCCTGAAGACGAATCTCAAAGGCGCAGACACGCTGCAGTGCATCAAGAGGTTAGTGTAATCGTTCTTGATTTAATCTAGGGTTCTAAAATTAATCTGATTAATTTTAAAATCTTAAATGGAAAATACAGATCCAAAAACATATTAAAAGAGTTTTAATAGGTTGTTTATCATTGAAATCAAATAGATAAAAATAAATCTTGCATGATGCATGTGACCCTAGGTGAAAAATTTTGAATTTCAATGGTATAAACTTGTGTTTTTCACGCTTCCGTTCCTTCAATTGGTATCAGAGCCACTATATTTGCCATTTAGATTGTTGATTATATGATTTATTTGTGTGATTTGATCATGAGATGATTGATTCATTGCTGGTTGGATCAAGAGGTGTGGCGGCACACATGTTGAAGCCACCATTGGTGGCGGCAACAATGGTTCCATGGGTGGTTCAAGGTTTGGCTTTTAATTCTGCAATTGTTGTATGATCTAAGGCCTATTCTTTGACTAATTAAAGTGTTTAATTAGTAGTTTTAATCACACAATTAAATTATGATTGAAATCAGAATTTTAAAAATTGTTTGAATGTGATTCAAATTTGAATTTTAAAAGTTATTTGAATGTGATTCAAATATGAATTTCTAAAGTTGTTTGAATCATATTTAAATATGATTTTTTAAAATTGATTCAATAAAATTCAGATATGATTTTTTTAAAAATATTTGAATGTGATTCAAATCTGATTTTTTAAAAAATGTTTGAATGTGATTCAAATTTGAATTTTTGAAGTTGTTTGAATGTGATTCAAATCTGAATTTTTAAATTTGTTTGAATGAGATTCAAATCTGAATTTTTAAATTTATTTGAATCATATTCAAATCTGGATTTTTAAGTTGAATATGAGATATTCAATTTAATTTAAGTATGTATGTTTTATTTAATTGTTAAATAGTGATATGCATGATGGATGATCATGGACTATAAAAGACCAATGTGATTGGATTTATTTCTTTTATGTTTCTTTGGGATTGTAAATTAATTAATTTATTTTAATTTATTTTGGGCATGTATTATGAAGTTTGTAATATTTTTGGGTTGTAATTTCATTTATTTAAGTTCTTGTAAATTCGCCTTGGTATGCCAAGGATTACTATGTAATATTGGATTGCAAGAAGTTCAAGGAGGTCAAGAGCATTGGTGGAACCAGTGGGAGGAATTCAAGATCAAGTGTTGATTATGTACTCCTTCAGCAACTCTTGTAAAATGAATGAATGAAATGCACCTAGGAATGCCCTGATTCAATTCTTGGTGGCTCAGAATTGAATCCCTTAGAAAGTCCATGATCATACCATATTTACTGCTTATCCATGAATGCATGAGATGTATGGGAATGTATGCAATTATATGATATATGCATGCTAAATGGATAATGTGCAAAGTGAGACCTTAATAGTAATTAGAATGACCATAAAATCTTCCAAACAAATGATTAAGTTGGAAATGCTATAATTAAAGTAATTATAACATAGGCCCTCCATTGGGGCAATTATTTTAAGAAATTTTAAATAGTTGCATAAGATGCAATTAATTTAAGAGATTTTCTTAAGAATAATTGTTAAGCATGAGATGTTGTAAATATGTAAATGGTTTGGTCGCCAATATTGGATGTACCTGAGGACATTAAAATTATTTGCATAATTACTGACTCAATGGGATCAACTTAACTAATGCAAGATAAGTTAATAATGGATGTACCTGAGATTTTGAGCATTAGGGGCTAGGTAAAGGATTGAACCTCACATGAGATGTGATGGGCAAGGAGTTGCTCACTTATAGTTTATTGTAATTCCAATAATGGATGTACCTGAGGATGATCAATAGAATTATAAGAATTCAATCACTCACTAGAAATCCATCCAACTAGGATTTCCGTTTTCTACTTTGGAAGTGTAGGATTCGCTAAGTTAGTGGGAGGACCAATTTGATTAAAAGACCATAATCATTTTGGTTAATTACATGATACATTTACTAATTAATCTGGTTATTTTCTGCAGTTAATTTTCTGATAAAAATGATCACAAAACAACCACCACCATCCAATATCCTTGCAAGCGTACTTGATCACAATAGGTTGACAGGACCAAATCTGTCTGATTGGCTAAGAAATTTGAAACTTGTCCTAAACCTTGAACATATAGGATATGTTCTAGATTCAAATGTTCCTGGTCCCTTACCTCCAGAGGCCACACAAGAGGAACATGAAACTTTGGACAAGTGGAAGGAGCATGATATGAGAGCTAAGTGTTACATGATTGCTTCCATGAGTAATGAGTTACAGAAGCAACATGAGAACATGCAGAGTGCGAGTGAGATCCTCCTTCACCTACAAGAGTTGTATGGTGAGCACAGCAGGAATGCTAGGTATGAGATATCTAGACAGCTATTCCGTATGAGGATGTCTGAGGGACAGAATGTTGGGGATCATGTCCACAAGATGATTCGGCTGATTGAGCAGTTGGAACATCTTGACTTCAACATGGATTTCCAACTACAAACAGATTTGATCCTTCAGTCCCTTCCTAAGTCTTTTGGGAATTTTGTGACAAATTTCCATATGACTAAACAGGAATGCACCTTAGCTGGTTTACTCAACATGCTGGTTATTGCCCAAAAGAATATGCCAGGCAATAAAGGAAAAGAGGTAGCTTTGGTTGCATCTTCTTCTGCTGGAAAGTCCAACAAGAAGAAAGGGCAATAAGAAAAAGAAACCTCAGATTCCTGGTCCTTCCAAGAAAATAGCTAAACAGAAAAGGAAGACCAAAGCTTATAAAGGCACAGGAAAGTGTTTCCATTACCAACAGAAAGTGTTTCCATGACCAGTAAGAAAGTGTTTCCACTGGCCAGAGTATAGCAATCTAAAAGAATGCAATGCCATGGTGAAAACCAACTCAAGTTCAAAATATATTTGGCACTTAAGGTTATGTCATGTTGCAGAAGATAGGATTGCAAAACTGGAGAAAATGGGGATTTTATCCTCATTGGGCTCTGAGCCTACTCCAACTTGTGAATCTTGCCTTCAGGGCAAAATGACTAGATCACCCTTTGTTGGACAAGGGCTAAGAGCTGAAAATATTTTGGAGCTAATACATAGTGATGTATGTGGTCCATTTAAAGAAATGGCTAGAGGGGGTTTTCATTATTTTATTACCTTTACTGATGATAAATCAAGGTTTGGGTATTTGTATTTGATGAAATACAAACATGAATCTTTTGAAAAGTTCAAAGAATTTAAATCTGAAGTAGAAAATCAAACAGGAAAGAATATTAAAGCTCTTCGATCAGATCATGGAGGTGAATATTTGAGTACTGAATTTGATGAATACTTGAGAGAGCATGGCACTGTTTCTCGGTGACTCCTCCAGAATGCCACACTGAATGGTGTATCTGAAGGAGAAATCGTACCCTATTGGATATGGTACGTAGTATGATGAGCTATCTTGATATGCCAATCTTCTTTGGGGATTTGCATTAGAATCACTTTGTATATTCTGAATAGGATTCCATCAAAATCGTTTCTTCCACACCTTATGAGATATGGCATGGAAGAAAACCAAGTCTTAAGCATGTTAAGATTTGGGGTGTCCACTTATATCAAAAAGTGAACACCGATAAATTGGAGACCGGATCGTAAAAGGTCGATTTGTTGGATACCCAAAAGATAGTTTTGGATATTATTTTTATTTGCCTACTTCACAAAAGGTTGTGATAAGTAGAGATGCCACATTTCTTGAACAAATTTGTTCAAGAAGGAGGCAAAGGAAGGCAAATAGAGTTAGAATTGGAGAATTCGACCAACCAATGCATCGATGGATATAAATCCATCTAGTCAACCTATACCCATTGATGAAACATCTACGCTTGTTCCTCGTAGAACAACGTGATATCTCACCCACCAGTGAGATATGGTTTTCTTCATGAAGAAGAACAAGAGTTGTCTACTCATGAAGAAGTAGATCATGGAGATGATCCACTTACCTATGAAGAAGCTATATCAGATATAGACTCTTCAAAATGGATTGATGCTATGAAATCCGAGATTGATTCCATGTATAAGAATCAAGTTTGGGATCTTGTTGACCCACCTGAAGGTATTATACCTGTAGGGAACAAATGGGTTTTCAAGAAGAAAATTGGTTCTGATGGAAAGGTAGAGACCTATAAGGCAAGGCTAGTAGCGAAAGGGTTTCGCCAAAGGCAAGGAATAGACTATGAGGAGACTTTCTCGCCTGTTGCCATGCTTAAATCAATTAGGATTTTATTAGCAATAGCTGCGTACTATGATTATGAGATTTGGCAGATGGATGTCAAAACAGCTTTTCTCAATGGATAAATTGAAGAAAACATTTTGATGGAACAACCTAAGGGTTTTGAATCCCAAGATGGTTCCAAGGTATGCAAGCTAAAGCGATCCATTTATGAGTTGAAACAAGCTTCGAGGAGTTGGAACATCCATTTTGATGAAGCCATTAAATCCTTTGGTTTTATCAAAAATGAGGATGAGCCATGTGTATATAAGAAGGTTAGTGACAGAGCTATCACTTTCCTTGTCTTATATGTGGATGAAATACTGTTGATAGGTAATGACACAGGTATGTTGACAATTAAATAGGCATGGTTGTCAAATACATTCTCCATAAAAGACTTAGGGGAGGCAACCTATATTCTTGGGATTCGCATCTATAGAGATAGAGCGAAAAGAATAATTGGTTTATCCCAAAGTCTATACTTGGAAAAGGTGTTAAAGAGGTTTAACATGCTTGATTCCAAGAGAGGATTGTTACCAGTGAGACATGGTATCCATCTTTCTAAAGAGATGTCTCCAAAGACACCTGAAGAAAGAGATAAGATGGCCAGGATTCCATGTGCTTCGGCTATTGCAAGTTTAATGTATGCAATGTTGTGTACTAGGCCGGATATCGCATATGCTGTTAGTTTGACTAGCAGGTATCAATCCAATCCAGGTTTAGAACACTGGATAGCAGTCAAGAATATCCTTAAGTACTTGAGAAGAACTAAGGATTTATTCTTGATTTATGGAGGTGGAGACTTGCAATTGGATGGTTATACTGATTCTGATTTCCAATCAGATATCGATGATAGAAAGTCTACCTCTGGATATGTGTTCATTTGTAATGGAGGTGCGATCGGTTGGAAGAGTTCCAACAGAGCATGACCGCAGATTCCACTACGAGGTCGAGTATATTGTTGCATCGATGTCTTTGCAAAGGAAGTCGCTTGGATAAAGAAGTTCGTGATGTAACTTACGGTAGTTCCTTCCATTGAGTCATCGGTTCCATTACATCGTGACAACAATGGAGTAGTCATACTGAGCAAAGAACTAAGGTCTCACCCAAAATCCAAATACATAGAAAGGCACTACAACATTATCAGAGATATAGTTGGGCAAGGAGATTTATCCATGCAGAAAATAGCAACAGCTGAAAATCAAGCTGATCCATTCACTAAGCCTATGTCACGCACTCGTTAGACCGACATCTTGAGAAGATAGGTCTAAGATATTGTAATGAATGGCTCTAGTGCTAGTGGGAGATTGTTAGTAGTATGCCCTAGAGCATATCATTTAGTATGTATCTTGTACATAATTTTATTAATAAAAGGCATTTCCACTTTTCCGTTTACATAATATATTTATGTGTAATAGAAAAGGTCCATTGATATTTTGTTAGAAATATTATTCTTAAGTTGTTAAGAATATGAGTGACAATATTTCTAGCACAAAGTATCATAAATAGGTTCACAATCGAGGATACTTCATAATAAGGACATGACTTATCCAGAAAGATTGTATTCATGTTTGTTCCCAAGTTATTTATATGAGATATAAATAAGATGGAATGGTGAGTCTCATGCCATATAACAAACATGATAGGCACTTATAAATGATAAGTAGGTCGAACCGGTGACACTTATGACAAGCACATGGAGTTTACTCTTGTCAATGTTTTGTCATAAATCATATCAATGCATATAATCTTTAGACTGAGATAGCACAGTTATCTTGTATATAGGTAGTTTGAGTTTGATATGCTTTCATACTTGTACTATGTATGGGTATATGGGCATGTGTTGGCTCTCGCTAGTTATATATGGAGGTAGGTGTTGATCAAGATGGAATCTGTTCCTCTAAGTAAATAGAGATAAAATCCTATGTTCATTTAATTGTTCTTGATGTTTCAAGTTCTGGCCAGACAGATAGATTTATTCGTAAAAGAGTTTCGATGAGAAAATCTTTTAATCAAGAACTGGAATTAAAAGAGAACATAATATTCATAGCAAATGGAGTTTGACATAAACCATGACTCGGCTTGAGTTGGGATTTTGTAACAGAGAGATTCTAGTGCATGGTAACATATGATTATAGGTTCATTTAAGGTAAACCTTATTACTAATTGGGTGGCCATGGCATGCTATGCTAGGTGTTAACCATGGTCAATGAGGTTCATAAAATGATTTAGAGAAATCATTTATAGTAAGAAAGAGTTCTGATGATATTAAGAGTTGATATCATGTCTCATTGCCAATTAGTGATGAGCCTAGTAAGTCACACACATACACAAGTTATCACCTAATTAAATATGATTTAATTAATTAATTAATTAAAGAGTTTAATTGATTAATTAAATAGGTTTGGTTTGCAATTAAATTGCAAAGTCCCTAGCATGACTTGAAACTAAATCTAGATTATTGGATGTGTAGTATAAATTAAATTTATATTTAAAGTGTTTAAATATGAATTTAATTGATGAGAAATTAATTAATAGAGATTAATTAATTAATTTATATTTCATATAAATTAATTAGAAGAAGAAAATAATTATTTTGGGTTAAGAACTCAAAATTAAGACACAGGGGCATTTTGGTCATTTCACAGTGTGACACGTGGCACCATGAGATGGTGACACATGGGATTACACATAAGCTTGCCAAATGTTTTTTTAATCATGTAAGATGATTAAAATCAAGATTAAATATAGGTTTGACACTTGGCACAATGTGATTGGGTCACTTAAACCTAGATCTAATCAAAAGGTGACATGTGGCTAGGGTTTAATGTGTTAACCTAGCTATTTAAGTGTGGTTATGAAAAGAAAAAATAACCAGCAGCCTCTCCTCTCATTTGTCACGCCACTTTGAGCCTCTCCAGCTATTTCTCTTCATCTCTCATCAATTCAAAGAGATTAGCCATCAATCTCTTGAATTAAGAACACTAGAAATTGTTTCTAGTGTCCTGTTTACATCTCTAATCTCTTAAAAGGCAGAACTTGAATTTCTAATTAATAGAAAAAGCTTTAGAGGCTGTTCAAGGGCTGCCATAGGTGTTCTTGGTGTGGACAAGCTAGAGGGACAACATTTGGTGTCCTGAAGATGAATCTCAAAGGCGCAGACACGCTGCAGTGCATCAAGAGGTTAGTGTAATCGTTCTTGATTTAATCTAGGGTTCTAAAATTAATCTGATTAATTTTAAAATCTTAAATGGAAAATACAGATCCAAAAACATATTAAAAGAGTTTTAATATGTTGTTTATCATTGAAATCAAATAGATAAAAATAAATCTTGCATGATGCATGTGACCCTAGGTGAAAAATTTTGAATTTCAATGGTATAAACTTGTGTTTTTCACGCTTCCGTTCCTTCAAAAATGACAAACAAAATTAGACGAAATATCTTGGTCAATATCATTCCTAATCAAGTTTCTATACTTATCTAATTTATTAGAAATTATGCTCATAGAACACACGCATCCTATGTAAGTATCATCATCTTCCTCTTGATGTGATTTCCCTGTATCATACATATTTCTTGGTTTTGTTAAAATCACATGATGCCAGCCATTATTTCAAGGATCTTGCACTTAAAATACTTGCTTAGCTTGAGAAAATAATATAATTGTGTCACCAACATGTATCAATCTAGAGAAATTAACAAGAGTTAACCCATTTGAATCATGTTTTAACCCTCTAGGAGATTTCATATCCACCTAGTCATAATGAAATAGTAAAACTTTGCATTCTCCATAATAATCCAACTCATATATAATTGTAAGTACACCATAATATGGCTCCCTTTCTACTTCAACCATAACTACAGAGTTTTGGGTTTTCCTATATTTTTCATGACTTGGTATGGAATCAAAAACCATTGATGATGCAACCGCTATACCTTTTTACAATGTTGTTGGGCCCTCGAGCCATTGATATAAGTTCCTTTGGACACATACGATCAATCACCTTTAGCACTTAAAATGTTTCTACGGAAACATTAGATGTAAACCTAATTGCATAAGGAACTTTCAAATAATATTATATGGGATAATAAAATTAACCTATGACATTAGCCAATCCTGAAATTTTTTTATAAACCTCATTTGCTCAATTGTTGAGTTAGATCTAGAGGGTAAAATGATCACCTTTGAGGAGCTAAAAATTCATTGCTAAAGTGCATTGAATTATATTAGGGAATATGTCGATCTTGTGATTTAAATTGAAAAGACTTTATATTATACTAACTTACGATAACTTGAAATCTCATCATAATGAAGTAAGGCATAGCGATGTGCTTGTGATAATGTCTTATTATCAAGAACCACCACCTGAACCTTAGCCAAAATCCATCATTGAGTGTTGAACAAGTAATTTCCATTACATTCCACACTATTGGCATTCCTAGTTGAATGATTGAAAAGCATCCCAGACCATCAAAATATTTAAAACTAAATGTTATGCATTTATTGGCTATATATCCTTCAGCAATTAACCCCTCCAAGTAAGCTTTATTATGCATATTAGATTTGTGGTCACCTAAAATATTATTAAAATAGTTGATGAAAGCTGTTAGAAGCTTTATTATGGGGCTTCATATACACTTGAGGACATAACAATGTTTTCAAATAGAGAAAATATAAATTCTTACCTTTCAATGGTGTACATCCACCTATACTGCACAGGTCCACCAAGTTTTGGCTCTACAACCAAATGGATTACAAGGTGAACCATAATGGTGAAAAAACTCGAAAGGAAAATTTTCTCCATATGGCACAATACTTTTGCAACACAAATCTCTAATTGATCTGGTTGATTTTGTGCATAATGACTTGAAAAATGATGAAAGTTTAGAGACAATGGACACAACTTAATGAGGCATAGATGCTTTTAATGCTATTGGAAGGACATGTTACATCAATATGTGACCATCATGACTTTTAGGTCCACTAAGTTTTCTTTCCTTTAGGTTAACACCTCTTGATATATTTGATGCATAACCATTAGGCACTTTCATGTTTTTTAAGACTAAAAGAAACAAATCTTTCTCCTTAAAGGACATAGCATATGATGCCAAAGAGTTATTCCATTTATTGTTAGGTCCCAACTATGGATGAAGCTCTTTTCTTATGTTCATATCCTATAAGTTAAAACGTGCTTTTAAATTTTCTTTACTCTTCCCCTTAAGATTCAACACTGTTTCGATCAAATTATTGCAAACATTTTTTTTCAATACGCATCACGTCTAAATTATGGTGAAGAAGATTGTACTCCTAATAAGGTAAATCAAAGAAAATACTTCTTTTTTTTTTTTTTTCCAAATGGGTTGTAGATTAACTACACCACTTATGGCTGCTTCACCATTCTTAGTATCTTCTAAATTATCATTAGTGTCATCAAAATCATCAACATCTTCAAACAGTTGATCTTCCTAGACATTTTGAGACTCTGCTCTAACTATTTGCTCCGATACTACCCTTCCTTCATCTTTAGCTCTCTTTTCTGCAGATTTGGAAAATTTTCCTTAAGTGAATTCAACACCATTCAATTGCATCAAAATGCTAGTTCTAGAAGGTGGAATTATTAAAGTTCCCAACTATTCATTGCCATCAAATTGATCCTTTTGGAATCGAAATGAGCCATTTTGTTCTAACAATCATCAATGGCCCATATAGCAAAACTTTCCCTTATGATATAACCACTTTGAATAAGTTGATTCTGCACAAATAGGGCAAGCAACATGTCCCTTTGTACTCCAATTAAAAAAGTTAGCATAGGCAGGGAAGTCATTAATAATCCATATAAAAGCAACTCGCATTTTAAAGTTTTGCCCACATAAAGCATCAAATGTATCAATGCCTCCCTACAATATCTTTAATTTTGCAATTAATGGTTATAAATAAATATCATTGTCATTACATGGCCTTTTTCTTCAAGAATAACCATTGATAAAATGATCGATGGTTGTTTTATACACACCTATGGCTCTAAATCATAAGGAATTAATAAATGCGCTAAGTATTATAAGTGGTACTCATTGTGCGGAATGGATTAAAACCATCACTCACTTTACATTGCATGGGTCAGCAAAAAAATCTAGATACCTAGCATCAAATGACTTCCATGCTAAGCCATCAGTTGGGTATCTCAACATTCCATCTTTTGTACAACCCTCCTCATGCCATCTCATTGAAGATGCTGTATTTGATGACATGTAAAGTCTCTTTAACCTTGGTATTATAGGAAATACCATAAAATCTTAGCATTTTTTTTTCTTTTTGGGCATCACCTCTTCTTCATTTGGTGGAACATGTAACATCCTCCCGGTAGCAATTCCGTACATCATACTGTTCCGGTGACCGGTGTCGGTCCGGACAGCTAGAACGTCCGGAAAAATAATTAAATTTAAGTGAGGGACCATAATTAACTCAAATATTAATGAGAAAAATTTAGTAAAAATTTTAGAAATAAATTACAGTTAAGTTAAAAGAGCCAGTGCCCAAGCGATGGGTAACCAGAGGTAAGTTGCGGTTCTCTTAACGAGGAGCCCTAGACCCGGGGGAAAAATCATAAAATAATTTTTGGGACTCCAGAGAAGGGTTATTGAGGTTCCTATGGCATTAGAATGCCAAGAAAATATTTAGAAAAGTTTTTCAATCGGTACAGCCAATTTTGACCCGTTAAGCCAAACGGAGGGCATTTTGGTCATTTCGCTTTCCGAGGTGATTTTTGGCCGACTTGTCCAGTTGAGTAAATAATTAATATAACATAAAAATGAATAAACATTACTAGAAATCAAATTGAAAATGATTAGTGGAGGAAAGGAAAGAAAATGAAGAAAAAGCTCAATTATGACATCTAGATGATGTCATTTACAAATTGTGACCAATCACAAATAAGCTACCATTTGACTAAACTATTAAAAGACATAAATGAAGACCAAAATAACACAAATTACAGCAGCCATTCTTCTTCTTCTTCTTCCCCAAAACGTGACTCTTCCCATCTCCCTCCATTGATGAGCTTGGCAAGCTCATGAAACCCTAAACTCCCACCATATTTCCTTGAGTTCCCAACACTAAATTTTACCCTAGAACCTTGCTTAATATTTTGGGAGCTAAAAGAGGAGAAGAAATTGAAGTTTTGGGTTGGCTTGGATTTAAGCTACAAGAGGTTAGTGCACTATATATCAAAAACTCTTTAATTTCATGCATAGGAACTTGAATTTAGTAAGAATTTGTAAATTAAGTGGATGAAATTTATGTATATGTACTCCATAAATTTCGGCTGCCCTAGGGAGAAATAGGATTGAGTGTTTTTGAATGGACTTGGAATGAATTAGAAATCATGAATAAAGTATATAAACATAAGGAAATGAGTTAGTTAGTCAACTAGGGTAACTTGTACAAAATCTTGAATTTGAGCTAGGGTTTTGGGAGTAAAGTGTTGACTTGGATTATGAATTGATTAGAGAACATTTTAATGGTCAATTAGTGACCATTTTAGGTAGATTGACCAACAAATGGACTGAAAAATGAGATTGCAAAGTGAGGTTGCAACTGCCCTAGGACAAGACATAGGGACTGAAAATTCAGTCCCTTTGCACTGCCATAACTTGGGCTGTGCTAGTCCAATTGGTGTTTGGCCAATTGTACATGAAACTAGGCTTATAATGGCACATTTTTTCTGAAGAAACCATGCCCAAAAGACCAAAGCAAGAGGACCAAAACTTGGCCCCAATCCGGATACCCTGAAACTGCCTCTGCAGAATTGACCAAATGAACAGTAACTGTTCATTTGGCCATAAGTCACTGTAGATTTGGTCAATTGGCCTGAAATTTTTACAGCAACAAGTTAAGACATAGACAAACAACTTTCATGAAGGAACCTACCCCAAATTATGGCCATAACCCATTCAACCAAGTGACTCAAGTTACTGTTCATGCACTGTAGATATGGTAAATTTCTGCAGAATGCATATCCGGACAGCTTGGGTTTTTGAGCCATATCTGGAGCTACAAAACTCCAAATGGAGTGATTCAAAAAAGGAAATTCAACTAGACAAAATAAGGAACAACTTTCATGTTTTACATTTCTTCAAAGTCCAACAGTAACAGTATCCAATGGAACAGTGAAGTTGACTCACCAAAACTGAAAAATCTGCTCCTTTGGTTTAATGCTTGGAAATGGTATTAACACTTAATGCCAACAAGTTTTAAACACCAAATGTGGTATGTTGGGAGTGCCAAAGTGAATGTACACATTTTTATTCTAAAAGTCAACATTTTTGTTGACCAATGAGGTGAATAGTGACACCAAAACCAAAAAATTGGCAATTTTGCCAAAATGACCTAAACTTTGAGAAAGTGACCAAAACTAACAAGTTTTGAATACAAAATGTGGTATGTTGGGAGTATTAAAACCAATGTACCTATTATTTATGCAAAAGTCAACATTTTAGTTGACTAATGAAATGAATAGTGACATGAAACTTGAAATTCAAAAATTGTGAAACTTAAAAATGCAAAATGCCCTAGTAGGCCTAATGTGATTGGTTTGGATAGTTTGGCATGCCAATAGGGTATTGTTTAGCAGTACTGCGAAAGGAAAGGCTTTATGCCTGTATTCATGGTTTTATGCCCGTATTCATGGCTTTTATGCCCGTATTCATGGCTTTTATGCCGATTATGTGATATCATGGCTTTTTAGCCATACCGATCGATACGTGGTTGGCGCTCGTCCCATGGTATGACGCCCGAGGCACCGCGTGTCCAAAGGCCAACGACCGTTATTCGATCCAATGCTCAAGATAGGTTACTTGGGCATGGAAAAGTATAATCAGAATCGAATCGATTGTTAAAGAAAATACGAAAATCAAATATCAGGAATGATTACGATAGAATACAAAGAAACTCAAGATCAGGAAGAAAATAAATAAACAAAATGCATGAAGAAGTTAATATCATACAACGTAATTAGCCCTCGACTAAACATTAAGTTGGTAATTATTCAGTTCTTATGAACACAATGGCTAAGAAATTATGATTTTTATTTGCATATTATTTCTTTCTATTTTATTATTTGCACCACTAAGCTTTATGCTTAGCGCGTCGTTTTTGCAACGCGTAGGTACTGAAGATTGGACAGAGCGCCAGTAGACCACAGATTCGGTAAGGCAGTCCACAGTTCTGCATAGTGTCTGTGTCACCTCACTGTCTGCAGTGCATTGGTAGGACGCTAGATGTCATTTTGGTATTTTGTAATTGATTTTATTTTCTCATATGTATTTGAAACTTATGTAATGTATTTTGATATTCATGTAAATAATGAAAAGTGTGGTTGTAAATGGAAAAGTGAATGTTTATATATGAATTATGCATGGTATCATATGAGATGGATGAATGAGAACTGAGATTGAACATTGTTGAGAATTTGATAAATGGAGTTGAGATGATGGAAAATGAATATAGGAAGTGTTTTTCATAGGTTCCGAAGAACTGTTTTCTCCATTTTTAGCCGGTATTCTGCCGAATTTTCTTTAAAATTTTCGGAACCTCAAAAAAATAATAATTTCGATAAATGGCTTAAAATGAATTATATTTCACAAGTTATATTCAAAATTATGATAAAAAAATTAATTAAGATAAAAATAGAGTGCTCGGCACACTGAGTGGCATAACTTGCTCGGCTACACTGTAGTCGGGTAAGGGGTGTCACATTTAGTGGTATCAGAGCATGGTTTAGGCGTTTTCTGGGCCTAGATTGAGTCCATACCATGCATTGCATTTGTAAGAGTCGAGGTGACACTAATGCAGATCTGTTTTCTTGATTATTTTAGGTTAAGGTATGGATTCAGAATCGTAGAGAGCAGTAGAAGAAGAAGTAGTAAGCCGTATTCCGACTGGTAGTAATATTGAAAATCGGGGAGATCCTGATCCACCAGTGCAAGAGGTGCCTGTACAACCCCAACAGGCCTTGTTTGAGCAGATGACTGGATTCTTTCGACAGATGACTGGGGTTATTCCACCACTATCTCAGCATAAATCACCTCTTGGAAAAATTAGGAAATATGGAGCTGTAGATTTCAATGGTCGAAAGGAAGACGATTCTGCAGCGGCTAAGTATTGGTTAGAAAGGACTGAAAGAGTCCTGCAGCAGCTCCATTGCACACCAGAACAGAGTTTGGGGTGTGCAGTTTCTTTGTTACAAGAAGCTGCATATCGGTGGTGGGATGTCGTAACCAAGGTAGTGCCACCAGCCGACGTAACTTGGGAATTTTTTCTGATAGAGTTCAGAAAGAAATATATATAATGTGTTCATGAAGAGGAACAGAAGAAGAGTGGTGATCAGCAAAAGAGGAAATTTGGACAGTCTAGTAATAAGAGGCCGAGAGAACAGTTAAGTCAGACATATGATCAAAGTAGGAGATCTAGACCCAAGCCTATACCCAGGAGAGATCAACCAGAAACACTAATAGTGAGTGCGCCAGGATTAGCAAGAAAATGTGGCCATTGTAACAAGTGGCATAAAGGTGAATGTAGGGGATTGACTGGAGCCTGTTATAGATGTGGGGCCATAGACCATCGTCTGAAAGATTGTCCTAAGAGGAATATACCACGGACCCAGACAGAGGCCGTGGAAGGACCAAGTACAACAGTAACACCACTTCCAAATGTCACCCAAGCCAGAGAGGAGCAAGAAGCCCCAGATGTGAATTTGAGGTAAAATATTTCTTTTATGATATGCCTAAGTGTATAATGATAAATTCAAAAAGACTAAATGGTACCATGTATACAAAAGAAGTAGACAGATGGAGTAATAGAAAGGTAAAAGAATTATCTTAGAACCAAAAAACATCCAGTAAATTTCGAGGACGAAATTTAAATTAGAGGGGAAGAGTTGTAACATCCTCCCGGTAGCAATTCCGTACATCCTACTGTTCCGGTGACCGGTGTCGGTCCGGATAGCTAGAACGTCCGGAAAAATAATTAAATTTAAGTGAGGGACCATAATTAACTCAAATATTAATGAGAAAAATTTAGTAAAAATTTTAGAAATAAAATACAGTTAAGTTAAAAGAGCCGGTGCTCAAGCGATGGGTAACCAGAGGTAAGTTGCGGTTCTCGCAACGAGGAGCCCTAGACCCGGGGGAAAAATCATAAAATAATTTTTGGGACTCCAGAGAAGGGTTATTGAGGTTCCTATGGCATTAGAATACCAAGAAAATATTTAGAAAAATTTTTCAATCGGTACAGCCAATTTTGACCCGTTAAGCCAATGGAGGGCATTTTGGTCATTTCGCTTTCCGAGGTGATTTTTGGCCGACTTGTCCAGTTGAGTAAATAATTAATATAACATAAAATATGAATAAACATTACTAGAAATCAAATTGAAAATGATTAGTGGAGGAAAGGAAAGAAAATGAAGAAAAAGCTCAATTATGACATCTAGATGATGTCATTTACAAATTATGACCAATCACAAATAAGCTACCATTTGACTAAACTATTAAAAGACATAAATGAAGACCAAAATAACACAAATTACAGCAGCCATTCTTCTTCTTCTTCTTCCCCAAAACGTGACTCTTCCCATCTCCCTCCATTGATGAGCTTGGCAAGCTCATGAAACCCTAAACTCCCACCATATTTCCTTGAGTTCCCAACACTAAATTTTACCCTAGAAGCTTGCTTAATATTTTGGGAGCTAAAAGAGGAGAAGAAATTGAAGTTTTGGGTTGGCTTGGATTTAAGCTACAAGAGGTTAGTGCACTATATATCAAAAACTCTTTAATTTTATGCATAGGAACTTAAATTTAGTAAGAATTTGTAAATTAAGTGGATAAAATTTATGTATATGTACTCCATAAATTTCGGCTGCCCTAGGGAGAAATAGGATTGAGTGTTTTTGAATGGACTTGGAATGAATTAGAAATCATGAATAAAGTATATAAACATAAGGAAATGAGTTAGTTAGTCAACTAGGGTAACTTGTACAAAATCTTGAATTTGAGCTAGGGTTTTGGGAGTAAAGTGTGGACTTGGATTATGAATTGATTAGAGAACATTTTAATGGTCAATTAGTGACCATTTTAGGTAGATTGACCAACAAATGGACTGAAAAATGAGATTGCAAAGTAAGGTTGCAAACTGCCCTAGGACAGAGCATAGGGACTGAAAATTTAGTCCCTTTGCACTGCCATAACTTGGGCTGTGCTAGTCCAATTGGTGTTTGGCCAATTGGACATGAAACTATGCTTATAATGACACATTTTTGCTGAAGAAACCATGCCCAAAAGACCAAAGCAAGAGGACCAAAACTTGGCCCCAATCCGGATACCCTGAAACTGCCTCTGCAGAATTGACCAAATGAACAGTAACTGTTCATTTGGCCATAAGTCACTGTAGATTTGGTCAATTGGCCTGAAATTTTTACAGCAACAAGTTAAGACATAGACAAACAACTTTCATGAAGGAACCTACCCCAAATTATGGCCATAACCCATTCAACCAAGTGACTCAAGTTACTGTTCATGCACTGTAGATATGGTAAATTTCTGCAGAATGCATATCCGGACAGCTTGGGTTTTTGAGCCATATCTGGAGCTACAAAACTCCAAATGGAGTGATTCAAAAAAGGAAATTCAACTAGACAAAATAAGGAACAACTTTCATGTTTTACATTTCTTCAAATTCCAACAGTAACAGTGTCCAATGGAACAGTGAAGTTGACTCACCAAAACTGAAAAATCTGCTCCTTTGGTTTAATGCTTGGAAATGGTATTAACACTTAATGCCAACAAGTTTTAAACACCAAATGTGGTATGTTGGGAGTGCCAAAGTCAATGTACACATTTTTATTCTAAAAGTCAACATTTTTGTTGACCAATGAGGTGAATAGTGACACCAAAACCAAAAAATTGGCAATTTTGCCAAAATGACCTAAACTTTGAGAAAGTGACCAAAACTAACAAGTTTTGAATACAAAATGTGGTATGTTGGGAGTATTAAAACCAATGTACCTATTGTTTATATAAAAGTCAACATTTTAGTTGACTAATGAAATGAATAGTGACATGAAACTTGAGATTCAAAAATTGTGAAACTTAAAAATGCAAAATGCCCTAGTAGGCCTAATGTGATTGGTTTGGATAGTTTGGCATGCCAATAGGGTATTGTTTAGTAGTACTGCGAAAGGAAAGGCTTTATGCCTGTATTCATGGCTTTATGCCCGTATTCATGGCTTTTATGCCCGTATTCATGGCTTTTATGCCGATTATGTAATATCATGGCTTTTTAGCCATACTGACTGCATACGTGGTTGACTTTCTGCTTCCCATGGTATGACGGCCCGAGGCACCGCGGTGTCCAGTGCCAACGACCCGTTATCGATCCGATCGTTGAGATAGGTTACTTGGGCATGGAAAAGTATAATCAGAATCGAACTGATTGTTAAAGAAAATACGAAAATCAAATATCAGGAATGATTACGATAGAATACAAAGAAACTCAAGATCAGGAAGAAAATAAATAAACAAAATGCATGAAGAAGTTAATATCATACAACGTAATTAGCCCTCGACTAAACATTAAGTTGGTAATTATTCAGTTCTTATGAACACAATGGCTAAGAAATTATGATTTTTATTTGCATATTATTTCTTTCTATTTTATTATTTGCACCACTAAGCTTTATGCTTAGCGCGTCGCTTTTGTAACGCGTAGGTACTGAAGATTGGACAGAGGGCCCAGTAGACCACAGATTCGGTAAGGCAGTTCACAGTTCTGCATAGTGTCTGTGTCACCTCACTGTCTGTAGTGCATTGGTAGGACGCTAGATGTCATTTTGGTATTTTGTAATTGATTTTATTTTCTCATATGTATTTGAAACTTATGTAATGTATTTTGATATTCATGTAAATAATGAAAAGTGTGGTTGTAAATGGAAAAGTGAATGTTTATATATGAATTATGCATGGTATCATATGAGATGGATGAATGAGAACTGAGATTGAACATTGTTGAGAATTTGATAAATGGAGTTGAGATGATGGAAAATGAGTATAGGAAGTGTTTTTCACAGGTTCCGAAGAACTGTTTTCTCCATTTTTAGCCGGTATTCTGCCGGATTTTCTTTAAAATTTCCGGAACCTCAAAGAAATAATAATTTCGATAAATGGCTTAAAGTGAATTATATTTCACAAGTTATATTCAAAATTATGATAAAAAAATTAATTAAGATAAAAATAGAGTGCTCGGCACACTGAGTGACATAACTTGCTCGGCTACACTGTAGTCGGGTAAGGGGTGTCACAGAACACCCTAATCTCCTTTATTAGATAACCAACATGAAGATCCATAAATACAACAAAATGATTCATTAATGTTGTCACCCTAGTATAGCATGCAATCATTTGGACATGCATGAATCTTTTTGTACCCTAAACCAAGAACCTTAATGCATTTCTTTACATCATTATAAGATGTTGGTAAAGATGTTCCTTCTAGAAATACTTCATTTACTACTTCAAAGATTTTATAGACCATCCATTCAGATATTTGAGGTGGACCAAATGCAACGTGAATGTCAATTTTGAAAACTTTGCACAACCTAGATATAGCAGTTCATCATAATCATTCATCAAGTTTTGATAACCACTTTTATTAGGATCGGTTACAACACATTTACGCTTACCATGCAAATCATATGGTCCTTCACAATCATTATGTTCACCTAAATTTATACTGTCATTCTCTTGATTCAAAGTTGACAGTTTGAAATCCCAAGAGCATCCTGAAGCAATTCCCCAATGTCATCTTGTCTATCAATGCCTACTAGATCATTCGAAGCCATTGGACTTTGAAGATTTTGTTGCAAAGTAGGAGTATCAATAACATCATTAGATAGGATCACAGACTCTCCATGAAATATCCACCTAGTGAAACCAAGTAGGAAAGCATTCCATACAAAATGCTTTTTAACTTCTTTAGAATACAATAAGAATCTATTATAGCATTTCTTGCAAGGGCAATACATTTTCTCATTCTTAGAGACACTTTTAAAGGCAAATTCAATAAAGTTCACAACACTTTCAAAATAAGCTTTCGTAGACCTAGGCTCATTGATCCAACTTTTGTCCATTATATATGCTTAAAATGTTGTATGTAAACACCCAATATCAGTCTCCATATAAGAAGAACAAGATGAAAAGTGAAAAGAGAGATTTCAACTTAAGAAGAGAGAGAGAGAGAGAGAGAGAGAGAGAGAGAGAGAGAGAGAGAGAGAGAGAGAGAGGAAAAGAGAGTTAAAAAGTTACCAACACAAATGGAGCATATGTGAATTTAAAATTTAGATGGACATAGTTGAAGAGTCCAAGAAGTTACTTGAGCATTGGCACTATAATTATATTAGCTGAATATATGGCCAATCTATGAAATGTCAATATTATACAAGAAAAACCATTTTTTACAATATTAAAATGACAACCCAACTAAGATGGTTTTATATATGAGTTGAAAATGACACCCAACTATATTTCTTTTTTTTTTAAAAAAACACAACCCAACTAAGATGGTTCTAATCCTTTCCCCTCCAAAATATAGAAAAATATAGTCAAATTGTAAATAAATTCTTTAATAATTGATCCATCTCATTAAACATAATCTCGTTCATTTTCCATATTCTAAACAATTGGCAGTAGAAATGTAAATAAAAATTGTGTATAAAGGTAAAAGGATTGTTTAAAAGGTAAAGGAGAAGAACCTGGCTGGATAAAAACCTTCATCAGCCTTGTAAAAATGATGGACAAATGGGCTGCAGATCACTATCAAATACAGTAGCTTAAAAAAGCATAAATAATAGTAATAGTTCATTAATGAAACTTAACCATAAAATTAATATGAATTCAAAAAACAAATTAAAAGAATTTTCTAAACAAGTCTATTCATCTATTAAAAGGCACGATCTAATAACTAAATTTCCTAATTTATTAAAAGAATTTAATTAAAAGAATTTATAGGCATAGATAATAATAGAAGATATCGTATAAGGAGATTAATTAGAAAGGAATAGGATAGGAGAAGAATCAGGGTTGGCACTTGGAATGTTGGATCACTTATAGGAAAAATAATGGAGCTTATGGATACCTTAGAGAGGAGAATGGTGAATATTGCTTACATTCAGGAGACTAAATGGGTAGGATAGAAAAGCAAGGAAGAGGATAATTCAGGATACAAATTGTGGTTTACCAGAAAAGAGAAACAAGAATGGAGTGGGCATAATTATAGACAGGACATTGAAAAATGCCGTAATAGCTGTGAAAAAGAGTAGGAGATAGATTTATACTAGTAAAGCTAGTACTAGAAGGAGAAACAATAAATGTAGTTAGTGCTTATGCCCACAAATAGGATTAGATAGTAATGGTAAATAAAAGTTTTGGGAAGATATGGATGATCTATTGCAAAGTGTAACATCCTTACTGTAGGCAGTTCTGTACGTTCTACTATTTTTGTCACACCTTATCCCTTGTAAGGCACGACATGTTCCCGTAGCATACCTAATGAATTACCAAACTACACCTACCAATAACCCATTAGTTATGTTACAAGGGATTTTAAACAAATCATAACTTTTTATCTTATCAATTCTTTTGCGAAAAACTACATGGGAATAGTAAAAATTCAATGTAAACATTCATTAAAAATAATGATAGACTAAATATTGCAAAGGTTACATTTCCATAACTCTCAAAATAAAATACAAATAGTTACAAACTCAAAATATTTTAGATGTAATGCTTTTTAATACAAACTGCTCAATGTTCGTACATCCATACGTATAGGTACAAAATACATCCAAAGGAATCACAAGGGTATACCTAACGTAAATACCCACAACCAATACCAAAATGCTACTTCCAAGTCTCTCACTCGGCAGCCTTCTCCTTTCCCTTACCTACGATAGCATAAAGAAGCTATCGCTGAGTATATCACTCAGTGGTGCACAACTAATAACTTTAAAACTTAAGGTAAAAAACAATTTGTCAAAGCATAATAAATCACATTATCTTAAGCATGAAAACTTCATAATAGTTCTAAGTCCATAAGAGCTATTTATTGGAATAACATTTCAAAATAGAAATCATACTTCATAAATCACAATTCACAAAGCATTAGTGTTGCCAACATCAACACACAGTTTAGGCCATGACATAAAATTTCACGATCAGTGCCGTGTTGTACACCACAACAAAGCAATCTCAACCTCACTAACCGTTATTAATGAGGGAAGGGCTAGCTAGCTAATGAGCACTCGTGTAGTCTTACCCTACTAACCATTATTAATGGGAGACATAATCAATATCAATTATCAACCCCAAGTAGCTGTTACTACTAGGGAGTTCCGAAAGGGACTGTCATGCTAACTGTGGTTTCAAAACAGTTTCCAAAAATTTTCCACTCAACAATCACATTTATAAACCAATACACACATTTAAATTCATCATAATATCCATATAAAGGTGGCAACACTCAAATTTCTTAAATGCATGAGAAAAATCATGTTTCACTCAAAGTAAACTTGTTCAAAGCAAACTCACTCAATTTAACACATTTCAAGCAATTTACAAGTTTAAAAACGAAGAAAAGGTTAGTTGTGCACAAACCTTCAATAATTCTCCTTCCTTGTTACCTACTTCTCCTTGTCCATTCCAACTTCTTTTTCTATTGAAAATACACAAATAGAATACCTCAATACCAATATCAATTGCTGCCAAGAACTCATTACATACATGTCTAATACATCCCAAGTTAGCTTTGAAAATTTTAGAATATTTTGGTTTTGGGACAGCTTGGTGCCCCAATCTTTGAACCCAATTTTTACGTAGTTTTGATCATAATTTGGTGAGGTGTTCTTCATCAAAATTGTTCATTTAGGTCTTAACTTTATTTTTCTTTTTGAATCACCTAATTCAGAGTTGTGTAGCTAAAGTTATGACTAAAATGCAGTTACTGTTTACATCACTGTTCATCCTACAGATTCAGTTCTGGCAGATTTATCAATCCAATTTTGTTCAGCAATTTGATCAAGTTAAGTCCATAATTTAGTCTAATTTCCTTCATACGAAATGTTCTACTATATCTTAGGTTTCCATCGGTTTATGAATCGCCTAAATCAGAGTTTTCTAGAGAGAGTTATGGCAATGCAAAGTTTACTGTTCATACAATAAATCTACAGTTCTGCAGAATCGGTGATTCAACTTTGCTTAGCAATTTGATTCAGTTAAGTCCATAATTTGCCCTCAAGTTCTACACATGAAATGTTCTACTATGTCTTAGGTTTCCATCGGTTCAAGAATCGCCTAAATCAGAGTTTTCTAGAGAGAGTTGTGGCCATGCAAAATTTACTGTTCATATGGTCAAATTCTGCAGGTTCCAGAATTTTGTCTCTAAGTTCAAGGCTCATTTCGAATAGCTTAAGGTCATTTTCGGGGCAGGGTATCTTCACAAAAATTCTAGCCCTATGTCTTCAGTTTCATTTCCAATTGTTTTCACACCAATTGGAGTTGTGTAGCTCAATTTATAGGCTATCAAACACACTGAACTCAGTGTGCAAATTCTGCCTTAGGTTCAAATTTTTCATTTCTTCAATTATTCCCACTAACCAACCTCAATTCACATTTAATTCACCCAAAATGACTATAATTTAGCATTGACACATCAATGGCACTTCCTAGTACAAACCCATAATTTTCAAATACCAAAGTTTGCAATTTTCCTTAATCCTACCATTTCATTACCTCCATTCATCAACCCAATGTCAATTCAAACTAAATAAACCTCAAATGACCATAATTTAATACTACATACACCAATTTCACTCTCTAGCACCAAAACTCCAATTTTCCCATGAACCATAATCTCTCATAATTAAATTTATACACATTTCATTCAATTTCTTTGCCCCAATCATGTATACTATTTCAACTAAGCTTAATCTCATCACAAATTTCATTGAAAGACATCAAACCCTAACTTTTCTCGAATTTGGCCAAAACCCTAGTTTAGATTCCATACATGTTTTCTTTCATTTTCTTATGAAATTTCATGCTTTCTCATGTAAATTCATCACATCCAAACTTGATTCAAAGCATATTTGGTTAATCAAGCATGAAAGAGAGAGCTTACCTCACTCGATGATTTTTCCCACTTCCAATCTCTTCCAAATCTTGCTCTTCTTGTTTTTAATCTCTGAATCAAAGATCTCTTTGATGTTTTCTTTTAGTGGGCTATGGAATTTATGAAGGGAATTGAAGTGAATCAAGACTTGGAAGGGAAAACAATGGTGGAAGAAGATTGGAGAAGAAGAGAAAAGAAAAAATAGGGAGAGGGAAGATGGGTGGTGGCATGGAAGAAGAGAAAGAAGGAGACTTGTCTTCTTTTATACTTATTTATTCCCAAAATTATTTTATTTCAATTAAAAATTTTAATTGTGTCAAAAATATCATAAAACTTACAATTTTATTTCCTTTCTTTTCTTTTTATATTTACACTAAATTTTCCTCAATATTTCTTCATAATTCAATAATTTATTTTCATTTAATTTAATTAAAATTTTGGTTAAAAGTCAATTCTTGAGGTGAATTGACTAAAATGCCCCTCATCGGGTCATAATCCTTCTTTTTCAATGTACTCGGTGAGTCCTTATATTTTTGGGTCACTTAAATTTTTATTGTGTCTATCTCAATTAATTTTCTATTTATTTTTGGTCCTAAAGGTGTCTTTGAATAGTACTAGTCACGGACCAAAAATGGTACTATTCATAACTCAGAGGTTCGGGGTGTTACAATTCCGGTGACTTCGGACAGTTAGAATATATAGAACCACACTTAAATCAAAGTGACAAATCATAATTAAATCAAATAAAGATCAATAAGGGTGTAAAAAAATAAAAGAAGTGAAGTAGGAATCGGTTAAATGAGCATAAGTCCCGGTGATGAGTGACCTCACTGGGAAATGATAATGAGTTTAGTGTAACTCTAAATTCAAGTAGAACCTATAAGGGCCTTAATGAAGACATAATTAAGGGAATTTCTATGAGTTAATAAGCTAAGAAAATGAAAAGAAATAAGCACAAAGCAAAGGAAGATAAAGAGTTATCGGGTGTTATGAAAAAGACAAACATAAACTTGGTAAGGGTAAAATTTGGTCCATTAAATTTAAAGGTTCAATATTGACAAAAAATGAGAGTTATTAAATTAATGAAGCTAGATTAATTTAATTAATTTAGATTATAAAAAATTAAATATAATTATTGAAAAGTCAAAATTTAATGATTATAAACTTTAAAATAATTACAAAATTGCCATTGGGTATTAAATTAATATATAAATAAATTATTGAGCTGAAATTTTCAGAATTCCTTATCCTCATTCCCGTCCATCCTTGTTCCCTCTCTCTTTCTTGCAATTCCCTCTATTAACACAACAAATTGAGCTTGAAATCCTAGGTTTCTCACATGATTTCTTTAGGAAATCAATAGAAACCACTAAACTTAGCCTTGAATTGAAGAGAGCACTCAAGAAAACCAAAAGAAATTGAGAGTTTAGAAAGAAAGAATTTCAACCAAGGAGGGTTCCATAAGGGGGAGTGAAGTTTGGTTGGATTGAAGGTTGTTTGAAGCTAAGGAGAGCTTCAAGACAAGGTTAGTGCTATTAAATCCCTTGGATTTTGAAGTTATACCAAATTGATTTACGGTTTGGTAAGTTTGGAAATTGTAATTGTTGTGTTCTAACTGATGTAATTATGCCTAAATTAAGTTAATTTGACACCCAATTGTTAATATGAATTGATGAGATGACCAAACTATTGAGTGGGTGTGATGTTGTGTGTTGAGACAGATTCTGGACCCTTAAGTCCAGTAAGTTTGAGTGGCTATAAGTAGAGTTACATAACTCCAATTGGTGCAAGACCAATTTGAGCTTAAACCTTAGACATAATGCTAGAAATTTCATGAAGAAAGCTTGCCCAAAAAACTAACCATAACTTGCCCTAAAATTTGCTTGAATCTGGGTGTCCAAAATCTGGACCTGGAAAACTAACCATATAAACAGTATTTATTCAAATGGCCATAAGTTTGTATAGAGAGGTCCAAATGACCTGATTCTTCAACCCATAGAAAGCTTAGACATAGTAGAACAACTTTCATGAAGAACAGAAACCCAAATTCTGACCATAACCTATTCAAATTGCTAACCAAATTTAGCTTATCAAAACTGCCAGAACCAAAATTTACCCAGAAATTATGGACATGATCAATCCGGCCAGTTATGGTAAAAATGCCATAACTTGAGCTACAAAACTCCAAATGGAGTGATTCAAAAAGAGAATTAAATTAGACACATTAAGAAACAACTTTTATGAAGAAAGTTTAGCCAAATTCGCACTATAGAATAGTCCAATGGAATAGTAAACATAGAACACAAAAACTAAAATTTTGGAATTACATCTAGTAAGCCTTGAATTGCAATTGGCAATCAATAACAACAAATTTGTGACCCAAAATGTGGCATGACTATGTATTTAAAATTTTTATACCTATTATTTATGGAAAAATCAACATTTTGAATGAATAATAATGTGAATAGTAACCCCAATGACATAAGAAATAGTATAATAAATTAGAGAAGCCATTATGATTGTTAATATACAATGTGATTGGTGAATTGTAGTTCTTGAACTTGAGTGATCCTAAGACATAGGGGGAATGACCCATATGAAAGACCTTAGGCAAAAAAATGACTACAACTTGTCCAAATTGTTGGACAAAGTTGAGATTCCAGAATCTGCCTGGCTCTGGAATCAAAAAGATACAATGAACCAGTTTTGATTATTTAACCATTACTTGAGTTCTAAAATTTCAAATTACATAATTCAAAATGATATGAAAAACTAAAATGAAGGCCTAAAACTTAGTTTTAGGGACCTAGAATCAATTCAAAGCCTAAGTGCTTAGAATTGTATAACAAATAAGATAGACTTACAGGGTTCAGCAGTCTGGACAGTCATTAATTAATTAATTAATTAAAACTAGAGTTATACTTCAAAGTGAATGATTCAAAAGGGAAATTTAAGTTAATACATAAAGCGACAACTTCCATGAAGGAAGTATGGCCAAATGAACTATGCATCTTAGCTAAATTGTTAGAGGAAATTAAGGTCTAAAATTTCAAATCCATGAAATGTTCATGGATTATGATTATTTGAAATATGACTGATAATACATATAAATATTGTAATAAATAAAAGAATCATATGGATGTATGAATGGGACATTAGTTCTCATCATGAGAGAAAGGAAAAATGCTTTGAGCATAATTGTACATGAGAACAATTGATGTGAATTGTGATAAATATGGATAATCTAATGAATGTATAAATTATGATGAATGCATAAACTATGTAAAACTATGTAACACCCCTAAGTTCGGTAGTGCGTTCTACTGCTCCGGTGACCAGTGTTGTCCGGACAGCTAGGATGCCTAGAACTACACTTCGATATGAGTGAGAAGACATAAAATAATGAAATACAAGAAAAGAAAATACAAGAAAAATAAAGGAAAAATAATAGCAAAGAAATGTGATCAAGTTAAGCGAGCCAGGAACCCTAGTGATGGGTGACCGCATCGGGAAGCCACGGCGTGGACCGTTGACTAGCCCTGGACTGCGGGGAACCCTGGAAAACATTTTTAGGACTTAAATAGAACCTTATAGAAGAATAAATATCATTAGGAAGATCAAAGAAAAATTAAATAATTAGTACAAAGAAAAGTGAGAATTCGAAAAATGGACAAAACCCGGTGTTACCGAAAAATCGGGAATGCAACGCGAACAGGGGCATTATGGTCATTTGACACCCCGAATTGTCTTTTGACCTAAATGTCCATTAAAAATAAATAATATTACAATTAGAAAATAAAATGAAAAATTAATTTGGTGGTACCTAAAGTAAATAGCAAGAATTAAGGGTTTAATGTGGAATAAGTGGGAAATTAACATATTATATGATTAATTGAGTGAGTGGGTCACTAAGGGAATAAAATAAACACATAATGGGGCAGCTGTAATTCCATTATCCAAGCTGAAATGTTCATCTTCTCCAAAACACTAAACCTAGCCGAATTGAAGAAGTGAGGAAACCACCATTGCCGTTTTGCATGAGCTCTCCTAACTCCTCCATTTCAACTCCAATCACTTAGGTTCCTTCATGAAAGTTTGTCTACACATCATAAGGAAGAGCTTGATACCAAATTTAATAAGTTTAATCAAGGTTTGGCAAGTTGCAACCATAAGGTAAGTTAGCATTTTTGAAGATAGCTTTGTTAAACTTTGTGTTCATGTTATGGGTGTTGGTTTTGTGAAGAAAATTTTTAAGTTTGAAGAGTTATTGAGATGTTCATTTTGGACATCCATGGAGTTATGTATTTGATGAAATATTTGTGCATATATTTGATGAGAAATGATGTTGGTTATGGTGATTTAAAATCCTAGTAAATTATTCCATATGTATATGGTGATTTTTGCACTTGGATGGAAATTGATAAATTGTAGGATATTTTGGTGTTGAGGAAGTTTTTGGCAGCCTTGAGATTCTTGGATAAATGTATATGTTCATGAAAGTATTGGCAGAATATTGACCTTGAGAATTGATGGATATGTGTATAGATTGATTGTGTAACTGTATGTAAAAATTTGTAATGTTTAGGGTATATGTGATTGTACTTAGAACTTGTAAAGGTGAGTTTAATTGGTGTATTGAGGATAATTGCAATCTGCCCAAAGTGACATTTAAGTGAAGTGGAATATGGTTTTTGGTAATGTACCAAAACAGAAATTGTAAGGGGAGTGGACATATAGCAATTAAATGTGTAATGGATACATGTATAAGCAAAGTAATTAAAGGCAGTATGCAATTTAGTCAATAACTTTAAATGTGTAACCTCAATTGGTATGAGACCAAGTGGAGGTGAAACTAGGCACAAAATGTGCCAACTTTCATTGAGAAAGCATACCAAAATTTTGTTGCAAGGTGACATAAAAAAATGACCAATTCGGATTAGGTGCAATTAGGACCTGAAAATTGACCAATTGGGCAGCAGTGAGTGTTTAGGCCATAACTCACTCAAAACAGGTCCAATTGACCTGAAATTTTAACCATGAATAGCTAAGACCCATACCTACAAGTCTTATGAAGACACAAAAGCCCAGAAATGACCAGAAGTGAGTCAAAAAGCTTACACAAGTTCGGGTCCAAAAACTGGCCGAACCAAAGTTGACCAAATTGACCTAAAATTGACCTAATTTGATGCCATTTGACCAGCAATAGTATAATGACCATAACTTGGTCTACTTAACTCGGATTGACCTGAAATTTTGCCCCGCGTGCAATAAGACATAGATCTACAAGTTTTTAGTTTTGACCGAAACCCGAAAACCAAGGGAACTAGGTCATCTGGCTAGGTCAAACTAGTATTCCGGAATCCAACAAGTTGCATTAAAATGCACTACACAAGGAAATGAGTTTGGTAAAACATACCAACCCTAAAACCCTATCGAATGTGACATATTAATGACACCAAAACCTAATTTACCTAAAATACATCGAGGGTCGGTATATTAGGTGATTGAGCAAATAATAGCCTTCAATGAATTACTTATCGAACATTATCATTAGAGACAGTTTAATTTAGTACTGAAACACTTCAAATTGTGTTTCTAAGTTACCAAAGACTCAGGAAAAGGGAAGGAAATACTGAGTCCAGACCCGGAGACAGTTATCAGAGGTTTGTGCACAACAACTATTTCTTTTGAATTATTTTCAATTGAAATAAATTATGACTATTTGCATATTATTGTTTTAAGTTGTGAAATTGTGAAAAATGATTTGAATGATATTTGATGGATACTTATTGATTGAAAAGCACTGTAATTGGTTTGAAACCACAACTATAATGTACATTGATTGTGTTCCTCGCTAGCTTGTCTAGTGGGATGAATTGAATTCCCTCTCTGGCTAAAGTGTTGAGGTATGTGCCTGTTGAGGACGAATAGAATGAGTACTCATATTTTTGCTAGCTAGCTATGTTATTCCTCATTAGTCATTGACTTTTGAGATGAATTGAATACCTCATTAGCCATCGGCTTTTGGGATGAATTGAACTTGGGAGCATGATTAAAGCTGTGTGTGATTTATTGATATGTATTGTGAGATTGTGAAATGAATTTAAACTCTTATTGACATATACTGTCTTTTGAATTCAACCATGATCTGACTTATTGAAATTTATTGTGATATTGAGAAATGGAGTTTAAATTCTTGTTGACAATTACTGTCTTGAAATTTACTCTGGTTTTAAGTATCCACTATTTATATGATTTATGAATTGTGATTTAAATTGTATTTGGTTAATGTTGTGCACCACTGAGACATTGTCTCAGCGATAGCTTTTTATTGCTTTCGCAGGTAGACAAACAGATAGGGCAGCAGACTAGGCTGCTAGTACCTCCAGCGAGAGACTACCGGGTATAATGAGTATACCAATATTTTGTATTTTGGAATGTAATGATGTTCACTGTATGTACATATTGTTGTTGGTTTTGAGCAGTTGTAAATAAAAATTGTACATTGAAGTTGTAAAATAATTATGAGTTATTTTTGCTTGTAAAAATTGTATTATATTTTCTTTATCGCAGTCTTTGAAAAATTACTGTGAATTTGACTTGAGAAATGTGTTGGGTTGAGAAAAATGTTGAAGTTGAGATTTGGAAATTTATTGAAGTGCTTTTTACAGGTTTTCTGAAGAACTTTTTTATCCAAAATACAGATGGCACTCTGCCAAAATTTTTACAAAAATTCCAAATAATTCAAACGTGTTAGTTCTATCTCTTCAGTTCAAAAAAGTTTTTAACGCCTGTAAATAGTGCTCACCACTGTAAAAGAAGTAAGAAAAGTTTTTAAAATCCCTTGTAGTGTATTTAATGGGTTATCAGTAGACGGAGTTGATGATTCATTAGGTATACTATGGGATCATGTTATGCCTTACAGAGGGGTAGGGTGTGACATGTTTTAGTGGTATAAGAGCAAAGTTTTTAAATTCTGTTTTCACCTGTTATTTGATTATTCTTTCTTCATAGTACAACTGCTCAATATCATTGTTTGATACATACAGTACATTACATTATAAATATGCACTAACGGGAGGAAATCTCCTTGTGTTATTTGTTCAGGAGATCTAAAATCCTCACATTGACTATGGAAGAGGGTGATCGTTCATTCGATCAATCTATTGAGGCTGAGGTGCAAGGGGATGCCCCAGGCCTACATAATGTTAGTAGTTCAAAGACCGGCCCTGCGATCTGCAGATTTCTGCTCGATTCGCTCGTGAGATGGCTGCAATGTTCCAACAAATGGCTGGCAATGTACCTACTCAAGTCCCAATACAGACACCAGTGGTACAACCACAGTCTCCTACTAGGCAGTA
Source organism: Hevea brasiliensis (assembly GCF_030052815.1). NCBI lineage: Eukaryota > Viridiplantae > Streptophyta > Magnoliopsida > Malpighiales > Euphorbiaceae > Hevea > Hevea brasiliensis. The sequence continues at coordinate 51,093,628 of NC_079498.1, forward strand.
TGATAAATTGATGAAATTTGGGGCTACAGAGTTTAAGGGGACAGTAGATCCTCTAGAAGCTAAACAATGGTTAGAGAGGATGGATAGGGTGTTCAAGAAGCTACATTGTACAGAGGAGCTCAGATTTGAATACTCAGTGTCCTTACTACAGGGGGATGCTTATGATTGGTGGAAAACCATTCCCCACAGTTTGGTAGAACCTGCAGTGCTAACATGGAATGACTTTCTCGAAATTGAGAGAAATATGTCCACGATGCTTATGTAGACCGGAAAGCGCAAGAGTTCCTAAGTCCAAGCAGAGGCGGTCAGTGGCCGAGTATGAAAGAGAATTTTCACGCCTTAGCCATTATGCAGTGAGTCTACTCTCTACCAGCAGGGAGAGATGCAAGAGGTTTGAAACTGGCTTGAAGCCCAGTATCAGAGTACAAGTAGTCGGCTTCAAACACACTAACTTTTCTGAACTTATTTCTCAAGCCCTAGAGTTGGAAAGAATTGAGATTGAGATTGCTCCTGAGAGAAAGAAATCAGAGAAGACAGAGAAAGAGGGAAAATCAGTAGAACAGAGTTCCAGTGGTCATACTGGGAAGAGGAAGAACCATGGGGGACATGGCAGAGGTGGCAAGAAATCTGGTAGGGGAAGATATTCAGGACAAAGACCTCCCCTATCTGGTCAGCAGAGTACCAGAAGTTCCTACCCTCCCCGCCAATGTGAAACTTGTGGAAAAAATCATGGTGGGATCTGCTACAAGGCTATTGGAGCCTGTTATAACTGTGGAGGCACAGGACACTTTGCCAAGGATTGCACCAGTAGTCGCAGAGTTGGACCACCTCCTACTACTACAGAAGGGTCAGTTCAGAGCCCTGTCACTAGAAGTTCACAACCACCCAGCAGAGGTAGAGGCAGGGGTAAAGGTAGCCAGTGACGGCCAAGGTACAATGAAACAATCGAGCAAGGCAGTGCTCCGATCGGAATGTATGCAATGAGACAGAGGGAAGAGGCCGAGACATCTGATGTTGTGGCTGGTACCTTCTCAACTTTTAACCAAAATGTGTTTGTGTTATTTGATCCGGGCTCTACCCATTCTTATGTGAGTGCTAGCGTCATTGATTGCATTGCTGTTCCATGTACAAAAATGGACTTTGAGGTGCTAGTAACAAGTCCACTAGGACAGGAAGTCAGGGTTAATAGGATGTATAGAGATTGTCCTTTGGTGATCCAAGGACACACTTTCCTATCTGATTTCATTGAAATGCCCTTCAGAGATTATGATATCATCTTGGGCATGGATTGGTTAGCTGGGCATCATGCCATGATTGACTGTAGGCTGAAGACAGTCACTTTTGGCCTTCCTTAGTATAGTGATGTGGTAATACAGTGGGAAAGACAGTTATTGCCATCAAACATCATTTCGGCTGCACTAGCCAGAAAAATGATCAGAAAGGGGTGTGAAGCCTACTTGGCACATGTGGTAGACACCCAAGTGGGGAGTGCAACGTTGAAGGACATCCCTATAGTACATGACTTTCCAGATGTGTTTCCTGATGAATTGCCAGGATTACCTACGGAAAGAGAAGTACAGTTTGAAATTAATGTTATGCCTGGTGTGGATCCAATCTCCATAACGCCATACAGAATGGCACCAGCAGAGTTGAAGGAGTTGAAGATACAACTGCAAGAACTACTTGAAAAGGACTTCATCCGCCCTAGTGTGTCACCTTGGGGAGCACCAGTGTTGTTTGTTAAGAAGAAGGATGGTACTCTCCGCTTATGCATTGACTACCGGCAGTTGAATAAGGCGACAATAAAGAACAGATATCCATTGCCTCGCATTGATGATCTGTTTGATCAGTTGAAGGGTGCAGCTGTATTCTCCAAAATTGATTTGCGATCTGGTTATTATCAGTTGAAGGTGCAAGAGCAGAGTATTCCAAAAACTGCCTTCAGAACTCGATATGGCCACTATGAGTTTCTAGTAATGCCATTCGGGTTAACAAATGCTCCAGCTGCTTTCATAGATCTGATGAACACTATCTTCAGACCATATCTTGATCAATTTGTGGTGGTGTTTATTGATGACATTTTGATATATTCAAGGAATGCAGAGGAGCATGACAGACATCTGCGGATTGTACTACAGACTTTAAGGGAGAAACAGCTATACGCCAAGTTGTCGAAGTGTGAATTTTGGCTGAAAGAAATCTCCTTTTTGGGACATGTTGTGTCCGCTGAAGGGATCAAGGTAGATTCCAGCAAGGTAGAAGCTATCCTTAATTGGAAGCCGCCCAGGAACATCACAGAAATTCGCAGTTTTCTGGGTTTAGCTGGATATTACCGTCGATTTATGAAGGGGTTTTCTATGTTATCTTCTCCACTAACCAAACTGCTTCGGAAAGATGTAAAATTTCAGTTGACAGATAAATGCCAGCAAAGTTTTGATGAGTTGAAGAGGTGTTTGACTGAAGCTCCAGTCCTCACTTTACCTACTCCGGGTAAAGAATACACAGTTTATAGTGATGCTTCTCACAATGGGTTAGACTGTGTACTGATGCAAGATCGAAATGTCATTGCTTATGCATCACGCCAGCTGAAACCGCATGAGAGGAATTACCCAACACATGATCTGGAGTTAGCAGCTATTGCTTTTGCTCTGAAGATCTGGAGACACTATTTGTATGGAGAGAAATGCTACATTTACACAGATCACAAAAGCTTGAAGTACTTAGGCACCCAGAAGGAATTAAATTTGAGGCAGAGGAGATGGTTAGAACTCATTAAAGACTATGATTGCTTAATAGACTATCAGCCAGGAAAAGCAAATGTGGTGGCTGACGCCTTAAGTCGCAAGACTATGGCAAGTCTCAGAGTTTCTCCTTTGTCCATGGTATGTGAATTGAAAGCACAACATGCCAGTTTAGAGATTGATGATGAGGATGAAGCGGTAGTTGCTTGGCATGTACAGCCGGTGTTGATTGATCGGTCGAATGGTGCTCAGAGTGATGAAAAGTATCAGAAGCTACTGAAAGAAGTCCAGCAGGGCAAGAAACCTGAATTCTCTGTGAGAGATGATGGTTTATCGCTACATCAGGGCAGAATGTGCGTTTCTAGTGATGTGGAATTGAGACAGATCATTATGAAGGAAGCACATGAGTCTCCATTTGCTATGCACCCTGGTGGAACTAAAATGTACAGAGGGCTGAAAGAGCATTACTGGTGGATGGGCATGAAGAGAGATACAGCTGAATTTGTTTCCAAATGCCTAACTTGTCAGCAAGTAAAGGCAGAACATCAAGTTCTAGCTGGTTTGTTACATCCTTTGTCAGTACCAGAGTGGAAATGGGAACGGATAACTATGGATTTTGTTACAGGACTTCTAAGGACACAGAGTAGTCATGATGCAGTATGGGTTATAGTTGACAGATTGACCAAGTCTGCTCACTTTTTGCCAGTTCGGATGGACTATAGCCTGGAAAGATTGGCCAGATTGTACATATATGAGATTGTAAAACTGCATGGAGTGCCAGTATCAATTGTGTCTGACAGAGATCCTAGGTTCACTTCTAGATTCTGGGGTAGTCTTCAGAGAGCCCTAGGAACTAGATTGAACTTCAGCACAGCATTCCACCCACAGACAGATGGCCAGTTTGAAAGGGTCATTCAGATATTAGAGGATATGCTATGGGCTTGTGTGATTGAATTTGAAGGTAGTTGGGATACACACTTGCCTTTGATTGAGTTTGCTTATAACAACAGCTACCAATCAAGCATTGGGATGCCTCCATATGAAGCTTTGTATGGCAGAAAGTGCAGAACTCCCCTATGTTGGGATGAGGTAGGTGAAAGGAAGATGATTGGGCCAGAAATTGTTCAGCAGACAGAGGAAAAGATCAGATTGATTAGAGATAGACTCAAGGCTGCATAAGACCGTCAGAAGTCCTATGTTGATCTGAAAAGAAGAGATATTGAGTACGCAGTGGGTGATTAGGTATTCCTCAAAGTTTCTCCTTGGAAGAGGATTATGAGAGAAAGGGGAAACTGAGTCCTCGTTTCATTGGACCATATGAAGTTCTGGAAAGAGTGGGTCCTTTGGCATATCGATTGGCATTACCTCCAGAGCTAGCAAAGATACACAGTGTCTTCCATGTATCCATGTTAAGGAGGTACAGATCTGACCCATCTCATGTACTATCAGTTGAAGAGATTGAAGTAAATCCAGACCTCTCATATGAGGAAGAACCCATAGAAATTCTGGCTTATGAGGTGAAGCAGCTGAGGAATAAACAAATACACCTGGTTAAAGTGCTATGGAACCATCATTCAGGCCAGGAAGCTACTTGGGAACGTGAAGAGGATATGAGGAGACAGCACCCATAGCTGTTCAGAGACTAATGCCAGGTAAAATTTCGAGACGAAATTTATTTAAGGGGGGGAGAATTGTAACACCCCTAAGTTCGGTAGTGCTCGTCATTGCTCGGTGACCAGTGTTGTCCGGACAGCTAGGATGCCTAGAACTACACTTCGATATGAGTGAGAAGACATAAAATAATGAAATACAAGAAAATAAAATAAAAGAAAAATAAAGGAAAAATAATAGCAAAGAAATGTGATCAAGTTAAGCGAGCCGGGAACCCTAGCGATGGGTGACCGCACCGGGAAGTCACAGCGTGGACCGTTGACTAGCTCCTCGGATCATGGGAACCCCGAAAACATTTTTAGGACTTAAATAGAACCTTATAGAAGAATAAATATCATTAGGAAGATCAAAGAAAAATTAAATAATTAGTACAAAGAAAAGTGAGATTTCGAAAAACGGACAAAACCCGGTGTTACCGAAAAATCAGGAATGCAACACGAACAGGGGCATTATGGTCATTTGACACCCCGAATTGTCTTTTGACCTAAATTTCCATTAAAAATAAATAATATTACACTTAGAAAATAAAATGAAAAATTAATTTGGTGGTACCTAAAGTAAATAGCAAGAATTAAGGGTTTAATGTGGAATAAGTGGGAAATTAACATATTATATGATTAATTGAGTGAGTGGGTCACTAAGGGAATAAAATAAACACATAATGGGGCAGCTGTAATTCCATTATCCAAGCTGAAATGTTCATCTTCTCCAAAACAACAAACCTAGCCGAATTGAAGAAGTGAGGAAACCACCATTGCCGTTTTGCATGAGCTCTCCTAACTCCTCCATTTCAACTCCAATCACTTAGGTTCCTTCATGAAAGTTTGTCTAAACATCATAAGGAAGAGCTTGATACCAAATTTAAGAAGTTTAATCAAGGTTTGGCAAGTTCCAACCATAAGGTAAGTTAGCATTTTTGAAGATAGCTTTGTTAAACTTTGTGTTCATGTTATGGGTGTTGGTTTTGTGAAGAAAAATTTTAAGTTTGAAGAGTTATTGAGATGTTCATTTTGGACAGCCATGGAGTTATGTATTTGATGAAATATTTGTGCATATATTTGATGAGAAATGATGTTTGTTATGGTGATTTAAAATCCTAGTAAATTATTCCATATGTATATGGTGATTTTTGCACTTGGATGGAAATTGATAAATTGTAGGATATTTTGGTGTTGAGGAAGTTTTCGGCAGCCTTGAGATTCTTGGATAAATGTATATGTTCATGAAAGTATTGGCAGAATATTGACCTTGAGAATTGATGGATATGTGTATAGATTGATTGTGTAAGTGTATGTAAAAATTTGTAATGTTTAGGGTATATGTGATTGTACTTAGAACTTGTAAAGGTGAGTTTAATTGGTGTATTGAGGATAATTGCAATCTGCCCAAAGTGACATTTAAGTGAAGTGGAATATGGTTTTTGGTAATATACCAAAACAGAAATTGTAAGGGGAGTGGACATATAGCAATTAAATGTGTAATGGATACATGTATAAGCAAAGTAATTAAAGGCAGTATGCAATTTAGTCAATAACTTTAAATTTGTAACCTCAATTGGTATGAGACCAATTGGAGGTGAAACTAGGCACAAAATGTGCCAACTTTCATTGAGAAAGCATACCAAAATTCTGCTTGCAAGGTGACATAAAAAAATGACCGATTCGGATTAGGTGCAATTAGGACCTGAAAATTGACCAATTGGGCAGCAGTGAGTGTTTAGACCATAACTCACTCAAAACAGGTCCAATTGACCTGAAATTTTAACCATGAATAGTTAAGACCCATACCTACAAGTCTTATGAAGACACCAAAGCCCAGAAATGACCAGAAGTGAGTCAAAAAGCTTGCACAAGTTCTGGTCCAAAAACTGGCCGAACCAAAGTTGACCAAATTGACCTAAAATTGACCTAATTTGATGCCATTTGACCAGAAATAGTATAATGACCATAACTTGGTCTACTTAACTCGGATTGATCTGAAATTTTGCCCCGCGTGCAATAAGACATAGATCTACAAGTTTGTAGTTTTGACTAAAACCTGAAAACTGAGGGAACTAGGTCGTCCGGCTAGGTCAAACTAGTATTCCGGAATCCAACAAGTTGCATTAAAATGCACTAAACAAGGAAATGAGTTTGGTAAAACATACTAACCCTAAAACCCTATCGAATGTGACATATTAATGAAACTAAAACCTAATTTACCTAAAACACATCGAGGGTCGGTATATTAGGTGATTGAGCAAATAATAGCCTTCAGTGAATTACTTATCGAATATTATCGTTAGAGACAGTTTAATTTAGTACTGAAACACTTCAAATTGTGTTTTTCAGTTACCAAAGACTCAGGAAAAGGGAAGGAAATACTGAGTCCAGACCCGGGGACAGTTATCAGAGGTTTGTGCACAACAACTATTTCTTTTAAATTATTTTCAATTGAAATAAATTATGACTATTTGCATATTATTGTTTTAAGTTGTGAAATTGTGAAAAATGATTTGAATGATATTTGATGGATACTTATTGATTGAAAAGCACTGTAATTGGTTTGAAACCACAGCTATAATGTACATTGATTGTGTTCCTCACTAGCTTGTCTAGTGGGATGAATTGAATTCCCTCTCTGGCTGAAGTGTTGAGGTGTGTGCCTGTTGAGGACGAATAGAATGAGTACTCATATTTTTGCTAGCTAGCTATGTTATTCCTCATTAGTCATTAACTTTTGGGATGAATGGAATACCTCATTAGCCATCGGCTTTTGGGATGAATTGAACTTGGGAACATGATTAAAGCTGTGTGTGATTTATTGATATGTATTGTGAGATTGTGAAATGAATTTAAAATCTTATTGACATATACTGTCTTTTGAATTCAACCATGATCTGACTTATTGAAATTTATTGTGATATTGAGAAATGGAGTTTAAATTCTTGTTGACAATTACTGTCTTGAAATTTACTCTGGTTTTAAGTATCCACTATTTATATGATTTATGAATTGTGATTTAAATTGTATTTGGTTAATGTTGTGCACCACTGAGACATTGTCTCAGCGATAGCTTTTTATTGCTATCGCAGGTAGACAGACAGATAGGGCAGCAGACTAGGCTGCTAGTACCTCCAGCGAGAGACTACCGGGTATAATGAGTATACCAATATTTTATATTTTGCAATGTAATGATGTTCACTGTATGTACATATTGTTGTTGGTTTTGAGCAGTTGTAAATAAAAATTGTACATTGAAGTTATAAAATAATTATGAGTTATTTTGGCTTGTAAAAATTGTATTATATTTTCTTTATCGCAGTCTTTGAAAAATTGCTGTGAATTTGACTTGAGAAATGTGTTGGGTTGAGAAAAATGTTGAAGTTGAGATTTGGAAATTTATTGAAGTGCTTTTTACAGGTTTTCTGAAGAACTGTTTTATCCAAAATACAGATGGCACTCTGCCAAAATTTTTACAGAAATTCCAAATAATTCAAACGTGTTAGTTCTATCTCTTCAGTTCAAAAAAGTTTTTAACCCCTGTAAATAGTGCTCACCACTGTAAAAGAAGTAAGAAAAGTTTTTAAAATCCCTTGTAGTGTATTTAATGGGTTATCAGTAGACGGAGTTGATGATTCATTTGGTATACTACGGGATCATGTTATGCCTTACAGAGGGGTAGGGTGTGACAAACTGTGATTTAGAAATTTATGCTTCCACTAGGAACAGACTTAAAATGCTATAAATTATAATTGGAAAAATATATAGAATTGTAATACTATAAATTATAAATAGAATTCATAATAAAATAATAAAATATATGAACATTTAAAGGTACTAATGTGCCCATGTATTGCCTTGACACGTGTGTCAGATTGGATAGGTTGGCATGCCAATAGGGGATTGTTTGAACGGTACTGCGTAAGGCTTTATGCTTGTATTCATGGCTTTATACCAACATTTATGGCTTGTATGCCTGATTGCTTATTATCATGGCTTTTAGCCATATTGATTGCATACGTGGTTGATGTTTTGCGCTTTCACGTCCCATAGTATGACGGCCCGAGGCACTGCGATGCCCTTTGCTAGCTATATTGATTATATACGTGGTTGATATTTTACGTCCAGTAGTATGTCCTAGAGCATATCATTTTGTATGTATCTTGTACATATTTTATTAATAAAAGGCAATTTCACTTTTCCGTTTACATAATATATTTATGTGTAATAGAAAAGGTCCATTGATATTTTGTTAAAAATTCTATTCTTAAGTTGTTAAGAATATGAGTGACAGTATTTCTAGCACAAAGTATGATAAATTCGTTCACAATCGAGGATACTTCATAAAGGAAATGACTTATCCAGAAAGATTGTAATCATGTTTATTCCCAAGGTATTTATATGAGATATAAATAAGATAGAGTGGTGAGTCTCATGCCACATAACAAACATGATAGGCACTTATACATGATAAGTAGGCTGAATCAGTGACGCTTATGACAAGCACATGGAGTTCACTCTTGTCAATGCATTATCATATATCATATCAGAGCATATAATCTTTACACCTGAGATAACACTATTATCTTATATATAGGTGGTTTAAGTTTGATACTGCTTTCATACTTGTATTGTGTATGGGTATATGGGCATGTGTTGGCTCCTACTAGTTATATAAAAATACAGGTGTTGATCAAGATGGAATCCATTACCCTAAGTAAATAGGGATAAAATCCTATGCTTATTTAATTGTTCTTGATGTTTCAAGTTCTTGGCCAGGACAGACAGATTTAGTTATAAAAGAGTTTCTGACATGAAAATCTAATTAATCAAGAACTGGAATTAAAAGAGAACATAATGTTCATAGCAAATGGGGTTTGACATTAACCATGACTCCAGCTTGAATTGGGATTTTGTAACGGAGAGATTCTTGTACATGGTAGCGTATGATTAAAGGTTCATTTAAGGTATTCCTTATTACTGATTGGGTGGCCATGGCAAGCTATGCTAAGTGTCAACCATAGTCTATGAGATGCCTAAAATGATTTAGAGAAATCATTTATAGTAAGAAAGAGTTCTGATGATATTAAGAGTTAATATCATATCTCATTGCTAATTAGTGATGAGCCAAGTGAGTCACACACATACACAAGTTAATCACCAAGTAAAATGTGATTTAATTGATTAATCAAAGAGTTTAATTGACTAATTAAATAGGTTTGGTTTGCAATGAGATTGCAAAGTCCCTAACATGGCTTGAAACCAAATCTAGGTTATTGGATGTATAGTATAAGTTAAATTTATATTTAAAGTATTTAAATATGAATTTAATTATGAGAAATTAATTAATAGAGATTAATTAGTTAATTTATATTTGATATAAATTGATTAAAAGAGGAGAAATAATGATTTTGGGTTGAGAACTCAAAAATTACAATATAAGGGTAATTTGGTCATTTCACATGGTGACACATGGCACCATATAAACTTGCCATTTGTCTTCCTATCATGCAAGATGATCAAAGTCAAGATTAAGTCTAGCTTTGATACATGGCTTAATAAGATTAAGTTAATTAAAAGTAAGATGCAATGTGGTGGTGACATGTGGCAAAGGGTTTAAGTGATTATTTGACCTAATTATAAAAGGGAAAGAAAGAAGAATTAAAAGTAGAACTCTCACTATTCTAAGGGTGGCGGCAGCCACTATTCCCTCTCCCTCTTATTATTTTCTTCATCAATTCAAAGAGAATCATTTATTCCCTTTAAATTAAAATTGCTAGGAATTGTTTCTAGTGTCCTATATACACATATAACCTCTCTAAAAGCAAAATCCCAAATTATAATTGGTTGGCAAGGCTTGAGAAGCAAAATTGGGGGCTACCATTGGTGATCTTAGTGTGGACAAGCTAGAGAGACAACACTTGGGGTCCTAGGAGCTTCCTAAAGGTGTCATTTGCATCCATAGTACATCAAAGAGGTTAGTGCCCAAATTCCTCTTTCAAATTAGGGTTTAATTGAATTAATTTGTTAATTCACAATCTTAAATAGAAAAAGAAGATCCTAATACATATTAAAAGTGTTTTAATATGCAATTGAGCTTTGAAATTAATTAGGTACATAAGAGATGTGGCATGATGCATGAAACCCTAGAAGAAAAATTTTGAAATTCAATGCTCCAATGCACCAATTACCATGCTTTTGCTCCTTCAATTAGTATCAAAGCCACTATATTTGCCATTAGGATTGAATATGAGGTTTAATTGTGTGATTGGATGAAATTTGGATTGATCTAAAGCTGTTTGGATCTCACCTTAGTGGCGGTATAAAAGTGAATCACACCCTAAGGGTGTGTTTGATGTATGCGCATGGTTTATGGGCCCTTTCTATAATTATTGTATATTTTAAGGCCCATAATTAGGCCCATACCTAATTAAATTATTTAATTAGGAATTTTAATCACACAATTAATTTTTGAAAAATGTTTTCAAGGTATTAAATTTGGAAAGGGTTTCTAAATTTAAATTTATTTGAACGAGATTCAAATCTGAATTTTTTGGTTGAATATGTGATATTCAATTTAATTTTTTAGCATGTATATTTTATTTAATTGTTAAATTTTAATATGCATGATGGATGATCATTGACAATAAAAGACTAATGTGATTGGATTTATTTCTTTTATTTTTTTTAGGTTGTAAAATAATTAATTTATTTTAGTGGCATGTATTATAAATGTTGCAATAATTTGGGTTATAATTTCATTTATTTGAGGACTTTAAAGTCCATATTCTTGGAAATTCGCCTTGGTATGCCAAGGATTATAATGTAATTGGATTGCAAGAAGATTAAGGAGGTCAAGAGTATTGGTAGTGTAATAGCCCGGCCCACTAGTGATATTGTCTGCTCTGGACCGAAGCCCTCTCGGTTTCAAAAGCGTCACTAGGGGTTATGAACCATCAACTTATAAACCCTGCATCTCTCCCGTATTTTACCGATGTGGGATTTGCCTAGGGTGTTACAATCCACCCCCCTTATGGGACTCAGCGTCCTCGCTGAGGTTTGCCCCACCATCGCTCAAGGTTGCACTCGGAGCGGCTCTGATACCACAAATGTAATGGCCCAGCCCACTAGTGATATTGTCCGCTCTGGACTGAAGCCCTCATGGTTTTAAACACGTCACTAGGGGTTACGAACCATCAACTTATAAACCCAGCATCTCTCCCATTTTTTGCCGATGTGGGATTTTCCTAGGGTGTTACAGGTGGGACCAGTAGGAGGAAATTAATATCAAGTCTTGATTATGTACTCTTTCAACAGTAATTATATCATGGCCCTCCATTGAGGCAATTATTTTAAGAAATTTTAAATACTTGCATGTGATGCATTTAATTTAAGAGATTTTCTTAAGAATAATTGTTAAGCATGAGATGTTGTAAATATGTAAATAGTTGATGGCCAATAATGGATGTGCTTGAGGACATTAAAATTATTTACATGCCTGAGGACATTAAAATTATTTACATATTTATTGGCTCAATGGGATCAACTTAACTGATGCAAGATAAATCAATAATGGATGTGCTTAAGATTTTGAGCATTAAGGGCTAGATAAATGATTGAACCTCACATGAGATGTGATGGGCAAGGAGTTGCTTACTTATAGTTTATTATAATTCCAATAATGGATGTGCTTGAGGATGATCAACAAGACTATAAGAATTCAATCACCTACTAAAAATCCATCCAACTAGGATTTTCATTTCCTACTTTGGAAGTGTAGGATTCGCCAAGTTAGTGAGACGACCAATTTGATTAAAAAACCATAATCATTTTGGTTAAATTGCTTAATACATTTATTAATTAATCTAGTTATTTTCTATAGTTAATTTTCTGATAATGATGAGCACCCAACAACCACCACCATCCAATATCCTTGCGAGCATACTTGATCACAATAGGTTGATGGGACCTCATCTTTCTGATTGGCTAAGAAATTTAAAACTTGTCCTGAACCTAGAACGTATTGGATATGTTTTAGACTCAAAAGTTCCTGGTCCCTTACCTCCAGAGTCCACTCAAGAGGAACTAGATACTTTGGACAAGTGGAAAGAGCATGATATGAGAGCTAAATGTTACATGCTTCCTTCTATGAGTAATGAGTTACAGAAGCAGCATGAAAATATGCAAAATGCAAGTGAGATCCTCTTTCACCTACATGAGTTGTGTGGTGAGCACAGTAGGAATGCTAGGTATGAGATATCTAGACAGCTATTTCGTATGAGGATGTTTGAGGGACAGAATATAGGAGATCATGTCAGCATGATGATTCAGCTTATTGAGTAGCTGGAACATCTTGACTTTCACATGGATTTCCAACTGCAGACGGATTTGATCCTTCAGTCTCTGCTTGAGTCATTTGGGAATTTTGTGGCAAATTTCCATATGATAATTGAATAGTGTACTTTGGCTAGGTTACTTTACACGCTGGTTTTTATCGGCAATAAAGGAAAAGAGGTGGCTTTGATTGTATCTTCTTCTTCTGCTGGAAAGTCCAAAAAGAAGCAGGGCAATAAGAATTAGAAACCTCAAATTCCTAGACCTTCCAAGAAGAGAGCCAAAATGAAGGGCAAGACCGAAGCTGACAAAGGCAAGGGAAAGTGTTTCCACTGCCAGAAGGATAAGCACTGGAAAAGAAACTGGCCAGAGTATCTTGCTTCTCTGAAGGACAAGAAGGATAGACCTTCAGAAGGTATGTCTGTGTCTTGTTATTTAGATTCTAATGATACTCATAGTTCATCTACAGTTTGGGTTACATTACTTATGATATGTAGGAACTAGCAAATAGTAGCAGCTTGCAGTCACGAGATATTAGACTCTGGGTTGGCAATGGCTCAACTGTTGAAGCTTTAGCCATAGGATCTAAATCTTTATACATATGTGGACATGTTTTGTATTTAAATAATGTTTTGCATGTACTTGATGCTTTTAAGAACATCATTTCTGTATCTAGTTTGACTAGAAATGGTTATGAATTTTAGTTCACAAATGATGTTTGCAATATTTATTTTGGAAATAAATATGTTGGCTCGGGCTATATGCATAATGGACTTTATTATTTAGATAATAATGTTAATTACAAATCTAATATAAGCAATCTAAATGAATGTAATGCCATGATGAAAATCAACTCAAGTTCAAAATATATTTGGCACTTAAGATTAGGTCATGTTGTAGAAGATAGGATTGCAAAGCTGGAGAAAATGGGGATTTTATCCTCATTGGTTTCTGAACCCACTCCAACTTGTGAATCCTACCTTCAAGGCAAAATGACTAGATTATATTTTGTTGGACAAGGGTTAAGAGCTAAAAATATTTTAGAATTGATACATAGTGATGTATGTGGTCTATTTAAGAAAATAGCTAGAGGTGGTTTTCATTACTTTATTACCTTTACTAATGATAAATGAAGGTTTAGGTATTTGTATTTGATGAAATGCAAACATGAATCCTTTGAAAAGTTCAAAGAATTTAAATGTGAAGTAGAAAATCAAACAGGAAAAAGTATTAAAACTCTTTGATCAGATTGTGGAGGTGAATACTTAATTACTGAATTTGATAAATACTTGAAAGAGCATGGCATTGTCTCCCAACTGACTCCTCCAGGAATGCCACAACTGAATGGTGTATCTGAAAGGAGAAATCATACCCTATTAGATATGGTACGCAGTATGATGAGCTATACTGATATGCCAATCTCCTTTTGGGGATTTGCATTCGAATCAACTTTGCATATTTTGAATAGGATTCCATCAAAATCAGTTTCTTCCACACCTTATGAGATATGGCATGAGAGAAAACCAAGTCTTAAGCAGATTAAGATTTGGGGTTGTCCAGCTTATATTAAAATGCTGAACACTGATAAATTGGAAACTAGATCAGAAAAAGGTTAATTTGTTGGATATCCAAAAGAAAGTTTTAGATATTATTTTTATTTGCCTACATAACAAAAGGTTGTGGTAAGCAGAGATGCCATATTTCTTGAACAATAGTTTATTCAAGAAGGTGGTAAAGGAAGGCAAATAGAGTTAGAATTGGAGAATTCTGACTAACTAACAAATCAAATGGATATAGATACATCTAGTCAACCTACACCTATTGATGAAACATCTATAGTAATTCCTCACAGATCGACTAGGATATCTCACCCACCAGTGAGATATGGTTTTCTTCATGAAGATGAACAAAAGTTGTTTACTCATGAAGAAATAGATCATGGAGATGATCCTCTTACCTACGAAGAAGCTATATTAGATATAGATTCTTCAAAATGGATTGAAGCTATGAAATCCAAAATTGATTCCATGCATAAGAACCAAGTTTGGGACCTTGTTGACCCACCTAAAGGCATCATACCTATAGGGAATAAATGGGTTTTCAAGAAGAAAATTGATTCTGATGGAAAGGTAGAGACCTATAAAGCAAGGCTAGTAGCGAAAGGGTTTCGCCAAAGGCAAGGAATCGACTATGAGGAGACTTTCTCGCCTATTGCCATCCTTAAATTAATTAGGATTCTATTAGCAATAGCTGCATACTATGATTATGAGATTTGGAAGATGGATGTCAAAACAGCTTTTCTTAATGGATACATTGATGAAAACATTTTCATGGAACAACTTAGGATTTTGAATCCCAAGATAGTTCCAAGGTGTGCAAGCTAAAGCGATCCATTTATGGGTTAAAACAAGCTTCGAGGAGTTGGAACATCCATTTTGATGAAGCCATTAAGTCATTTGGTTTTATAAAAAATGCGGATGAACCATGTGGATATAAGAAGGTTAGTGATAATGCTGTCACTTTCCTTGTCTTATATATGGATGACATTCTGTTGATAGGTAATGACATAGGTATTTTGACAACCGTCAAGGTATGGTTGTCAAATACATTCTCATGAAAGACTTAGGGGAGGCAACTTGTATTCTTGGAATTCACATCTATAGAGATAGAGCGAAAAGAATAATTGGTTTATCTCGAAGTCTATACTTGGAATAGGTGTTAAAGAGGTTTAACATGCTTGATTCCTGTTAGTAGTATGCCCTAGAGCATATCATTTAGTATGTATCTTGTACATATTTTTATTAATAAAAGGTTTTACCACTTTTCTGTTTACATAATATATTTATGTGTAATAGAAAAGGTCCATTGATATTTTGTTAGAAATATTATTCTTAAGTTGTTAAGAATATGAGTGACATTATTTCTAGCACAAAGTATCATAAATAGGTTCACAATCGAGGATACTTCATAATAAGGACATGACTTATCCAGAAAGATTGTATTCATGTTTGTTCTCAAGTTATTTACATGAGATATAAATAAGATGGAATGGTGAGTCTCATGCCATATGACAAACATGATAGATACTTATAAATGATAAGTAGGCCGAACCAGTGACACTTATGACAAGCACATGGAGTTTACTCTTGTCAATGTTTTGTCATAAATCATATAAGTGCATATAATCTTTAGACCTGAGATAGCACAGTTATCTTGTATATGGGTAGTTTGAGTTTGATACTGCTTTCATACTTATACTGTGTATGGGTATATGGGCATGTGTTGGCCCCTACTAGTTATATATGGAGGTAGGTGTTGATCAAGATGGAATCTGTTCCTCTAAGTAAATAGAGATAAAATCCTATGTTCATTTAATTGTTCTTGATGTTTCAAGTTCGTGGCCAGGACAGATAGATTTAATCAGAAAAGAGTTTCTGATGAGAAAATCTTTTCAATCAAGAACTAGAATTAAAAGAGAACATAATATTCATAGCAAATGGAGTTTGACATAAACCATGACTCTAGCTTGAGTTGGGATTTTGTAACAGAGAGATTCTAGTGCATGGTAATATATGATTATAGGTTCATTTAAGGTAAACCTTATTACTAATTGGGTGGCCATGGCATGCTATGCTAGGTGTTAACCATGGTCTATGAGGTGCATAAAATGATTTAGAGAAATCATTTATGGTAAGAAAGAGTTCTGATGATATTAAGAGTTGATATCATATCTCATTGCCAATTAGTGATGAGCCTAGTAAGGCACACACATACACAAGTTATCACCAAATTAAATATGATTTAATTAATTAATTAAAGAGTTTAATTGATTAATTAAATAGGTTTGGTTCGCAATTAGATTGCAAAGTCCCTAGCATGACTTGAAACCAAATCTAGGTTATTGGATGTATAGTACAAATTAAATTTATATTTAAAGTGTTTAAATATGAATTTAATTAATGAAAAATTATTTAATAGAGATTAATTAATTAATTTATTTTTGATATAAATTAATTAGAATAAGAGAAATAATTATTTTGGGTTGAGAACTCAAAATTAAGACACAGGGGCATTTTGGTCATTTCACAGTATGACACGTGGCACCATGAGATGGTGACACATGGCATTACACATAAGCTTGCCAAATGTCTTTTAATCATGTAAGATGATTAAAATTAAGATTAAATATAGGTTTGACACTTGGCACAATGTGATTGGGTCACTTAAACCTAGAGCTAATCAAAGGGTGACATGTGGCAAGGGTTTAATGTATTAACCTAGCTATATAAGTGTTGTTATGAGAAAAAATAAAGACAACCAGCAGCGACACTCCTTTGTCACGCCATTTTAAAGCTCTCCCTCTCTTCCTCTTTATCTCTCATCAATTCAAAGAGATTAGCCATCAATCTCTTGAATTAAAAATACTAGAAATTGTTTCTAGTGTTCTGTTTACATCTCTAATCTCTTAAAAGGCAAAATTTGAATTTCTAATTAATAGAAAAAGCTTTAGAAGCTGTTCAAGGGCTGCCATAGGTGTTCTTGGTGTGGACAAGCTAGAGGGACAACATTTGGTATCCTGAAGATGAATCTCAAAGGCGCAAATATGCTGTAATGCATCAAGAGGTTAGTGTAATCATTCTTGATTTAATCTAGGGTTCTAAAATTAATCTGATTAATTTTAAAATCTTAAATGGCAAATACAAATCCAAAAACATATTAAAAGAGTTTTAATATGTTATTTATCATTGAAATCAAATAGTTAAAAATAAATCTTGTATGATGCATGTGACCCTAGGTGAAAATTTTTGAATTCAATGGTATAAACTTGTGTTTTTCACGCTTCCGTTCCTTCAATTCCAAGAGAGGATTGTTACCAGTGAGACATGGTATCTGTAACTTCCTCACTTTAGCTAGTCTGTACAGTCTACTATTCCGATGACCAATGTCAGTTTGGGCAGCTAGAATGTTTGAAATTATAAATAGACTAGAGTGAGGAGTTATAAAGAAACTAAATAATGCTCATAACAATCAAGGAAAATTTATCGGAATGAAATACACTAAAGTTAAACGAGCCAAAACCCCAGGGATGAGTAACCCGAAAGGGAAGTGACGGCGAAGGCTTTAGCAACCCTAGACCCGGGAAAAACTTCATGAAATAATTTTTGGGACCTCAGGGAAGGATTATTGGGGTTCCAATGACAATAAAATGTTAAGAAAACACAAGGAAAATTTAATCAATCGGTGCACACAATTTTGGCTCGTTAAGCCAAACGAAGGGCATTTTGGTCTTTCGTCTTTAGAGATGATTTTTGACCAATTTGTCCATTTATGTAAGTGAATTATATGACATAAAATATGAACAAATATTGATGAAAAATTAATTAAAAATAAATAGGAAAAGGAAGAAGAGAAATTGAGAATAAATGAGATTTATTACCTCATGCTTATGTAAACATGAGGTAATTAAAATGCTTAGCCAATCAAATTAAAGAACAATACTTATAATACATGAAATGGGTAAAAAAGAAGTCAAAAATTTCTGGAACAACCACTTGCTCTTCCTCTCTTCTTCCTTGCCGCACCATAGCCTCCATAGCCAAGCTTTACCAAGCTTGACTTGCTTGGTTTTTACCCAACTAAACCCTATGTTCCCAATACAAAAACTTGTTCTTTCCTCATAGTAAAGCTTTTGGGAGTAAAAAGAAAGCAGAAGGAAGAGTTCTTGCAAGCTTTGGATTAGCTCCATTAGAGGTTAGTGACCTAAACTTGATTTTCTCTTTAAATTCATGTTGAAGGAGTATAATTGAGTGCAAAATTACAAAGAAATTTAATAAATACCATGTGTATGCCCATCCCATATTTTTGGCAGCCTTGGTTGGAGTAAGATTTTGATGATTTTCATGGAGCTAAAATGGTAGTATGGCTACCCTTAGTATTAATCTCTTAAGTGGAGTAATGAAATGCAAGTTATAATGCATGGTTTGAGATAGTTGAGTTAGGGTTTGGCATGAAAATGAGACTTTGATCATGTAATGGTGAAAGTAGGTTTTAATGGTCAATTAGTGTCCATTTGGTTTTTTTTGAATAAGAAATGAAGTGGTTGGTTTAGTGGGAATTGAAGTTGGTGTGGCTGCCCTTGGTGACCTGCAGGAATGGGCATGAGTCCAGCAGGTTTGGGCAGCAATAACTGGAGTTGTAGTGACTTAATTGGTGTAAGGCTAATTTGACATGAAACTAGACACATAATGGCACAACTTTGGTGAAGAAACCATGCCCAGGAAACCAAATCAAGTTGACCTAAAGATTGCCCTAATCCGGGTGACCTGCATTCTGCCTGGGCAAAATGACTAAATGAATAGTGTTTAGTCATTTGGTCATAACTCAGCGTAGAAAGGTCCAATTGACCTAAAATTTTACCAGCAATAAGCTGACATATAGACCTACAACTTTTATGAAGAAACCTAACCGAAATTATGACAATAACTAATTCAAAAACTGACCTGCAGTCACTGCTCAAAATACTGTAGATTTGGTCAGTCCAGAAATTCTGGAAAAAATATAATCCGGCCAGTTGTGGTTTTTAGGCCATAACTTGAGCCACAAAACTCCAAATGGAGTGATTCAAAAAAAATAAATGTAACTAGACAAAATAAGGAACAACTTTCATGTTGATCATTTTGCCAAATTCCCACTGAAAAAATGATTAATGGAACAGTAAACACAAAGCTTGAAAATTGAAAATTTTAAACAATTAACATTAAACTTAGAAATTATATTGGCAACCAATACCAACAATTTTAGAATACAAAATGTAGTATATTTGGAGTATTAGAACCAATGTACCTATTGCCTATGCAAAAGTCAACATTTTAGTTGACTAATGAAATGAATAGTAACACCTAAACTTAAATTTCTAGAATTGTACAATTTAAAAGTGTAACATGCCCTAGTACACCTAGCAAGATTGGTTTGGATGGGTTGGCATGCCAATAGGGTTCTGTTAGCAGTACTGCATATGGCTTCATGCCATTCTGTGTTTTATGGCCTCACGTGCCATTTTGTGATAAAATAGCCTTTGGCTATGTTGATTGAGATATTATACTTGGGTTTCATCCCTAATAATCATTACAGCTTATTAGCTGTTCTGTTGCACACCAGGAGACACAATGTGACCGATAGTGTGATGGTCCGAGGTACTAAGTACCCGGTGCCAGTTTACCCGTTTATCCAGTCCAGTCGACTAGTATGGGTTACTTGGGCAATGATAATAAATCTTACCAAATTTTAATTGAATAATACTGCAATAAATATCAGGAATTAAGTCTACCAAAAATGTAAACACACATTCTGCATATTTACTTTATTTTAGTTATTTTATTTTATATTGTCACCACTAAGCAGAATTGCTTAGCGCGTTGCTTTTGCCACGCGCAGGTACTGGAGACATAGCTGGGGAGTCCAACAGACCTCATACAAGGTGAGCTTTCAGATCTGCACACGGAGTCCAGAGTCACCTCACATTTGCAGTGTATTTGGTAGGATATTAGGCCACTTTTGGTATTTTGGTATTTCGTATTTTGTAAACTTCTGTAATGTATATTATAAACTCATGTAATTATGTTTTTGATGTAATTATCTATGAACTATGTTTAGTAATAAATGTGAGCATTTCTCATTGAATTGAATGTGATATGAAATGAATTGAATTTTGAAATACTAAAGTCATTTGAGAAATTGTTGAGAATATATTGGTGGTTGACTAAGAATGATGTGATGATTTTATTGGAAGTGTTTTTAACAGAATCAGAAGAACTATTTTTCCAATTTACAGCTGGTACTCTGCCGGATTTTCTATAAAATTTGCAAAAAATTCAGATTAATCAAAAATTGTAAATAAATAAGTAAAAAGGTTAAATTAAATTGAAATATGATTTGGTGCTCTGGCACACTGTGTGGCATATCTTGCTCAGCTACACTGTAGATGGGTAAGGGGTGTTACAATATCCACCTTTCTAAAGAGATGTCTCAAAGACACCTAAAGAAAGAGATAAAATGGCCAGGATTCCATATGCTTCGGCTATTGGAAGTTTGATGTATGCAATAATGTGTACTAGGCCAGATATCGCATATGCTGTTAGTTTGACTAGCAGGTTTCAATCCAATCTAGGTTTGGAACACTGGATAGCTATCAAGAATATCCTTGAGTACTTGAGAAGAACTAAGGATTTATTCTTGATTTATGGAGGTGGTGACTTGCAATTGGATCGTTATATTGATTCTGATTTTCAATTAGATATCGATGATAGAAAGTCTACCTCTGGGTTTGTGTTCATTTTTAGTGGAGGTGCAGTCAGTTGGAAGAGCTCCAAACAGAGTATGACTGCTAATTCCACTACAGAGGCCGAGTACATTGCTGCATCAGATGCTTACAAAAGAGGCTATTTGGATAAAGAAGTTCATGACAGAACTTGCAGTGGTTCCTTCCATTGAGTCAGTAGTTTCCCTTTACTGTAACAACAATGGAGCGGTCATATAGGCTAAGGAACCCTGGTCTCACCAGAAATCCAAACACATAGAAAGGCGCTACCACATTATCAGAGAGATAGTTGGGTGAGGCGATATAGCCATGCAGAAAATAACATCAGCTAAAAATCTAGCTGATCCATTCACAAAGCCTATGTCATAAACTCAGTTAGACCGACATCTGGAGAAGATGGGTCTAAGATATTGTAATGAATGGCTCTAGTGCTAGTGGGAGATTGGTAGTAGTATGCCCTAGAGCATACCATTTTGTATGTATCTTGTACATATTTTATTAATAAAAGGCAATTTCACTTTTCCATTTATATAATATATTTATGTGTAATAGAAAAGGTCCATTGATATTTTGTTAGAAATTCTATTCTTAAGTTGTTAAGAATATGAGTGACAGTATTTCTAGCATAAAGTATCATAAATTAGTTCGCAATCGAGGATACTTCACAAAGGACATGACTTATCCAGAAAGATTATAATCATGTTTGTTCCCAAGTTATTTATATTAGATATAAATAAGATGGAGTGGTGAGTCTCATGCCACATAACAAACATGATAGGCACTTATACATGATAAGTAGGTCGAACTAGTGATGCTTATGACAAGCACATGGAGTTTACTCTTGTCAATGCATTGTCATATATCATATCAGTGCATATAATCTTTAGACCTGAGATAACACAATTATCTTGTATATAGGTGGTTTGAGTTTAATACTGCTTTCATACTTGTATTGTGTATGGGTATATGGGCATGTGTTGGCTCCTACTAGTTATATATGGAGATAGGTGTTGATCAAGATGGAATCCGTTACCCTAAGTAAATAGGGATAAAATCCTATGTTCATTTAATTGTTCTTGATGTTTCAAGTTCCTGGCCAGGATAGACAGATTTAGTCAGAAAAGAGTTTCTGACAAGAAAATCTAATTAATTAAGAACTAGAATTAAAAGAGAACATAATATTTATAGCAAATGGGGTTTGACATTTACCATGACTGTAACAACCCAACTTTTGAGAAAATATTTAATATAGTTGTTATTAGATATATAAATTAAAATTATAAAGTTTTGGGGAGAAACAAATTTAATGTGAACTTGGACTTGAAAAAAAAAAGTAATAAACATTTTGAGGTGGAAAATAAGATTTTTGGAAAGTTGGGGGACCAAAATGAAATTTGAATAAAAAAAAAATTGGACAGCAGTTGCACATCCACATGAGCTAGTTTCTCCAATAGCTTCTATAAAAAATTAATATGTAAAAGAGAAGAAGGGGACAGCAGAATCGGGAAAGAGAAGAGGAGGAAAAAGAAAGGAAAAGAAAGAAAGAAAAGAATAAGGAGAAGAAGAGAAGGGAAGAGGGAGTTGGGGCTTTTTTTTTTTTTTTTCTGAGTTTCTCTAGCAAGAAAGAACACTAACAAGGGGAACAGAAGGGTTTTGGTCTAAGATACAAGAATTAAAAAGAGAGGAATGGAGAAGGAGGTGAACAGTAGCAGAAACAGGGGTTTAGCAGGGGCAACATGTTTCTCTTCCGTCCAGGTGAGTTTGGCTCAACTTATACCATTGATTTTTGGATATGTTTTAGGTATGTTTGTTTAGAAGTTATGGTTAAAATTTGGTGATTGTTCAACAGCTGGTTTGGGGAAATATATTGTTGAACATAAGCTATCTGCAAGTTGAATTCTGAATTTTGGCTACTAAAATTTGAGAAAAATAAATAGTTAGGATGCTTAGAAAATTATGAAATTTGGTACAAATGATATTTGGGATGTTGAGGCTATTGTGTTAAAATTTGCTGAATTTTAGACTTGTGGTTTATAAGACATAAATGGTTTTGCATGAGCTGTCTGAGTAAGACTGATTTCTGAAAAATTCAGATTTTGAAGAGTTGAATGAATATTTTGATACCTCATGATATAGAGATGATTTGATGCTAAAATTTTCACTGGTATTGTATAAGGATGTCTTGAATATATGGTTAAAATTTGGAATTTATCTGACAGTTGGATCATTATATATAAATTTGAATGCACAAGCTGCTAGATTGGGTATTAATGGTTTGTGGATTTGAGATTTATGATAGAAGTTTAGTCCAATTTAAGTGGAAATGCTATTGAATTTTTATTAGATATTTAATTTGGGAAAGTGAAGTTATAATTGATTATGATTATTATGATTCTAGGAGAAATCTTGAAGATTAACAAGCTCAAGTTTGGTTTCAAAAAGGTTAGTGCTAATTTTACCTTTCTCCTTCTTCTAACTTTGAAATGTAGTAGAATTATAAGGGAATTACTTAAAAAACCAAAGAAAATGTCCATGAAGAAACAACATAAAAATTTCGGCAAGCCTTGGTATGTGGCTAGTTTGATGTGTTTGATGAGTTTGTATATGTTTATGAATGATGAAGGATGCTTATATAGGCATTAGAAGGGAAGATTGAATGAGTTGCATGAATTAGGGGAGAAGGTGAGTTAGGGTTTGGGGCAAAATTTGGGTTTTGCTCATGTATTGGTGAATGGAAGTCCTAATGGTCAATTAGTGACCATTTGGCTATGTTTGATAAGGAATTGAAGTGAATTGTGGCTTTGGATTTGAGATTGGCTATGCTGCCTCATAGGACCTGCAGGGCTGGATGTGAGTCCAGCAAGTTTGAGCAGCTGTAACTTGAGTAGTGTAGGTTTAATTGGTGGAAAGCCAATTGGACATGAAACTAGACACATAATAGCACAACTTTGATGGAGAAACCTTGCCTAGAAAACAAACTTAGAATACCCTAAAAATTGACCAAATCTGGGTAACCAACCTGCTGGTCCTGGAAATTAACTAAATGAATAGTATTAGTTCAAATAGTCATAACTCAGTGTAGAAATATCTAAATGACCTAAATTTTATATCAGTGGAAAGATTAGACAATTTAGAACAACTTTCATGAAGAATATAACTCCAAATTTTGACCAGAACTTAATGGAATTGTCCACCAAAGTCAAGACACCAAATCAGGCAGAACCAATTCTGCCTAGAAATTCTGGGCATAGGTCAATCCGGCCAGTTATGTTAAAATGGCCATAACTTGAGCTACGAAACTCCAAATGGAGTGATTCAAAAAGAGTATTAAAGAAGACACATAAAGAAACAACTTTGATGAAGAAAAGTTTGCCAAATTCTCACTGTAGAATTGCCTAATAGAACAATAAACTCTAGCACCCAAAACTAAAATTTTTTATTTATTTCCTATTGGTTTGAAGTATTGATTGGCAACTAATGCCAATACTTTTGTGAGCCAAAATGTAATAATTTCATGTGGTTAGAAACCTTGTAACTATTATGTATGAGAAAGTCAACCTTTGAAGGGAAATGATCAAGTGAATAGTAACCCCAATATATAGGAAATGGTATACTAAATTAGAAAAACTATTAGGATGGTTAATATAGATAATGTGATTAATGAATTTAAATTCTTGAAGTTGAGTGACTCTAGGATTTAAGGAAAATTTAGTTAAATTTGAAATCCATGAAATATTCATAGATTACTTGAAATATGAATGATAATTTATATAAATAGTAATGAATAAATGGATCATGTTAATGTGTGAATGAGACATTAGTTCTCATTATTGTAGAAAGGAAAAGTACTTTGAGTACAATGGTATATAGGAACCATTGTTGTAAATTGTGATCAACACGAATAATATAATGAATAAATATATGAATTATGATGAAGGAAAAATTTATGTAGAAATATATTTTAAAAATTTATACTTCTGTTAGGAATAGAATTGAAATGTTATAAATTATAATTGAAATTTGTCATGAAATAATGAAGTCATAAAACACAATATATTAATATTTAATGATATTATGTACTCTTGTATTGCCTAGACACATATATCAGATTGGATAGATTGGCATGCCAATAAGATATTGTTTTAGCAGTACTGCGTAAGGCTTTCTGTTTGTATTAATGGCTTTATGCCGTACTCATGGCTTTTATGCCCGATCATTTGTTATCATGGCTTTTAGCCATACTGATATGCTATCATGGCTTTTTAGCCATACTAATTACATATGTGGTTGACGTACTGAGCTTACACATCCCATGGTATGACAGCCCAAGGCACCGTGGTGTCCAGTGCCAACGACCCGTTATCCAGTTTAGTCAACCTGTCATAGGTTACTTGGGCAGTGAAATTTATTGAAATGAGTTAAGAATATTAGCAACTGAAAATATTAGCTCTTAAATAAATGAGTAAGAATATTTAAAATAAATTAGATTAGTTATTTAGTAGAAAGAATTGAAATAAATTGGAACGATATTAAAATTTAATTGTTATGAAATAATCTGTGATAACCTAGAAAGTATTAAATGAAATGATAAAAAAAATTTGCAAAAGAGATATAAGTATATTACTACTGTGAATTTAGGAATAAATTACTTCTTAAGAGGAATAAATTAAAACGAAAGATAGTTGATACTAAAAGTATTATATTAAAGTAGATTAAATTCCAGAGTATCCAAAGTATAATCCATTTTTTTTATTTATATATTATTTTCTTGTTATATTATTGCACCACTAAGCAGCAATGCTTAGCGTGAAGGATTGTTTCCTTCGCACAGGTACTGAAGTGAAAATTCAGTGGACAATTGACTGGAATTTTTGGAGTCCAGATCTGCAGAAGTGACTGAAGTATTCAAGGTTGTCACCTCCTCAGCAATGCATGTAGATAGGGCTCACATTAGTCATATTATGTAATTTGTGCATTATAATTATTTATTATGTTATAATAAAAATTAGGAAGTTGTATGTAATATGCACCTGATGTAAATTATAAATTTATGTAATTAGTATACAAATTATGTAAACTAATAAAATTTGAGAATTTTGATATATGTAATAAGCATGAATGAATTTGTACAAATGAGTATGGATTTAAATTACATAATGATTTTTGAAATGATGATATGAGTATGGATGAATTATTGTATGAAAATATTGTTGAGATTTCTAAATAGGTAAATAGTGAAATACACCAAACAACAATAAAATAGAGGAAACTACGCTGGTTTCTCCTTAGAAAAATAATTGATATTAAAATATAATGAGAACAAATTATTAAAAGAATAAAGTAAGATAAGATAGGGTGCTCCAGCACCGAGTATGACATGCCTTGCTTGGCTACACTGTAGAGAGGTAAGGGATGTCACAATGACTCCAGCTCGAATTGGGATTTTGTAATGGAGAGATTCTAGTGCATAGTAACATATGATTAAAGGTTCATTTAAGGTATTCCTTGTTACTGATTGGGTGGCCATGGCACACTATGCTAGGTGTCAACCATGGTCTGTGAGATGCCTAAAATGATTTAGAGAAATCATTTATAGTAAGAAAGAGTTCTGATGATATTAAGAGTTAATATCATATCTTATTGCCAATTAGTGATGAGCCTTGTGAGTCACACACATGCACAAGTTAATCACTAAGTAAAATGTGATTTAATTGATTAATCAAAGAGTTTAATTAATTAATTAATTAGGTTTGGTTTGCAATGAGATTGCAAAGTCCCTAGCATGGCTTGAAACCAATTCTAGGTTATTGGATGTATAGTACAAATTAAATTTATATTTAAAGTGTTTAAATATGAATTTAACTATGAGAAATTATTTAATAGAGATTAATTAATTAATTTATTTTTGATATAAATTAATTAGAAGAACATAAATAATTATTTTGGGTTGAGAACTCAAAATTAAGACACAGTGGCATTTTGGTCATTTCACAGTATGACACGTGGCACCATGAGATTGTGACACATGGCATTACACATAAGCTTGCCAAATGTCTTTTAATCATGTAAGATGATTAAAATTAAGATTAAATATAGGTTTGACACTTGGCACAATGTGATTGGGTCACTTAAACCTAGAGCTAATCAAAGGGTGACATGTGGCAAGGGTTTAATGTATTAACCTAGCTATATAAGTGTTGTTATGAGAAAAAATAAAGACAACCAGCAGCGACACTCCTTTATCACGCCATTTTAAAGCTCTCCCTCTCTTCCTTTTCATCTCTCATCAATTCAAAGAGATTAGCCATCAATCTCTTGAATTAAAAATACTAGAAATTGTTTCTAGTGTTCTGTTTACATCTCTAATCTCTTAAAAGGCAAAATTTGAATTTCTAATTAATAGAAAAAGCTTTAGAAGCTGTTCAACGGCTGCCATAGGTGTTCTTGGTGTGGACAAGCTAGAGGGACAACATTTGGTATCCTGAAGATGAATCTCAAAGGCGCAAATATGCTGCAATGCATCAAGAGGTTAGTGTAATTATTCTTGATTTAATCTAGGGTTCTAAAATTAATCTGATTAATTTTAAAATCTTAAATGGAAAATACAAATCCAAAAACATATTAAAAGAGTTTTAATATGTTGTTTATCATTGAAATCAAATAGTTAAAAATAAATCTTGCATGATGCATGTGACCCTAGGTGAAAATTTTTGAATTCAATGGTATAAACTTGTGTTTTTCACACTTCCGTTCCTTCAATTCCAAGAGAGGATTGTTACCAGTGAGACATGGTATCTGTAACTTCCTCACTTTAGCTAGTCTGTACAGTCTACTATTCCGATGACCAATGTCAGTTTGGGCAGCTAGAATGTTTGAAATTATAAATAGACTAGAGTGAGGAGTTATAAAGAAACTAAGTAATGCTCATAACAATCAAGGAAAATTTATCGGAATGAAATACACTAAAGTTAAACGAGCCAAAACCCCAGGGATGAGTAACCCGAAAGGGAAGTGACGGCGAAGGCTGTTAGCAACCCTAGACCCGGGAAAAACTTCATGAAATAATTTTTGGGACCTCAGGGAAGGATTATTGGGGTTCCAATGACAATAAAATGTTAAGAAAACACAAGGAAAATTTAATCAATCGATGCACACAATTTTGGCTCGTTAAGCCAAACGAAGGGCATTTTGGTCTTTCGTCTTTAGAGATGATTTTTAACCAACTTGTCCATTTATGTAAGTGAATTATATGACATAAAATATGAACAAATATTGATGAAAAATTAATTAAAAATAAATAGGAAAAGGAAGAAGAGAAATTGAGAATAAATAAGATTTATTACCTCATGCTTATGTAAACATGAGGTAATTAAAATGCTTAGCCAATCAAATTAAAGAACAATACTTATAATACATGAAATGGGCAGAAAAGAAGTAAAAAATTTCTAGAACAACCACTTGCTCTTCCTCTCTTCTTCCTTGCCGCACCATAGCCTCCATAGCCAAGCTTTACCAATCTTGATTTGCTTGGTTTTTACCCAACTAAACCCTATGTTCCCAATACAAAAACTTGTTCTTTCCTCATAGTAAAGCTTTTGGGAGTAAAAGGAAAGCAGAAGGAAGAGTTCTTGTAAGCTTTGGATTAGCTCCATTAGAGGTTAGTGACCTAAACTTGATTTTCTCTTTAAATTCATGTTGAAGGAGTATGATTGAGTGCAAAATTACAAAGAAATTTAATAAATACCATGTGTACGCCCATCCCATATTTTTGGCAGCCTTGGTTGGGGTAAGATTTTGATGATTTTCATGGAGCTAAAATGGTAGTATGGCTACCCTTAGTATCAATCTCTTAAGTGGAGTAATGAAATGCAAGTTATAATGCATGGTTTGAGATAGTTGAGTTAGGGTTTGGCATGAAAATGAGACTTTGATCATGTAATGGTGAAAGTAGGTTTTAATGGTCAATTAGTGTCCATTTGGTTTTTTTTGAATAAGAAATGAAGTGGTTGGTTTAGTGGGAATTGAAGTTGGTGTGGCTGCCCTTGGTGACCTGCAGGAATGGGCATGAGTCCAGCAGGTTTGGGCAGCAATAACTGGAGTTGTAGTGACTTAATTGGTGTAAGGCTAATTTGACATGAAACTAGACACATAATGGCACAACTTTGGTGAAGAAACCATGCCCAGGAAACCAAACCAAGTTGACCTAAAGATTGCCCTAATCCGGGTGACCTGCATTCTGCCTGGGCAAAATGACTAAATGAACAGTGTTTAGTCATTTGGTCATAACTCAGCGTAGAAAGGTCCAATTGACCTGAAATTTTACCAGCAATAAGCTGACATATAGACCTACAACTTTCATGAAGAAACCTAACCGAAATTATGACAATAACATATTCAAAAAGTGACCTGCAGTCACTGCTCAAAATACTGTAGATTTGGTCAGTCCAGAAATTCTGGAAAAATTATAATCCGGCCAGTTGTGGTTTTTAGGCCATAACTTGAGCCACAAAACTCCAAATGGAGTGATTCAAAAAAAAAATGTAACTAGACAAAATAAGGAACAACTTTCATGTTGATCATTTTGCCAAATTCCCACTGAAAAAATGACTAATGGAACAGTAAACACAGCTTGAAAACTGAAAATTTTAAACAATTAACATTAAACTTAGAAATGATATTGACAACCAATACCAACAATTTTAGAATACAAAATGTAGTATATTTGGAGTATTAGAACCAATGTACCTATTGCCTATGCAAAAGTCCACATTTTAGTTGACTAATGAAATGAATAGTAACACCTAAACTTAAATTTCTAGAATTGTACAATTTAAAAGTGTAACATGCCCTAGTACACCTAGCAAGATTGGTTTGGATAGGTTGGCATGCCAATAGGGTTCTGTTAGCAGTACTGCATATGGCTTCATGCCATTCTGTGTTTTATGGCCTCACGTGCCATTTTGTGATAAAATAGCCTTTGGCTATGTTGATTGAGATATTATACTTGGGTTTCATCCCTAATAATCATTCTGACTTATTAGTTACATTTGCACACCAGGAGACACAATGTGACCGATAGTGTGATGGTCAGAGGTACTAAGTACCCGGTGCCAGTTTACCCGTTTATCCAGTCCAGTCGACTAGTATGGGTTACTTGGGCAATGATAATAAATCTTACCAAATTTTAATTGAATAATACTGTAATAAATATCAGGAATTAAGTCTACCAAAAATGTAAACACACATTCTGCATATTTACTTTATTTTAGTTATTTTATTTTATATTGTCACCACTAAGCAGAATTGCTTAGCGCGTTGCTTTTGCCACGCGCAGGTACTGGAGACATAGCTAGGGAGTCCAACAGACCTCATACAAGGTGAGCTTTCAGATCTGCACACGGAGTCCAGAGTCACCTCACATTTGCAGTGTATTTGGTCGGATATTAGGCCACTTTTGGTATTTTGGTATTTCGTATTTTGTAAACTTCTGTAATGTATATTATAAACTCATGTAATTATGTTTTTGATGTAATTATCTATGAACTATGTTTAGTAATAAATGTGAGCATTTCTCATTGAATTGAGTGTGATATGAAATGAATTGAATTTTGAAATACTAAAGTCATTTGAGAAATTATTGAGAATATATTGGTGGTTGACTAAGAATGATGTGATGATTTTATTGGAAGTGTTTTTAATAGAATCAGAAGAACTATTTTTCCAATTTACAGCCGGTACTCTGCCGAATTTTCTATAAAATTTGCAAAAAATTCAGATTAATCAAAAATTGTAAATAAATAAGTAAAAAGGGTAAATTAAATTGAAATATGATTTGGTGCTCTGGCACACTGTGTGGCATATCTTGCTCAGCTACACTGCAGACTGGTAAGGGGTGTCACAATATCCACCTTTCTAAAGAGATGTCTCAAAGACACCTGAAGAAAGAGATAAAATGGCCAGGATTCCATATGCTTCGGCTATTGGAAGTTTGATGTATGCAATAATGTGTACTAGGCCAGATATCGCATATGCTGTTAGTTTGACTAGCAGGTTTCAATCCAATCTAGGTTTGGAACACTAGATAGCTATCAAGAATATCCTTAAGTACTTGAGAAGAACTAAGGATTTATTCTTGATTTATGGGGGTGGTGACTTGCAATTGGATCGTTATATTGATTCTGATTTTCAATTAGATATCGATGATAGAAAGTCTACCTCTGGGTTTGTGTTCATTTGTAATGGAGGTGCAGTCAGTTGGAAGAGCTCCAAACAGAGTATGACTGCTAATTCCACTCTGAGGCGAGTACATTCTTTGCATCAGATGCTTGCAAAAGAGGCTATTTGGATAAAGAAGTTCATGACAGAACTTGCAGTGGTTCCTTCCATTGAGTCAGTAGTTTCCCTTTACTGTAACAACAATGGAGCGGTCATATAGGCTAAGGAACCCTGGTCTCACCAGAAATCCAAACACATAGAAAGGCGCTACCACATTATCAGAGAGATAGTTGGGCGAGGCGATATAGCCATGCAGAAAATAACATCAGCTGAAAATCTAGCTGATCCATTCACAAAGCCTATGTCATAAACTCAGTTAGACCGACATCTGGAGAGGATGGGTCTAAGATATTGTAATGAATGGCTCTAGTGCTAGTGGGAGATTGGTAGTAGTATGCCCTAGAGCATACCATTTTGTATGTATCTTGTACATATTTTATTAATAAAAGGCAATTTCACTTTTCCATTTATATAATATATTTATGTGTAATAGAAAAGGTCCATTGATATTTTGTTAGAAATTCTATTCTTAAGTTGTTAAGAATATGAGTGACAGTATTTCTAGCATAAAGTATCATAAATTAGTTCGCAATCGAGGATACTTCACAAAGGACATGACTTATCCAGAAAGATTATAATCATGTTTGTTCCCAAGTTATTTATATTAGATATAAATAAGATGGAGTGGTGAGTCTCATGCCACATAACAAACATGATAGGCACTTATACATGATAAGTAGGTCGAACTAGTGATGCTTATGACAAGCACATGGAGTTTAATCTTGTCAATGCTTTGTCATATATCATATCAGTGCATATAATCTTTAGACCTGAGATAACACAATTATCTTATATATAGGTAGTTTGAGTTTAATACTGCTTTCATACTTGTATTGTGTATGGGTATATGGGCATGTGTTGGCTCCTACTAGTTATATATGGAGATAGGTGTTGATCAAGATGGAATCCGTTACCCTAAGTAAATAGGGATAAAATCCTATGTTCACTTAATTGTTCTTGATGTTTCAAGTTCCTGGCCAGGATAGACAGATTTAGTCAGAAAAGAGTTTCTGACAAGAAAATCTAATTAATTAAGAACTAGAATTAAAAGAGAACATAATATTTATAGCAAATGGGGTTTGACATTTACCATGACTGTAACAACCCAACTTTTGAGAAAATATTTAATATAGTTTTTATTAGATATAGAAATTAAAATTATAAATTTTTGGGGAGAAACAAATTTAATGTGAACTTGGACTTGAAAAAAAAAAGTAATAAACATTTTGAGGTGGAAAATAAGATTTTTGGAAAGTTTGGGGACCAAAATGAAATTTGAATAAAAAAAAAAGTGGACAGCAGTTGCACATCCACATGAGCTAGTTTCTCCAATAGTTTCTATAAAAAATTAATATATAAAAGAGAAGAAGGGGACAGCAGAATCGGGAAAGAGGAGAGGAGGAAAAAGAAAGGAAAAGAAAGAAAGAAAAGAATAAGGAGAAGAAGAGAAGGGAAGAGGGAGTTGGGGCTTTTTTTTTTCTGAGTTTCTCTAGCAAGAAAGAACACTAACAAGGGGAAAAGAAGGGTTTTGGTCTAAGATACAAGAATTAAAAAGAGAGGAATGGAGAAGGAGGTGAACAGTAGCAGAAACAGGGGTTTAGCAGGGGCAACATGTTTCTCTTCCGTCCAGGTGAGTTTGGCTCAACTTATACCATTGATTTTTGGATATGTTTTAGGTATGTTTGTTTAGAAGTTATGGTTAAAATTTGGTGATTGCTCAACAGCTGGTTTGGGGAAATATATTGTTGAACATAAGCTATCTGCAAGTTGAATTCTAAATTTTAGCTACTAAAATTTGAGAAAAATAAATAGTTAGGATGCTTAGAAAATTATGAAATTGGGTGCAGATGATATTTGGGATGTTGAGGCTGTTGTGTTAAAATTTGGTGAATTTTAGACTTGATGTTTATGAGACATAAATGGTTTTGCATGAGCTGTCTGAGTAAGACTGATTTCTGAAAAATTCAGATTTTGAAGGGTTGAATGAATATTTTGATACCTCATGATATAGAGATGATTTGATGCTAAAATTTTCACTGGTATTGTATAAGGATGTCTTGAATATATGGTTAAAATTTGGAATTTATCTGACAGTTGGATCATTATATATAAATTTGAATGCACAAGCTGCTAGATTGGGTATTAATGGTTTGTGAATTTGAGATTTATGATAGAAGTTTAGTCCAATTTAAGTGGAAATGCTATTGAATTTTTATTAGATATTTAATTTGGGAAAGTGAAGTTATAATTGATTATGATTATTATGATTCTAGGAGAAATCTTGAAGATTAACAAGCTCAAGTTTGGTTTCAAAAAGGTTAGTGCTAATTTTACCTTTCTCCTTCTTCTAACTTTGAAACGTAGTATAATTATAAGAGAATTACTTAAAAAACCAAAGAAAATGTCCATGAAGAAACAACATAAAAATTTCGGCAAGCCTTGGTATGTGGCTAGTTTGATGTGTTTGATGAGTTTGTATATGTTTATGAATGATGAAGGATGCTTATATATGCATTAGAAGGGAAGATTGAATGAGTTGCATGAATTAAGGGAGAAGGTGAGTTAGGTTTGGGGCAAAATTTGGGTTTTGCTCATGTATTGGTGAATGGAAGTCCTAATGGTCAATTAGTGACCATTTGGCTATGTTTGATAAGGAATTGAAGTGAATTGTGGCTTTGGATTTGAGATTGGCTATGCTGCATCAAAGGACCTGCAGGGCTGGATGTGAGTCTAGCAAGTTTGAGCAGCTGTAACTTGAGTAGTGTAGGTTTAATTGGTGGAAAGCCAATTGGACATGAAACTAGACACATAATAGCACAACTTTGATGAAGAAACCTTGCCTAGAAAACAAACTTAGAATACCCTAAAAATTGACCAAATATGGGTAACCAACCTGCTGGTCCTGGAAATTAACCAAATGAATAGTATTAGTTCAAATAGTCATAACTCAGTGTAGAAATATCTAAATGACCTAAATTTTATATCAGTGGAAAGATTAGACAATTTAGAACAACTTTCATGAAGAATATAACTCCAAATTTTGACCAGAACTTAATGGAATTGTCCACCAAAATCAAGACACCAAATCAGGCAGAACCAATTCTGCCCAGAAATTCTGGGTATAGGTCAATCCGGCCAGTTATGTTAAAATGGCCATAACTTGAGCTATGAAACTCCAAATGGAGTGATTGAAAAAGAGTATTAAAGAAGACACATAAAGAAACAACTTTGATGAAGAAAAGTTTGCCAAATTCTCACTGCAGAATTGCCTAATAGAACAATAAACTCTAGCACCCAAAACTAAAATTTTTTATTTATTTCCTATTGGTTTGAAGTATTGATTGGCAACTAATGCCAATACTTTTGTGAGCCAAAATGTAATAATTTCATGTGGTTAGAACCCTTGTAACTATTATGTATGAGAAAGTCAACCTTTGATGGGAAATGATCAAGTGAATAGTAACCCCAATATATAGGAAATGGTATACTAAATTAGAAAAACTATTAGGATGGTTAATATAGATAATGTGATTAATGAATTTAAATTCTTGAAGTTGAGTGACTCTAGGATTTAAGGAAAATTTAGTTAGATTTGAAATCCATGAAATATTCATAGATTACTTGAAATATGAATGATAATTTATATAAATAGTAATGAATAAATGGATCATGTTAATGTGTGAATGAGACATTAGTTCTCATTATTGTAGAAAGGAAAAGTACTTTGAGTACAATGGTATATGGGAACCATTGTTGTAAATTGTGATCAACACGAATAATATAATGAATAAATATATGAATTATGATGAAGGAAAAATTTATGTAGAAATATATTTTAAAAATTTATACTTCTGTTAGGAATAGAATTGAAATGTTATAAATTATAATTGAAATTTGTCATGAAATAATAAAGTCATAAAACACAATATATTAATATTTAATGATATTATGTACTCTTGTATTGCCTAGACACATATATCAGATTGGATAGATTGGCATACCAATAAGGTATTGTTTTAGCAGTACTGCGTAAGGCTTTCTGTTTGTATTAATGGCTTTATGCCATACTCATGGCTTTTATGCCCGATTATTTGTTATCATGGCTTTTAGCCATACTGATATGCTATCATGGCTTTTTAGCCATACTAATTGCATATGTGGTTGACGTACTGAGCTTACACATCCCATGGTATGACAGCCCAAGGCACCGTGGTGTCCAGTGCCAATGACCCGTTATCCAGTTTAGTCAGCCTGTCATAGGTTACTTGGGCAGTGAAATTTATTGAAATGAGTTAAGAATATTAGCAACTGAAAATATTAGCTCTTAAATAAATGAGTAAGAATATTTAAAATAAATTAGATTAGTTATTTAGTAGAAAGAATTGAAATAAATTGGAACGATATTAAAATTTAATTGTTATGAAATAATCTGTGATAACCTAAAAAGTATTAAATGAAATGATAAAAAAAATTTGCAAAAGAGATATAAGTATATTACTACTGTGAATTTAGGAATAAATTGCTTCTTAAGAGGAATAAATTAAAACGAAAGATAGTTGATACTAAAAGTATTATATTAAAGTAGATTAAATTCCAGAGTATCCAAAGTATAATCCATTTTTTTATTTATATATTATTTTCTTGTTATATTATTGCACCACTAAGCAGCAATGCTTAGTGCGAAGGATTGTTTCCTTCGCACAGGTACTGAAGTGAAAATTCAGTGGACAATTGATTGGAATTTTTGGAGTCCAGATCTGCAGAAGTGACTGAAGTATTCAAGGTTGTCACCTCCTCAGCAATGCATGTAGATAGGGCTCACATTAGTCATATTATGTAATTTGTGCATTATAATTATTTATTATGTTATAATAAAAATTAGAAAATTGTATGTAATATGCACCTGATGTAAATTATAAATTTATGTAATTAGTATACAAATTATGTAAACTAATAAAATTTGAGAATTTTGATATATGTAATAAGCATGAATGAATTTGTACAAATGAGTATGGATTTAAATTATATAATGATTTTTGAAATGATGATATGAGTATGGATGAATTATTGTATGAAAATATTGTTGAGATTTCTAAATAGGTAAATAGTGAAATACACCAAACAACAATAAAATAGAGGAAACTACGCTGGTTTCTCCTTAGAAAAATAATTGATATTAAAATATAACGAGAACAAATTATTAAAAGAATAAAGTAAGATAAGATAGGGTGCTCCAGCACCGAGTATGACATGCCTTGCTTGGCTACACTGTAGACGGGTGGGGGATGTCACAATGACTCCAGCTCGAATTGGGATTTTGTAATGGAGAGATTCTAGTGCATAGTAACATATGATTAAAGGTTCATTTAAGGTATTCCTTGTTACTGATTGGGTGGCCATGGCACACTATGCTAGGTGTTAACCATGGTCTGTGAGATGCCTAAAATGATTTAGAGAAATCATTTATAGTAAGAAAGAGTTCTGATGATATTAAGAGTTAATATCGTATCTTATTGCCAATTAGTGATGAGCCTAGTGAGTCACACACATGCACAAGTTAATCACTAAGTAAAATGTGATTTAATTGATTAATCAAAGAGTTTAATTAATTAATTAATTAGGTTTGGTTTGCAATGAGATTGCAAAGTCCCTAGCATGGCTTGAAACCAAATCTAGGTTATTGGATGTATAGTACAAATTAAATTTATATTTAAAGTGTTTAAATATGAATTTAACTATGAGAAATTATTTAATAGAGATAATTAGTTAATTTATATTTGACATAAATTGATTAGAAGATGAGAAATAATGATTTTGGGTTGAGAACTCAAAAATTACAACATAAGGGTAATTTGGTCATTTCACATGGTGACATGTGCCACCATGACATGGTGACACATGGCACCATATAAGCTTGTCATTTGTCTTCCTATCATGCAAGATGATTAAAGTCAAGATTAAGTTTAGCTTTGACACTTGGCTTAATGAGATTAAGTCAATTAAAAATAAGATGCGATATGGTGGTGACATGTGGCAAAGGGTTTAAGTGATTATTTAACCTAATTATAAAAGGGAAAGAAAGAAGAATTAAAAGTAGAACTCTCACTATTCGAAGGGTGGCAGCAGCCACTATTCCCTCTCCCTTTTCTTATTTTCTTCATCAATTCAAAGAAAATCATTCATTCCCTTTGAATTAAAATTGCAAGGAATTGTTTCTAGTGTCCTATACACACATATAACCTCTCTGAAAGTAAAACCCCAAATTATAATTGATTGGCAAAGCTTGAGAAGCAAAATTGGGGGCTGTCATTGGTGATCTTGGTGTGGACAAGCTAGAGGGACAACACTTGGGGTCCTAGGAGCTTCCTAAAGGTGTCAATTGTATCCATAGTGTATCAAAGAGGTTAGTGCCCAAATTCCTCTTTCAAATTAGGGTTTAATTGAATTAATTTGTTAATTCACAATCTGAAATGGCAAATGAAGCTCCTAATACATATTAAAAGTGTTTAAATATGCAATTGAGCATTGAAATTAATTTGGCACATAAGAGATGTGGCACAATGCATGAAACCCTAGAAGAAAAAATTTGAAATTCAATGTTCTAATGCACCAATTACCATGCTTCCGCTCCTTCATGAGACAACACGGTGTCTAGTGCCAAGGACCCGCTTATCCAGCTTAGTCTACCTATCATAGATTACTTGGGCAGTGAAATAAGTCTAGAATATTAGGAATTAATAATATTAGAAATTAAATAAATGAGTAAGAGATACTTGAAATGAACTAGATCAGCTATAAAGTTTTATTTATTATGAAATGATCTAGAATATAAGAAAATGTGAAATAAAGCGATAAAAAGATTAGTAAAATGAATTTAACTTAATTAAATATTACAAATGCATCTCTTATACTACTATGAATATAAGTTTTAATATTTTAATTAATTTTGTATAAGATATATATATATATATATATATATATATATATATATATATATATATATATATATATATATATATATATATATTACTGTGAAATTAAGAGGTAAGCGCTTCCAAAGAGTGTCAAGAATGACAAAACATATTTAGTATTAAAATTCTATATGAAATCAAAATAATTTTTAATTACATGAATTAGGCTTTATTTTTATCTTTATTTGTGTATTATTTCTTTATTATATTATTGTACCACTAAGCAGAAATGCTTAGAGCGATGAATTGTTTCTTTCGCGCAAGTAGTGAAGATAAAGCTCAGTGGATATTAGACTACGATTTTAGAGTCCAGATCTGCAAAAGTATCCAAGGTTATCACCTCCTCAGCAATGCATATAGATAGAGCCCATATAGGTCATAATAATATATTTTGTATTTTATAAATAGTTATCATGTTGTAATGTAATGTAAGTTATGAAAATGTATTTAATATGTATGTAATGTAAATTAATAAATTAACTCTTTCATATATAATTAATTTGTATATCTTGTAAATTATGAACTTATGTAATTAGTTTGTAAATCATATAAATTAATGAAGATTGAGAATTTTTGTATATGAATTGAGCATGAATGAATTTGTGTGGAAATGAATAGGGAATGGAAATACATAATGATATTTGAAATGATAAGATGGTTGTGATAAATATGGTTGAGATTTTTATTGGAAATTATTGTTGAAATTTTTAAACAGGTGGATAGTGAAACACGCTAACTGATAATAAAACAGGGAAAACTCTGTTAGTTTCTCCCTTAGAAATATAATTTATTTTAAAATATAACAAGAAAAAATTATTAAAGTAATAAAGTAAGATAAGATAGGGTGCTCCGGCACCGAGTGTGACATGCCTTGCTCGGCTACACTGTAGACAGATGAGGGGTGTTGCACAAAGCATACTAAATGAAGAGAATATTTTTATCGGTGGAGATTTGAATGGACATGTAGAAAGTGATAGGTAAGGTTATGAGAATGTTCATGGAGGTTTTGGTTTTGGTAGCCAAAATGAGGAGGGAAAAAGCATCTGGGATTTTGCTATGGCATACGACCTAATACTAGTAAATACCTACTTTATAAAAAGGGAGTCACATTTAGTGACTTTCAAAAGTGGGCAACATAGAAGTCAAATTGACTTCCTCTTAACTAGGAAGACAAATAGAGCTCTATGCAAGGATTGCAAGGTCATTCCGGGAGAGGCTTTAACAAGTTTATATCGGTTAGTGGTCTTGGACGTCAAGTTTAAGAACAATTCAAGTAAGGCTAGAAGAAATATTATAGCTCAAACAAAGTGATGGGAGTTCAAAGGAGTAAAGCAAGTGAAGTTTAAAAATAAGCTTCTCGAGTTCGACGCATGGAAGCTGGATGTAGGGGTCAATGGTATGTGGATACAGATAGCATCAAAGATTAGAGAAGTAGCTAGAAAAGTACTTGGAGAGTCTAGAAGACATGGACCATGCTCAAAAGAGAGATTGTGGTAGAATGAGAAAGTACAAAAGGTAGTGAAGAAAAAGAGGGAATGGTATAAGAAATTACCTATGTGTGATAATAATGAGGCGTATGAACAGTATAAGATAGCAAAGAAAGAGGCAAAAAAGGCAGTTAGTCAAGTATGTAACATCCTCATTTTAGCTAGTCCGTACAGTCTACTGTTCCGGTGACCAGTGTCGGTATGGAAAGCTAGAACATTCGGAAAAATATTTAAACTAAAGTGAGGAACCAAAAAATTACTCAAATATTAATAAGGAAAAAATTTTAGGAAAAATTTTAGAAATAAAATACAATAAAGTTAAATGAGCCGGTGCCCTAGTGATAGGTAACCTAGTGAGAAGTTGCGGTTCTCGCAACCAGGAGCCCTAGACCAAGGGAAAAAATTATAAAATAATTTTTGGGACTCCAAAGAAGGGTCATAGAGGTTCTTATGGCATTAGAATGCCAAGAAAATACTTAGAAATTTTTTTCAATCGGTATAGATAATTTTGACCTATTAAGCCAAACGAAGGGCATTTTGGTCATTTCAACTTCAGAGATGATTTTTGGCCAACTTGTCCAGTTAAATAAATAATTTATATAACATAAAATATGATTAAATGTTGTTAAAAATTTAATTGTAATTAAATAGACAAGAAATGAAGAGTAAATGAAGGAAAATGGACTTATGACATCATAATGATGTCATTAAAAATCTCCCAACCCATCAAATATTGACACATGGCATAACTTTATATAAAAGAGACTAAATGGGCTGAAAAAAAAAAAATCAAAACACCTTCTTCTCTTCTTCTCCTTGACGTCAACCCCTCCTCCATGGCCACCATGAACAAGCTTTTTCAAGCTTGATTTTCCCTAGCTTTCTTCCACCAAAAACCCTAATTGTTAACACAAAAACTTGCTCTTACTCTTACACCTTGGTGATTCTTTTGGGAGCAAAAAGAAGAGGAAAACAAGAGCTTTAGCAAGTGGGAAAATCTCACTCTATAGAAGTTAGTGACCTAACCATGAATTTTACTTTAAATTCATGATAAGGACTTTGAATGAGTGTAAATTACAAAGAAAAAAAATTGTTGAATACCATTTGTATGTAAACCCTAGATTTTTGGTAGCCATGGTTAGGGTTTGATTGTGTTGAGTTTAGTGAAATTAAAAGACTATCATGGCTGCCCATAATATGTAATTACTAAGTGGATTGATGAAATGAAGTGAGAATGCATGTGTGGTAATGTTTGAGTTAGGTTTTGGAGTGGAAAAATGAGATTTTGACCATGTGATGATGAAAATAGGTTTTAATGGTCAATTAGTGACCATTTAGTTCTGTTTAAATGAACAATGAAGTGTGTTGAGTGATGTGATTGGGTTTGGTGTGGCTGCCATTAGAGTGACCTGCAGAATTAGACTTGAGTCCAGCAGGTTTGGGCAGCCATAACATGAATTATAGAGGTTCAATTGGTGCAAGGCTAATTAGACATGAAACTAGACACATAATGGCACAATTTTGGTGAAGAAATCATGCCCATAAAACCAAACCAAGTGGACCAAAAGCTTGCCTTAATCCGGGTGACCTGCAGTCTATTTCTGCAGAATGACTAAATGAATAGTGATTGTTCATTTGGTCATAACTCAATGTAGAAAGGTCCAATTGACCAGAAATTTTACCAGCAACAAGCTGAGATATATACCAACAACTTTTATGAAAGAACCTAACCAAAATTATGACCAGAACCTATCCAAAAGGTGAGTTGCAGTCATTGTTCACTGCACTATAGATATGATCAGTCAAAAAAAATTTCAATCCAGCCAGTTGTGGTTTTTGGACCGTAACTTGAGCTACAAAACTCCAAATGGAGTGATTCAAAAAAATAAATTCAACTAGACAAAATAAGGAACAACTTTTATGTTAATCATTTTGCCAAATTCTCACTGCAAAAATGACTAATGGAATAGTAAAAATGAAGTATGAAAACTGAAAATTCTGCTTAATTAACATTAAGCTTAGAAATGGTATTGGCAACCAATACCAGCAAATTTTAAATGCTAAATGTGGTATGTTGGGAGTATCAATGTACCTATTATCTATGCAAAAGTCAACATTTTGGTTGACTAATGAAGTGAATAGTAACACCAAAACTTGAAGTTCAAAAATTATAAAACTCAAAAGTGTAAAATGCCTTCGTATACCTAACAAGATTAGTTTGGATAGCTTGGCATGCCAACAGGGTTCTATTAGCAGTACTGCATATGGCTTCATGCCATTCTGTGTTTCATGGCTCCCATGCCATTCTGTGACAAAATAGCCTTTGGCTATGTTATTTGAACTATTATACTTAGGTTTTAACCCCGATAATTATTACAGTTTATTAGCTATTCTGTTGCACACCGGGAGACACGGTGTGACCGATGGTGTGATGGTCCGAGGTACTTAGTACCCAGTGCCAGTTTACCTGTTTTTCCAGTCTAGTCAACTAGTATGGGTTACTCGGGTAATGATAATAAACCTTATCAAATTTAAAGTGAATAATACTACAAATAATACCAGAAATTAAGTCTACCAAAAAAATGAAATCATACATTCTGCATAA
Organism: Hevea brasiliensis; assembly: GCF_030052815.1. Taxonomy (NCBI): domain Eukaryota; kingdom Viridiplantae; phylum Streptophyta; class Magnoliopsida; order Malpighiales; family Euphorbiaceae; genus Hevea; species Hevea brasiliensis. The sequence continues at coordinate 51,136,070 of NC_079498.1, forward strand.
TTATTTTATTCTATTTTATTTTATTTTATATTTTCACCACTAAGCAGAATTGCTTAGCGCGTCGCTTTTGCCACGCACAAGTACTGGAGACCTAGTAGGGAGCCAATGGACATCGACGGTAAATCTTGAGCTGCATCCGGTCCGAGTCACCTCATCACCTTTGCATATGGTAGGGCATTAGGACTATATGTAGCCCTTTTGTATTTTGCATTTTATATTAGTTTGGATTGTAACTCTAAACTCCTATAATTATGTATTAATATAAATATATGAAATTTCATATTATTGAGATCTTTTGCATAATGTATGTTGATAAATGAAATGTTGAGAATTAATTGTGAATATGCTTCAAGTGATGAAGTGAACAGAAAAGTTTTGAAAATAATATTGTGATTTGAGATTGAGATTTTGAGATTGACTTGAATGTGTATAATGGAGTTTGGATTTGGAAATTATTTTGGAAGTGTTTTTAAATAGGTTCAGAAGAACTGTTTTTCCAATTTACAGCCGGCACTCTGCCGAATTTTCTATAAAATTTGCGGATAAATTCATATTTATCAAAATTGAAAATAAATGAATTATAAAGGGATAAATTATAATAGAAACATAAATTGGTGCTCTGGCACACTGAGTGGCATAACTTGCTCAGCTACACTGTAGACGGGTAAGGGATGTCACATTTAGTGGTATCAGAGCTTGGTTTAGGCGTTTTTGGGCCTAGATAGAGTACATACCATTGCATTGCATTTGTAAGTGTTGAGAGGACACTGATGCAGATCTGTTTGTTTTCTTATTTTGAATAGGATATGGATCCTGCTTTGCAAAGAGCAGTTGAGGAAGAGGTGGAGAGTCATGCTCCACCAAGAGCTGAATCTGGGGGCAGGGGAGAATCTGCTCCACCAGCAGCTGAGGCACCTGTCCAACCTCAGTTTGCGTTATTTTAGTAAATGAATGAATTCTACCGGAAAATGATGGGGCAATTCCACCACCACAACCACAGCCACAACCTCCACCAATACTACAGAAATCTCATTTGGATTAATTGAGGAAGCATGGGGCTGTAGACTTCTTTGGGAAGAGGGAAGATGATCCCATGGCCATAGAAAATTGGTTGGATAGAACCATTAGAGTGCTGAAACAGCTAAATTGCACCCCCGAGCAGAACCTGGTGGGTGTTGTGTCCCTACTTCAGGATGATGCATATCAGTGGTGAGACACAGTAACCAGTGAGGTGCAACCTGAACGGATTACCTGGGAATTCTTCCTCATAGAGTTCAGGAAGAAATATATTAGCAAACTGTATTTAGAAGAGCGAAGAAGGGAATTTCTCAGTTTGAGACAGAGACAGTTGTTAGTGGCTGAGTATGAGCGTGAGTTTGTCAGACTGAGCTGGTATGGGAGGGAGATAGTCCCTACAGAGGCAGAGAGCTGCAGACAGTTTGAAGAAGGGCTCAATAACAACATCAAAGTCATGATCACAGCACTAGAGATCACGGATTTTTCTAAACTGGTAGATGCAGCATCAAAAGTGGAAAGGGTCATAATCAATGAACAAAATAGAAGGGAAAGATAGCAAAAGAGGGGTCCGGGTCAGTCCAGTACATTTTCTGCTCCTAGTAAGAAGAGTAAGGGTCCTCCTGCTCAGAGTTCAGGACCACCACCGGGTCAGGGTCAGTCTCAGGGGCCCAGACCACAGTTCACACCTAGGAGAGGCCAGTCCACACCATTAGTGGGCAGCTCTCCAGGGACGGTGTTTAGGGGACCAGCCCCTGCATCTTCTGCTTGCCAGTACTGTCAAAAGTGGCATGAGGGGGAATGTTGGTGAGTGACCGGTGCATGCTTACGGTGTGGATCGACAGAACACCAGATCAAGAATTGTCCGAAGAGGACTACTACTGTTGCTCCAACACAAACTGACAGACTTGCTCTTGCACCACAAAGGGGTAGGAAGCCTGGTAAACCTGAGGCAGCTGGTCCATCACTGAGGCTTGCATCTGAGTCAGCTGAGAGGCCAGACACTAGAATACCAGCCAGGGCCTATGCCATCAGAGCTCAGGAGGAGCAAGATGCCCCGGATGTCATCAGGGGTACGTTTTCCCTCTACAACACTTCTGTGCATGCATTGGTGGATCCAGGATCCACTCATTCCTACATTTGCATCAAACTACCCATAGAGAGGGGAGTTCCAGTAGAGGAGAGTAATCAAGACATTATGGTCACAAATCCACTAGGCCATAGTGTGGTAGTAAATAAGGTGTATAAAGGTTGCCCATTGAGGATTCAGGGGTATGAATTCTCGGCAGACCTAATTGAGTTGCCCTTCCACGAGTTTGACGTGATTTTGGGTATAGACTGGTTGTCACGTCATCAGGCAATAGTTGATTGCAAATTGAAGAGAATTTCTCTGAAAACTTATGAGGGTAATGGGATCACTGTTGTGGGTGAAAGGACAGATTTTCTGTCCAATGTTATCTCAGCCAAAGTTGCAAGAAGATTGATGAGAAAAGGCTGTGAAGCTTACCTAGCACACGTGGTTGATACTAGGCAAGCTAAGCCAAACTTGTGTGATATACCTACAGTAAGAGACTTCCCAGATGTGTTTCCTGAGGAGTTGCCTGGTTTACCATCAGAAAGGGAAGTCGAGTTTGCTATTGAGGTAATTCCGGGTACAACACCAATTTCTATTGCTCCTTATAGGATGGCACCCACTAAATTGAGGGAGTTGAAAAGTCAATTGCAAGAGTTGCTTGATAAGGGATTCATACACCCTAGTGTGTCACCATGGGGAGCTCCGGTGCTGTTTGTGAAAAAGAAGGATGGAACTTTGAGATTGTGTATTGATTGCCGACAGTTAAACAAGGTTACTGTGAAGAACAAATATCCATTGACCATAATTGACGATCTGTTTGATCAGTTGAAGGGAGCCGGTGTATTTTCAAAAATTGATCTCAGATCAGGGTATCATCAGTTGAGAGTAAAGGATGTAGATGTGTCAAAAACTGCATTCAGAACCCGGTATGGGCACTATGAATTTCTAGTGATGTCGTTTGGGTTAACAAATGCACCAGCAGCATTTATGGACCTTATGAACCGTATCTTCCATTCATACTTAGATCGGTTTGTAGTGGTTTTTATTGATGATATTCTGGTGTATTCCAAGATCAGGGAAGAACATGATGAACATTTGAGGATTGTTCTGCAAACTCTGCAAGTATGCTAAGTTGTCCAAGTGTGACTTCTGGATGAGTGAGATCTCTTTTCTTGGACACATAGTATCAACTGAGGGGATTAGAGTGGATCCCAAAAAGATAGATGCAGTGATGGAATGGAAGCCTCCCAGAAATACAACTGAGGTCAGAAGTTTCTTGGGGCTAACTGGGTATTACAGAAGATTTGTGAAGGGGTTCTCTCTTATAGCTGCTCCAATGATCAAGTTGTTGCACAAGAATGTGAAATTTGGCTGGAACTACAAGTGCCAAGCCAGTTTTGAGAGGCTGAAGGCTATGTTGACAGAAGCACCAATGTTAACACAGCCAGTGTCGGGAAAAGACTTTGTGGTCTATAGTGATGCCTCACATAATGGGCTAGGGTGTGTATTGATGCAAGAGGAGAAAGTGGTCGCGTATGCTTCCAGGCAGTTAAGGCCACATGAACAGAACTACCCTACTCATGACCTGGAGTTAGCAGCAATTATCTTCACACTGAAGATATAGAGGCATTATTTATATGGTGAAAAATGCTACATCTATACAGACTACAAGAGTCTAAAATATTTGCAAACCTAGAAGGAGCTCAATCTTAGACAGAGGCAATGGATTGAGTTCCTCAAGGACTATGATTGTGTGATAGATTATCATCCTGGGAAGGCAAATGTAGTTGCTGATGCTTTGAACAGGAAGTCCATCACAGCTTTAAGATCACTAAATGCCTGTCTATCCTTAGCTCAAGATGGAGCTATTTTTGCTGAGTTGCAAGTGAGGCCAACCCTGCTACAGCAGATACAAGATGGGCAGAGGGCAGATGAAAAACTAATGGCCATTGTGGGAAAAATTCCTGAGGGGAAGGAAACTGAATATGAGGTGAAAGCAAATGGGTGTCTGTACTACAGAGGAAGAGTGTGTGTACTAGATGATGGGGAACTGAAGACTAGTATTCTGAAAGAAGCACACACTAGTGTTTATGCTATACACCCAGGGAGCACAAAAATATATAATGATTTGAAGCCTCATTATTGGTGGCCTGGTATGAAGAGGGATATAGCTGACTATGTGACTAAGTGTTTGACATTTCAGCAAGTCAAAGCAGAACATCAAGTTACATCAGGATTGCTATAGCTTATAAGCATACCTGAATGGAAATGGGACCCAGTCACTATGGATCTTGTTAGTGGTCTACCTCTCACCCAAAGGAAGCATGATGCAGTGTGGGTGATAGTGGATAGATTGACAAAGTCAGCACATTTTCTGCTAGTTAGGACTGACTACTCATTGGAGAAGCTAGTAGAACTGTATATCAGTGAGATAGTTAGACTGCATGGAATTTCACTTTCCATCATATCTGACCGAGACCCAAGGTTTACATCGAGATTCTGGAAAAAGTTGCAAGAAGCCTTGGGCACACAACTCCGCTTTAGCACGACTTTTCATCCCTAGATGGATGGACAGTCAGAACGAGTAATCCAGGTAAACCTAAGAACTAATTGAATTTTCGCAATTAATAAATTGAAATGATAGTAACAATGTGAATTATGTGATAGATCCTGGAGGATATGCTAAGGAGTTGTGTCATTGAGTTTGAGGGGAGTTGGGATAGATACCTCCCACTGGCAGAATTCGCATACAACAATAGCTACCAAGCTAGCATCCAAATGGCTCCGTATGAAGCACTGTATGGGAGGAAATGTAGAACCCCAGTGTGTTGGACTGAATTGGGCAAAGATAAGCTGGTAGGACCAGACCTGGTGAAACAGACTGAGGAGAAAGTGAAGATAATCAAAGCTAACTTGAAGGTTGCCTCAGATAGACAGAAATCTTATGCCGACTTGAAGAGAAAAGAGATAGAGTATGCAGTTGGCGATAAAGTGTTTCTCAAAGTCTCACCGTGGAAGAAAGTACTGAGGTTTGGGAGAAAGGGTAAGTTAAGCCCTAGGTTCATTGGCCCATATAAAGTCATTGAACGTGCGGGACCAGTGGCCTATCGGCTAGCTTTACCACCAGAACTGGATAAAATTCATAATGTATTCTATGTTTCCATGCTGAGAAGGTATCGCTCAGACCCTTCACATGTCATTTCCATGGAAGAGATTGAAATCCAACCGAACTTGACATATACAGAAGAACCTATATAAATCCTAGCTCAGGAAGTGAAGGAATTGAGAAATAAATAAATTCCACTAGTGAAAGTGCTTTGGAGGCACCACAACACTGAAGAGGCAACTTGGGAAAGTGAATAGATAATAAGGCAATAGTTTCCTCAACTATTTGCATCAAGTAAATTTCGAGGACGAACTTTTTATTAGAGGGGAAGAGTTGCAACATCCTCATTTTAGCTAGTCCGTACAGTCTACTGTTCCAGTGACCAGTATCGATCTGGACAGCTAGAACATTCGGAAAAATATTTAAACTAAAGTGAGGAACCAAAAATTTACTCAAATATTAATAAGAAAAAAATTTTAGGAAAAATTTTAGAAATAAAATACAACCAAGTTAAATGAGCCGGTGCCCTGGCGATGGGTAACCTAGTGAGAAGTTACAGTTCTCGCAACCAGGAGCCCTAGACCAGGGGGAAAAATTATAAAATAATTTTTGGGACTCCAGAGAAGGGTTATAGAGGTTCTTATGTCATTAGAATGCCAAGAAAATACTTAGAAAAATTTTTTGATCGGTACAGATAATTTTGACCCGTTAAGCCAAACAGACTGCATTTTGGTCATTTCGTCTTCACAAATGATTTTTGGCCAACTTGTCCAGTTAAATAAATAATTTATATAACATAAAATATGATTAAATATTGTTAAAAATTTAATTGCAATTAAATAGACAATAAATGAAGAGTAAATGAAGGAAAATGGACTTATGACATCATAATGATGTCATTAAAAATCTCCCAACCAATCAAATCTTGACACGTGGCATAACTTTATATAAAAGAGACTAAATGGGCAAAAAAAAAAAAATCAAAACACCTTCTTCTCTTCTTCTCCTTGACATCAACCCCTCCTCCATGGCCACCATGAACAAGCTTTTTCAAGCTTGATTTTCCCTAGCTTTCTTCCACCAAAAACCCTAATTGTTAACACAAAAACTTGCTCTTACTCTTACACCTTGGTGATTCTTTTGGGAGCAAAAAGAAGAGGAAAACAAGAGCTTTAGCAAGTGGGAAAATCTTACTCCATAGAAGTTAGTGACCTAACCATGAATTATACTTTAAATTCATGATAAGGACTTTGAATGAGTGTAAATTACAAAGAAAAAAAATTATTGAATACCATTTGTATGTAAACCCTAGATTTTTGGTAGCCATGGTTAGGGTTTGATTGTGTTGAGTTTAATGAAATTAAAAGACTATCATGACTGTCCATAATATGTAATTACTAAGTGGATTGATGAAATGAAGTGAGAATGCATGTGTGGTAATGTTTGAGTTAGGGTTTGGAGTGAAAAAATGGGATTTTGACCATGTGATCATGAAAATAGGTTTTAATGGTCAATTAGTGACCATTTAGTTCTGTTTAAATGAACAATGAAGTGTGTTGAGTGATGGGATTGGGTTTGGTGTGGCTGCCATTAGAGTGACCTGCAGAATTGGAGTGACATACAGAATTGAACTTGAGTCCAGCAGGTTTGGGCAGCCATAACTTGAATTTTAGAGGTTCAATTTGTGCAAGGACAATTGGACATGAAACTAGACACATAATGGCACAACATTGGTGAAGAAACCATGCCCATAAAACCAAAACAAGTAGACCAAAAGCTTGCCTTAATCCGGGTGACCTGCAGTCTGTTTCTGCAGAATGACCAAATGAACAGTGATTGTTCATTTGGCCATAACTCAATGTAGAAAGGTCCAATTGACCTGAAATTTTTCCAGAAACAAGCTGAGATATAGACCAATAACTTTCATGAAGGAACCTGACTCAAATTATGACCAGAATCACTGTTCACTGCACTATAGCTATGGTCAATCCAGAAAAATTTCAATCCAGCCAGTTGTGGTTTTTGGACCATAACTTGAGCTACAAAACTCCAAATGGAGTGATTCAAAAAAATAAATTCAACTAGACAAAATAAGGAACAACTTTTATGTTGATCATTTTGCCAAATTCCCACTGCAAGAAAGACCAATAGAACAGTAAAGATGAAGCATGAAAACTGAAAATTCAACTTAATTAACATTAAGTTTGGAAATGGTATTGGCAACCAATACCAACAAATTTTAAACGCTAAATGTGGTATGTTGGGAGTATTAAAACCAATGTACCTATTATCTATGCAAAAGTCAACATTTTGGTTAACTAATGAAGTGAATAGTAACACCAAAACTTGAAATTCAAAAATTATAAAACTCAAAAGTGTAAAATGCCCTAGTATACCTAACAAGATTGGTTTGGATAGCTTGGTATGCCATTAGGGTTCTATTAGCAGTACTGCATATGGCTTCATGCCATTCTATGTTTCATAGCTCCCATGCCATTCTGTGACAAAATAGCCTTTGGCTATGTTATTTGAACTATTACACTTGGGTTTTAACCCCGATAATTATTACAGTTTATTAGCTGTTCTGTTGCACATCGGGAGGCACAGTGTGACCGATGGTGTGATGGTCCGAGGTACTTAGTACCCAATGCCAGTTTACCCGTTTATCCAGTCCAGTCAACTAGCATGGGTTACTCGGGCAATGATAATAAACCTTATCAAAATTTAAGTGAATAATACTACAAATAATATCAGAAATTAAGTTTACCAAAAAAATGAAATCATACATTCTACATAATTATTTTATTCTTTTTTGTTTTATTTTTATTGTCACCACTAAGTAGAATTGCTTAGCGTGTCACTTTTTCCATGCGCAGGTGCTGGAGACCTAGCTGGGGAGCCCAGCAGACATCAGACTGGGTGAATCTTCAGAGCTGCATCTTGGGTCCGGAGTCACCTCACATCTGCACTGCATATGGTAGGGCATTAGGACTATAGGTGGCCCTTTTGTATTTTGCATTTTGTATTAGTTTGTATTGTAACTCTAAACTCCTATAATTATGTATTAATGTAAATATATGAAATTTCATATTATTGAGATCTTTTGCATAATGTATGTTGATAAATAAAATGTTGAGAATTAATTGTGAATATGCTTCAAGTGATGAAGTGAACAGAAAAGTTTTGAAAATAATGTTTTGATTTGAGATTGAGATTTTGAGATTGACTTGAATGTGTATAATGGAGTTTGGATTTGGAAATTATTTTGGAAGTGTTTTTAAACAGGTTCAAAAGAACTGTTTTTCCAATTTACAGCCGGCACTCTGCCGAATTTTCTATAAAATTTATGGATAAATTCAGATTTATCAAAATTGAAAATAAATGAATTATAATGCGATAAATTGTAATAGAAACATAAATTGGTGCTTCGGCACACTGAGTGGCATCACTTGCTTTGCTACACTGTAAACGGGTAAGGGGTGTCACAAAGTAAGAGCACAGGCCTTTGAAAAGTTATGTGAGAAACTTAAAACAAAAGAAGGGGAGAAAGATATTTATAGATTAACAAGGAGGAGAGAAAATAAATGTCAAGATCTTAATCAAGTTAGGAGCATTAAAGATAAAAAAAGGAAAAGTATTGGTGAAAGATGAGGACATTAAAGAAAAATGGAAAAATTATTTTGATGATCTCTTTAATCATAGTCAAAGTGGTAATAGCGTGAATATAGACTACAGAGTGATGGGTGTCAAATCTACCAAAAATTAAATTAAGTGAAATCACCAAATATGAAATATTTTCTGCAGTAAGTGGTAAATCCAGATCAAACCCTAGAGACTGAATTAATAAATTTCGTGCACTTGTGTAATAAAAAAAAGAAACAATGGTTGGGGGGGGGGGTGGTTAATTCACAATCCAAAGAAGAAATCAAAAATCCAAAATTAAGATCTAAAACTAAGAAACTCTCCAATTAAACAAACTTCAGTCCAAGGTAATTCGCATTCCAATGCATTAATTTGATGATAGATAAAAAAAATACAATTATATCTTATTGAATACTTAATGTAGATTTACCAAATAGCGAGGTAATCCCCTGACTTCCCTAGACTCATCAATTCGAGCCCAGCACTCTTATTGACTCTAATTATTAACTGAATTGGTATTAAGCAATCCTCATCAAATTAATAACTGTTTTAAGAAAAGGAAGTACTTAAGCTGAACAACAATTTATGTAGCATAAATCATTTAATCCACCCTATTGTTTCCTTAGGTTATTATCAAAAACTTGGATCATAATCAATAAAACCTAATTGCTACTCATGTTCAATCTTACACAACAATTACGGATTATGAAGATGAACTAGCAATTGATCAAATCAAACAATTAACTAATAGGCCTTTTTAGCAAATCATTCAATAGATCAAAAACAATTAAATCAGAAAACAATAGATATTCAAAAAAACATAAATTAAATTAAGAATCTGGTCTCATAAATCACACATAAGAACTTGAATCCCTTGAACTGAATTAAAAACTTAGCCACTCATATTCATGGCTTATAGAAAAATAAAGGAAAAATAAAAAAGAAATCTAAAAAGAGAATGGAGAACAAAGGTCTTCTATGGAGAATGAAGGTCTGAATTGGGATACTCTTAGCTGCTACCCAAAGACGTATTTATAATCAAAAACCTAATCCCAAAGATAAGAACCAAACTAGGAAAAGTTTTGAAATTCAAAAGGTAGATTTTCAGCTTGCATTCACATCTTTAAAATCAAGGCCGATTTTTAGCAACTTTCTTTCCGAATCTGCCTCTGCCCTCTTCAGGAAAGTTGTAGCCCTATTTCTTAGTTTTCCAATGGGTACTCATTTGCCCAAATCTGAGGTCCACAACCCATGTTATAGCCCAAAAACCGGGACTAGTTCAATTAGACAGTCCAGCCTATAGAGACAAATTCATTGCCATTTTTGAAAACTAAAATGGCCTCATCTAGCATCCAGCCCTTCATAGAAGTTGTATAGGTGGCTCTTAAGGTTCAATTGGGCTTGGGCTTGCTTCATTTGGACATCTAAAACTCCAGATACAAAATAAAAACTGAAACTGGTCGTAACACATTAAGTCTAGGCTTTTGCAATAGATCCATAGCTGATTTTGTCAACCTTGGAGACTGATTTGGGCTTTAGTCCCTCTTTATATTTTAAAGTGCTCTATCTTAACTTTTTAATGGATTAAACAACACTCAATTTGGAGACCCACAACTTTAGAAACACCTGAACAATACAGCAAAGGTTAAATGCTAAAAATTTCTCCATTTAACACAATTATTCCATAACTATTTAAAAATATGTCTAAATGATAAATATATTTTAACCAACTGAATTTGTCACACCCTACTCCCCCGTAAGATGTAACATGATCCCGTAGTACACCTAATGAATTACCGTACTTCGCTTACCGATAACCCATTAGATATACTACAAGGGATTTTAAAAACAATTTTTGTGAAATTTAAATCATCGATTAAAATCTGGTGTTATAAAATTTTTTCAAAATTTCGGCAAAGTGCCGACTGTATTTTGAGAAAACAGTTCTTCAATCCTGCAAAAGAAAATGCTCCCAATATGTTTTCTCAAATACAACTTCAATAACTTCATTTGAACCCATAATTCAAATCTCAATAATCAAATCAATCTCCTCATAAAAGAAATATTTCATTGATTACAAGACTCAAAATTAATATTACAAAACTATTCAGATAAATGAAATCCTAAATTTACATTTACAATAATTTACATATAATTACATACCAAAATATTTTACAAGAGTTTTTATACAACTGCTCAAATAATTTACATACATATTATTACATGCATACATCAAAACCTATGTACATGGTCAGACCTATAATATACTGAGCTTATCTGAAAGTGTCTTCAAAGAAACTTACTCACAGCTCTATGCTCTTCTTACTGCGATAAAGATACAAAGCTATCGCTGAGTGGTGAACTCAGTGGTGCATAACTATAATTTAAAACATAGTACAATATACATTGACAAAATTTACAGTAAATAATTTGGAAATCTGAATACTCATCAAATTCCAAAACTCAAAATATTCATTGCTAAAAATGTGAATCATTTGTATAAAATGACTTCGATCATGAAATTCAATTTATCAAATCATAACTAACCATTTAGGTAATTCCAACAAAATCAATTATACATAAATTATAATTGAAATCACACTTATTTACCATTCAAAAGCCATTCTGTATCTCAAAAACCATGCTGTATCAAAAAAATCATTCTTTATCTCACTAACTATGCAAGACTAATCCGAAAGGGCCATATTCGATGTGATTCTAACTCCCTATGGTCGGGGAGGTCAAATCAGATTCTAACTCCCTATGGTCGGGGAGGTCGAATCATTGTGCACAGTACACATCACAATAATGAATCTTCCGCAAGGGCCATAACGATAAAAAAACTTAGATCTAACCTCAAATCAAAGGAAAATCTAAGCCTGTGCACGTACCATGGTAATCAAAACACAACTAACTCCATTGTCTTCTCAATAAATGAGAGAGAGGGGTAATAACCTAGTCAAGCATCTATAGTGAGATATAAAACAATATCACAATCCTTTTAGTGAGCATAAATCACAATATAATTCAATTCAAATTCAATTCCAATATCCAATAATTTTTATGCTCATCACAATTCAAATCATAAATTTGCATTTTTCCATGAAAATTACCATCACAATTCAAAACATGTTCTATCACAATTTTCCAAAACATAATTTATTCAATCCATAACAATGCTTAATACTTGTGGAAATACCATTTCACAAAGCTAAATTCATACATACTATAACAATTTCAATAATCATTTAATTAAATCCAATGCTTGTTAAACATAATGCATAAGAAAAATATGTCATTTAATCATATGAAATATTCAAACAAAATTAGTTTAAAACTAGTTGTGCAAAAACCTCTGATAACTGTCTCTTGGCTTTGACTCAGTGTTTCCTTCCCCTTTCCTGAGTCTTTGCTAACTGAAAAATACAATTTGAAGTGTTTCAGTACTCATTTAAACTATCTCTAAGAATAAGGTTCAATTATTAATTTATCGAATTCTATTATTTCCTCAGTCAACCTAATATGTCGACCCTCGATGCATTCTAGGTAAATTCGATTTTAATGTTACTAATATGTCACATTCAATAGTCTTTTAGGGTTGGTACATGTTACCAAATTCATTTCCATGTATCTTGCATTTTCTTGCAATTTGCTGGATTCCGGGATACTAGTTTGACCTAGCCAGACGACCTAGTTCTCTCGGTTTTTGGGTTTCGGTCAAAACTACAAACTTGTAGATCTATGTCTTATTGCAAGCGGGGCAAAATTTCAGGTCATTCTGAGTTATGTAGGCCAAGTTATGGTCATTTTACTATTGCTGGTCAAATTGCATCAAAATTGGTCACTTTAGGTCATTTTAGGTCAATTTTGGTTCGGCCAGTTTTTGGACCCGAACTTGTGCAAGCTGTTTGACTTGCTTATGTTCATTTCTGGGCTTTGGTGTCTTCATAAGACTTGTAGATATGGGTCTTAACTATTAATGGTCAAAATTTCAGGTCAATTGGACCTATTTTGAGTGAGTTATGGCCTAAATACTAACTACTGCCCAAATGGTCAATTTTCAGGCCTTATTTGCACTTAATCCGGATTTGGTCATTTTTCAAGCTACCTTGCAAACAGAATTTTGGCAAGATTCCTTCGTGAAAGTTGGCACATTTTGTGCCTAGTTTCACCTCCAATTGGTTTCATACCAATTGGAGCCACACACTTAAGGTTCTAAGCCCAAAATGCAAACTGCCTTATTACATTTCCTTCATATACATCAAAGACCACTTTTAACACTTACCAAACTTAACATTCAAGCCAATTCTGGTTTGTACCATAACCTAGACATAGTTCACAACATATTATAGGTCATTTTGGCAGCCTACAATTACATTCAACATACACCATAAAGTGCAGAATTTGTCAAACTCATTTACAACAATTCAATCACCAAACCATAACACTTTTACATGTCCAACTTTACACCATCACACACATACCCAAACTGCCATAACAACCAACAAAATTCAACATTAATATTCCATAATCCAAACATGAAATAACATCCTTATGGTTCACCAAACCAGGCTGCCATTTCATGCATTACATTCCCATAATTTCCAAGCATTCAAATTTCAATACACATTCACATATACTAAGTATACATCACCCAAATGATTTCCTACACACATAAACATTTAATCAATGCTTTAATCCACCATTTACAAGCAAAAATAAACTGTCTTCAAGGTGTTTCCATGGCTGCCAAAAGTACACATCCCCATTCAACATCAAACCTCAAAATTCATTCCACAATTCAAGTACCCATAACATTCCTACTAATTTTAATGAAGCAATAACCCAAAAATACAAACTTACCACTTTGGAAATTCTTCAAAACCTCTCCAAAACTTGGTCTTCTTGCTGCCTATCTACTGCCCAAGGTATGGTGATCACTTTTAATGAAGAAACCATAACCATTAGAATCTTGGATCATGGATGCATGGAGGACTTCAAGGTGTGGCCATGGAGTCCCATGGAGGATAAATTCGGCTGGTTTGAGAGGAGGTTGAAGATGAACTCATTTCTGCCCATTTTAGCTCTTAAGTGTCCCACAATTCTAAGTTAGTGGAGCACTAACCATTATTTAATATTAGTTTAACCTTAACTTTCCTTATTCCCACAATTAACTCCCCATTTTTGCTATTTACATTATGTACCACTAATTTAATTTTTCATTATATTTTCCAAGTGTAATATCATGTATTTTTAATGGAAATTTAGGTCAAAAGACAACTCGGGATGTCAAATGACCACAATGCTCCTGTTCGGGTTGCATTCCCGATTTTTCGGTAACACCAGGTTTTGTCCGTTTTCTCGATTTCTCACTTTTCTTTGTACTAATTAATTAATTTTTCTTTGATATTTCTAATGGTATTTATACTTCAATAGGTGTCTATTTAAGTCCTAAAAATATTTTCCAGGATTCTCCGCGGTCCAGGGCTATTCAACGGTCCACGCCGCGACTTCCCGGTGCGGTCACCCATCGCTAGGGTTCTTGGCTCGCTTAACTTGGTTACATTTGTTTGCTATTATTTTTCCTTTGTTTTTCTTGTATTTTCTTTTCTTGTATTTCATTATTTTATGTCTCTTCACTCATATCGAGGTGCAGTTCTAGGCATCCTAGCTGTCCAGACAACACTGGTCACTGGAATAGTAGAACGCACTACCGAACTTAGGGGTGTTACAGTTCCCCCCCCCCCCTTTAAAAAATTTCGTTTCGAAATTTTACCTGGCATTAGTCTCTGAAAAGCTGCGGGTGCTGTCTCCTCATATCCTCTTCACGTTCCCAAGTAGTTTCTTGGCCTGAATGATGGTTCCACAGCACTTTAACCAGGTGTATCTATTTGTTCCTCAGCTGCTTCACCTCATATGCCATAATTTCTATGGGTTCTTCCGCATAGGAGAGGTCTGGATTCACCTCAATCTCTTCAACTGATAGTACATGAGATGGGTCTGATCTGTACCTCTTTAACATGGACACATGGAAGACACTATGCAACCTTGCTAACTCCGGAGGTAATGCCAACCGATATGCCAAATGACCCACTCTTTCCAGAACCTCATATGGTCCGATGAAACAAGGACTCAGTTTCTCCTTTCTGCCAATTCTCATAATCCTCTTCCAAGGAGAAACTTTAAGGAATACTTTTGTAACACCCTCCCGGTAGCAACTCCGTACATTCTACTGTTCCGGTGACCAGTGTCGGTCCGGATAGCTAGAACGTCCGGAAAAATATTTAAACTAAAGTGAGGAACCATAATTAACTTAAATATTAATAAGAAAAATTTAGGAAAAATTTTAGAAATAAAATACAACCAAGTTAAATGAGCCGGTGCCCTAGCGATTGGTAACCCAGAGGGAAGTTGCGGTTCTCGCAACTAGGAGCCCTAGACCCGGGGGAAAAATCATAAAATAATTTTTGGAACTCCAGAGAAGGGTCATTAAGGTTCCTATGGCATTAGAATGCCAAGAAAATATTTAGAAAATTTTTTCTATGGGTACAGACAATTTTGACCCGTTAAGCCAAACGGAGGGCATTTTGGTCATTTCGCCTTCAGAGGTGATTTTTGGCCGACTTGTCCAGTTGAGTAAATAATTATTATAACATAAAATATGAATTAAGGGTGATGAAAAATTAATGTAAAGCTAGTAGAAAAGAAAAATCAATAAAATGCCAAATATGACATCATTATGATGTCACTTAAAAGCTTCCACCAATTATAACTAAACAACCAATTAATTAACCAATAAAAGAGATAAAATTAGACCAAAGGAATTAAAAATGCCATCAGCCATCTTCCTCCCCAAACCAGCCGAACCTATGCCTTGCCCTAAACCTCCATTAACACCCCATTCAAGCTTAAAAATCTCTCACACCTCACCCCAAAACCCTAAGTCATCTTCACTAAAACTAATCCACACACCCTAAGGAAGCTCTAAGCAGCCACAAAGAGGAGAAATTCTAGAGTTTTCACAAGTTCAATAAGTTGAGCAAAGAGGTTAGTGCCTATTTATACACCTATCTTTCTTATTCCATGTTAATGACTCAAAATAAGTGTGAATTTGTGAACCAAATGAATAAAAGTTAAGTGTATGTAGCCCATGCATTTCGGCTGCCCCTAAGGAAGGAACAAGATTGAGTGTTTTTGATGGACTTGGAGTGCACTAGAGATAATGTTTAAAGTATGTAAATATAAGTATAATGGATTAGTTAGTTAATTAAAGTATGTTGTGAAAACTCATAATGGGAATTAGGGTTTTGAGAGTAAAATTTTGACTTGGCTGATGAAATTGTTAAAGAACATTTTAATGGTCAATTAGTGACCATTTGAGGTAAGTTGACCATAATTTGAAGTGCATTAGAGGGTTACAAAGAGTTTTGGTAGGCTGCCTAGTGACAGCAGCAATGAGGCTGTGAGTCCAGCCTGTTTGGACTGCCATATCTTTGGCTGTGTAGGTCCAATTGGTGTTTGGCAAATTGGACATGAAACTAGACTTATAATGGCACAAGTTTGCTGAAGAAACCATGTCCAAAAGACCAAAGAAAGTAGACCAAAAATTAGCCCCAATCCGGATACCCTGCAAACAGGTTCTACAGAATGACCAAATGAATAGTAACTGTTCATTTGGCCATAACTCACTGTAGATATGGTCAATTGACCTGAAATGTTTACAACAACAAGTTAAGACATATACAAACAACTTTTATGAAGAAACCTACCCCAAATTATGACCAGAACCTATTCAACAAGGCAGTGGCACTCACTGTTCATTGTACTGTAGATTTGGTAAATTCTTCAGTTTTCCAATCCGGCTAGCTGTGGTTTTTGGGCCATATCTGGAGCTACAAAACTCCAAATGGAGTGATTCAAAAAAATAAATTCAACTAGACAAAATAAGGAACAACTTTCATGTTTACCATTTCCTCAAATTCCGACTGCAACAGTGCCTAATGGAACAGTAAATTTGGGTTACAAAAACTGAAAATTTTGCTTCCCTTGGTTTAAGCTTAGAAATGTACTAATGCTTAATGCCAACAAGTTTTCAATGCAAAATGTGGTATGTTGGGAGTGTCAAAACCAATGTACCTAATTTCTATCCAAAAGTCAACATTTTTGTTAACCAATGAGGTGAATAGTGACACCAAAACTTGAAATTCAAAAATTAAAGAATTTAAAAGTATCAAATGCTCTAGTATATCTAACAAGATTGGTTTGGATAGTTTGGCATGCCAATAGGGTTCAGTTAGCAGTACTGCACATGGCAATATGCCATTCTGTGATTTCATGGCTTTTAGCCATTCTGACCTTGTATTGAGATGTGGCCTTGTGCCTGATGTTATTACAGCTTATTAGCCGCTCATGCACACCGAGATGCATATGTGACCGATGGTGTGACGGCCCGAGGTACTAGATACCCAGTGCCAGTTTACCCGTTTATCCAGTCCAGTCGTCCAGTATAGGTTACTTGGGCAACCAAATGAATGAAAATGGACAAAGTTAAAGAAATAAATGAATATAATAAATATAAAACAAATAAGACATATACATTCAATACATATTTATTTTCTGCTATTTTCTTTTATTTTATTATTGCACCACTAAGCATCATTGCTTAGCGCGTTGCTTTTGCCACACGTAGGTTCCGGAGATACTGATCGTGAGCCCAGTAGACCGCAGACTGGGTGAGTCCATCCTGCAGCTCTGCATAGAGTCTGTGTCACCTCACCATCTACAGTGCATTGGTAGGACACCGGGCTTCATTTTGGAATTTTGTAATTGATTTTTATTTTTCTCTTGTGTAAATGAAACTTATGTAATGTATTTTGATTTTCATGTAAATAATGAGAACTGTGTTTGTGAATGGAAAAGTGAATGTTTATCTGTGTTTTATACATGATTACCACTTGAGATGAATGATTGAGAAATGAAATTGAAAAGGGTTGAGATTTTGATATTGGAGTTTGAGAATGATACTCTGCCGGATTTTCTATAAAATTTTCGAAACCTCAAATAAATTGTAATTTCAATAAATGGCTTAAATGAATTATATTTCACAAGTTGTATTCAAAACTATGACAAAAATTGATTAAGTTAAAATAGAGGGTGCCGATACACCGTGTGACATTGCTTACTCGGATATACTGTACACGAGTATGGGGTGTCACATTTAGTGGTATCAGAGCACGGTTTAGGCGTTTTTGGGCCTAGATTGAGTCCATACCATGCATTGCATTTGTAAGAGTCGAGGTGACACTAATGCAGATCTGTTTGTCTTTGTTATTTTAAATAGGATATGGACCCTACATCTCAGAGGGCAGTTGAGGAGGAAGTGGAGAGTCATGCTCCACCTGCAGCAGCTGAGACTGAGGGTAGGGGAGAACCTACTTCGCCAGCTCAAGCAGAGCCTACTCAGCCTCCACAGGCCATGTTCCAACAAATGGCCGATTTCTTTAGACAAATGGCCGGGGTAATGCCAGCACCACCACCACCACCAGCTCCACAGCAGAAATCACACCTGGAAAGACTAAGAAAATTTGGAGCTGTGGACTTCTTCAGCAAGAGAGAAGATGATTCTGTTGCAGCCGAAAATTAGTTGAACAGAACAGGCAGAGTTCTAAAACAACTCCACTACACCCCAGAGCAAAACTTAGAAGCTGCCATATCTCTATTGCAAGATGATGCATATGAGTGGTGTGATACGGTGTCCAATGAAGTACAGCCAGAAGCTATAACTTGGGACTTTTTCCTCTCCGAATTTAAGAAGAAATATGTGGGTACTGTATACCTAGAAGAGAGAAGAAGGGAATTCATTAACCTGAGGCAGAGACAGTTGTCAGTGGCCGAGTATGAGAAGGAATTCGTAAGATTGAGCCGCTATGGAAGGGAGATAGTCCCTAATGAGGCTAAAAGGTGTAAGAGATTTGAAGAGGGATTAAATGACAACATAAAGATCCAGATCACCGCCTTGGGAATCACTGACTTCACCAAGTTAGTGGAAGCTGCATTAAAAGTGGAGAAAGTAAGAATCTGTGAGCAGACTAGAAGGGAAAGACAGCAGAAGAGGGGCCCAGGTCAGTCTAGTTCAGCTCCTGCATCTGGGAAGAGGTTTAAGGGTCCACCTGCATAGAGTTTAGGTCAGCCACATGGTCAGGGTCAGTCTCAGGGGCCCAGGCCATAGTTTACCCCTAGGAGAGGTCAGTCCACACCATCAGTGGGCAGCTCTCCAGGGATGGGGTTCAAGGGACCAGCCCCAGCATCTTCTGCATGTCCACACTGTCTGAAGTGGCACAAGGGGGAGGGTTGGAGAGTGACTGGTGCCTGCTTAAGGTGTGGGTCAACAGATCATCAATTGAAGAACTGTCCACGCAGAACTACTACAGCTGCTCCAACACAAGCGCATGCACCTACTCTGCACCACGCAGGGTAGAAAATCTGCAAATCGAGGTGTGGGACCATCACGAGAGGCTGCGTCGAGCCGCAGAGAGGCTGACAGCGACCACCCGCAAGAGCTTATGCCATTAGAGCTCGGGGAGCAAGATGCCGGACGTCATCGAGTGCGTTCTCCCTCTACAATACACCTGTGCATGCATTAGTGGATCCAGGATCCACTCATTCATACATCTGCATCAACTTACCCGTAGAAAGGGGGATACTAGTAGGGGAGAGTGACCAAGACATTCTGGTCACTAATCCATTAGGCCACAGTGTAGTGGTGAATAAAGTATACAAGGGTTTCCCGTTAAGAATTCAGGGGTATGAATTCTTGGCAGACCTAATTGAGTTGCCTTTCCATGAGTTTTACGTGATTTTGGGAATGGACTGGTTGTCACGTCATCAGGCAATAGTTGATTGCAAATTGAAGAGAATTTCTTTGAAAACTCCTGAGGGTAATGAGATCACAGTTGTGGGGGAAAGGACAGATTTCTTGTCCAATGTTATCTCAGCCACAGTTGCAAGAAGAATGATGAGAAAAGGCTGTGAAGCCTACCTAGCACATGTGGTGGATACTAGGCAGGCTAAGCCAAACTTGAGTGATATACTCACAGTAAGAGACTTCCCAGAGGTATTCCCTAAAGAATTGCCTGGTTTGCCACCAGAAAGGGAAGTTGAATTTGCTATTGAGACAACTGTAGTCTGCACCCATTTCCATTGCTCCTTATAGGATGGCACCCACTGAATTGAGGGAGTTGAAAACTCAGTTGCAAGAGTTGCTTGATAAGGGGTTCATACGCCCCAGTGTGTCACCATGGGGAGCTCCAGTGCTGTTTGTAAAGAAGAAGGATGGGACTTTGAGGCTATGTATCGATTACCGGCAGTTGAATAAAGTGACTGTGAAAAACAAATATCCGTTGCCTAGAATTGATGATCTGTTTGATCAGTTGAAGGGAGCAGCAGTATTTTCCAAGATTGATCTCAGATCAGGGTATCATCAGTTGAGGGTGAAGGATGTAGATATGCCAAAGACTGCATTCAGGACCCGGTATGGGCATTATGAGTTTCTAGTGATGCCCTTTGGCCTAACAAATGCACCAGCAGCATTTATGGACCTTATGAACCGTATCTTCCATCCACACTTATATCGGTTTGTAGTGGTCTTTATTGACGATATTTTGGTGTATTCCAAGACCAGGGAAGAACATGATGAGCATTTGAGGATTGTTCTACAAACCCTGAGAGAAAAGAAGCTGTATGCTAAGTTGTCCAAGTGTGATTTTTGGTTGAATGAGATTGCATTCCTTGGACACATAGTGTCAGCTGATGGGATTAGAGTGGATCCCAAGAAAATAGAAGCAGTAATGGAATGGAAGCCTCCCAGGAATACAACTGAGGTCAGAAGTTTCTTGGGGCTAGCTGGGTATTACAGGAGATTTGTGAAGGGATTTTCCTTAATAGCTGCTCCAATGACCAAGTTATTACACAAGAATGTCAGATTTGATTGGAATGACAAGTGTCAGACCAGTTTTGAGAAGTTGAAGGCTATGTTGACAGAGGCACCAGTGTTAACACAGCTAGTGTCAGGAAAGGACTTTTTGGTCTACAGTGATGCCTCACATAATGGGTTAGGGTGTGTATTGATGCAAGAGGGGAAGGTAGTCGCTTATGCTTCCAGGCAGCTAAGGCCACATGAACAAAATTACCCTACCCATGATCTAGAGCTTGCAGCAATTATCTTCGCACTGAAGATATGGAGGCATTACTTGTATGGTGAAAAGTGCTACATTTACACAGACCACAAAAGTCTGAAATACTTGCCAACTCAGAAGGAGCTCAACCTTAGACAGAGGCGATGGATTGAGTTCCTGAAGGACTATGATTGTGTAATTGACTGCCATCCTGGGAAGGCAAATGTAGTTGCTAATGCTTTGAGCAGAAAATCCATGACAGCTTTGAGATCATTAAATGCCCGTCTATCTTTGGTTCGAGATGGAGCTATTTTGGCTGAGTTGCAAGTGAGGCCAAACCTGCTACAGCAGATTTTAGATGGGCAAAAGGCAGATGAAAAGTTAATGGCTATTATGAGCAAAATCTCAAAGGGAAAAGCAACTGACTATGGGGTGAAAGCATATGGGTGTCTATACTACAAAGGAAGACTGTGTGTACCAGATGATGGGGAATTGAAGGCTAGTATTCTGAAAGAGGCACACACCAGTGTATATGCTATGCACCCAGGAAGTACAAAGATGTATCATGATCTGAAGCTTTAGTATTAGTGGCCTGGTATGAAGAAGGACATAGCTGATTATGTGACTAAATGCTTGACATGTCAGCAAGTCAAGGCAGAACATCAAGTTCCATCAGGTTTGCTACAGCCTATACGCATACCTGAATGGAAATGGGATCGGGTCACCATGGATTTTGTAAGTGGTCTACCTCTCACCCAGAAGAAACATGATGCAGCATGGGTGATAGTGGATAGATTGACAAAGTCAGCACACTTTCTGCCAGTTAGGACTGACTACTCACTGGAGAAGTTAGCAGAATTGTATATCAGTGAGATAGTTAGACTGCATGGAATTCCACTTTCCATCATATCTGATCGAGACCCAAGGTTTACATCGAGATTTTGGAAGAAGTTGCATGAGTCCTTGGGCACACAACTCCACTTCAGCACAGCTTTCCATCCTCAGACGGATGGACAATCAGAAAGAGTAATCCAGGTAAACAATTGAAACCAATTAAACAAATACACATATTGAACTAAAACGATAATAATAACATGAAATATATGTCAGGTCCTTGAGGATATACTGAGGAGTTGTGTCATTGAGTTTGAGGGAAGTTGGGATAGATACCTCCCACTGGCCGAATTTGCATACAATAATAGCTACCAAGCTAGTATCCAAATGGCCCCATATGAAGCACTGTATGGGAGGAAATGTAGAACTCAGCAGTCTTTGGGTGAATTGGCGAAGACAAGCGGTGGGGCGGACACGGTGAAACAGACTGAGGAGAAAGTGAAACTAATCAAAGCCAATCTGAAGGTTGCCTCAGACAGACATAAATCTTATGCCGACCTAAAGAGAAAAGAAATAGAATATGTGGTTGGCGACAAAGTGTTCCTCAAGGTGTCACCATGGAAGAAGGTATTGAGGTTTGGAAGAAAAGGTAAGTTAAGCCTGAGGTTCATTGGCCCATATGAAGTCATTAAATGTGTGGGTCCAGTGGCCTATAGGCTAGCTTTACCACCAGAGCTGGACAAGATCCACAATGTGTTCCACGTGTCCATGCTCAGAAGATACCGCTCAGATCCTTCACATGTCATCTCCAGGGAAGAAATAGAAATACAGCCGGATTTGACATATGAAGAAGAACCTCTACGGATCCTGGCTCGGGAAGTAAAAGAGTTGAGAAATAAGCAGATTCCACTGGTGAAAGTGCTTTGGAGACACCACAACACCGAGGAGGCAACTTGGGAAAGTGAAGAGATGATGAGGCAACAGTTTCCTCAACTGTTTGCATCAGGTAAATTTCAAGGACGAAATTTAAATTAGAGGGGAAGAGTTGTAACACCCTCCCGATAGCAACTCTGTACATTCTACTGTTTCGGTGACCAGTGTCGGTCCGGACAGCTAGAACGTCCGGAAAAATATTTAAACTAAAGTGAGGAACCATAATTAACTTAAATATTAATAAGAAAAATTTAGGAAAAATTTTAGAAATAAAATACAACCAAGTTAAACGAGCCGGTGCCCTAGCGATGGATAACCCAGAGGGAAGTTGCGGTTCTCACAACTAGGAGCCCTAGACCCAGGGGAAAAATCATAAAATAATTTTTGGGACTCCAGAGAAGGGTCATTGAGGCTCCTATGGCATTAGAATACCAAGAAAATATTTAGAAAATTTTTTCTATGGGTACAGACAATTTTGACCCGTTAAGCCAAACAGAGGGCATTTTGGTCATTTCGCCTTCAGAGGTGATTTTTGGCCGACTTGTCCAGTTGAGTAAATAATTATTATAACATAAAATATGAATTAAGGGTGATGAAAAATTAATGTAAAGCTAGTAGAAAAGAAAAATCAATAAAATGCCAAATATGACATCATTATGATGTCACTTAAAAGCTTCCACCAATTATAACTAAACAACCAATTAATTAACCAATAAAAGAGATAAAATTAGACCAAAGGAATTAAAAATGCCATCAGCCATCTTCCTCCCCAAACCAGCCGAACCTATGCCTTGCCCTAAACCTCCATTAACACCCCATTCAAGCTTAAAAATCTCTCACACCTCAATCCAAAACCCTAAGTCATCTTCACTAAAACTAATCCACACACCCTAAGGAAGCTCTAGGCAGCCACAAAGAGGAGAAATTCTAGAGTTTTCACAAGTTCAATAAGTTGAGCAAAGAGGTTAGTGCCTATTTATAAACCTATCTTTCTTATTCCATGTTAATGACTCAAAATAAGTGTGAATTTGTGAACCAAATGAATAAAAGTTAAGTGTATGTAGCCCATGGATTTCGGCTGCCCCTAAGGAAGGAACAAGATTGAGTGTTTTTGATGGACTTGGAGTGCACTAGAGATTATGTTTAAAGTATGTAAATATAAGTATATTGGATTAGTTAGTTAATTAAAGTATGTTGTGAAAACTCATAATGGGAATTAGGGTTTTGAGAGTAAAATTTTGACTTGGCTGATGAAATTGTTAAAGAAAATTTTAATGGTCAATTAGTGATCATTTGAGGTAAGTTGACCATAATTTGAAGTGCATTAGAGGGTTACAAAGAGTTTTGGTAGGCTGCCTAGTGACAACAGCAATGAGGCTGTGAGTCCAGCCTGTTTGGACTGCCATATCTTTGGCTATGTAGGTCCAATTGGTGTTTGGCCAATTGGACATGAAAATAGACTTATAATGGCACAATTTTGCTGAAGAAACCATGTCCAAAAGACCAAAGGAAGTGGACCAAAAATTGGCTCCAATCCGGATACCCTGCAAACAGGTTCTGTAGAATGATCAAATGAACAGTAACTGTTCATTTGGCCATAACTCACTGTAGATATGGTCAATTGACCTGAAATTTTTACAGCAACAAGTTAAGACATATACAAACAACTTTCACGAAGAAACCTATCCCAAATTATGACCAGAACCTATTCAACAAGGCAGTGGCATTTACTGTTCATTGTACTGTAGATTTGGTAAATTCTGTAGTTTTCCAATCCGGCCAGCTGTGGTTTTTGGAACATATCTGGAGTTACAAAACTCCAAATGGAGTGATTCAAAAAGAGAAATTCAACTAGACAAAATAAGGAACAACTTTCATGTTTACCATTTCCTCAAATTCCCACTGCAACAGTGCCTAATGAAACAGTAAATTTGGGTTACAAAAACTGAAAATTTTACTTCCCTTGGTTTAAGCTTAGAAATGGTACTAATGCTTAATGCCAACAAGTTTTCAATGCAAAATGTGGTATGTTGGGAGTGTCAAAACCAATATACCTATTTTCTATCCAAAAGTCAACATTTTTATTGACCAATGAGGTGAATAGTGACACCAAAACTTGAAATTCAAAAATTAAAGAATTTAAAAGTATCAAATGCCCTAGTATACCTAACAAGATTGGTTTGGATAGTTTGGCATGCCAATAGGGTTCAGTTAACAGTACTGCACATGGCAATATGCCATTCTGTGATTTCATGGCTTTTAGCCATTCTGATCTTGCGTTGAGATGTGGCCTTGTGCCTGATGTTATTACAGCTTATTAGCTGTTCTGTTGCACACCGGGAGATGCATATGTGACCGATGGTGTGACGGCCCGAGGTACTAGATACCCAATGCCAGTTTACCCGTTTATCCAGTCCAGTCGTCCAGTATAGGTTACTTGGGCAACCAAATGAATGAAAATGGACAAAGTTAAAGAAATAAATGAATATAATAAATACAAAACAAATAAGACATATACATTCAATACATATTTATTTTCTGCTATTTTCTTTTATTTTATTATTGCACCACTAAGCATCATTGCTTAGCGCGTTGCTTTTGCCACGCATAGGTTCCGGAGATACTGATCGTGAGCCCAGTAGACCGCAGACTGGGTGAGTCCATCCTGCAGCTCTGCATAGAGTCTGTGTCACCTCACCATCTACAGTGCATTGGTAGGACACCAGGCTTCATTTTGGTATTTTGTAATTGATTTTTATTTTTCCCTTGTGTAAATGAAACTTATGTAATGTATTTTGATTTTCATGTAAATAATGAGAACTATATTTGTGAATGGAAAAGTGAATGTTTATCTGTGTTTTATACATGATTACCACTTGAGATGAATGATTGAGAAATGAAATTGAAAAAGGTTGAGATTTTGATATTGGAGTTTGAGAATGATTGAACATGGCTATTGGAAGTGTTTTTAACAGGTTCTGAAGAACGGTTTTCTCCAGTTTTAGCCAGTACTCTGTCGGATTTTCTATAAAATTTTCAGAACCTCAAATAAATTGTAATTTCAATAAATGGCTTAAATGAATTATATTTCACAAGTTGTATTCAAAACTATGACAAAAATTGATTAAGTTAAAATAGAGGGTGCCGATACACCGTGTGACATTGCTTACTCGGATATACTGTACACGGGTATGGGGTGTCACAACTTTATCACCCACTGCATATTCAATATCTCTTCTCTTCATATCAACATAAGACTTCTGATGGTCTGACGCAGCCTTGAGTCTATCTCTGATCAATTTGATCTTTTCCTATGTCTACTGAACAATTTCTGGCCCAATCATCTTTCTTTCACCAACTTCATCCCAACATAGGGGAGTTCTGTACTTCCTGCCATATAAAGCTTCATATGGAGGCATTCCAATGCTTGATTGGTGGCTGTTGTTATAAGCAAACTCAATCAAAGGCAAGTGTGTATCCCAACTACCTTCAAACTCAATCACACAAGCCCGTAGCATATTCTCCAATATTGGAATAACCCTCTCAGACTAGCCATATGTCTGTGGGTGGAATGCTGTGCTGAAGTTCAATCTAGTTCCTAGGGCTCTCTGAAGACTACCCCAGAATCTATAAGTGAACCTAGGATCTCTGTCTGATACAATCAATACTGGCACTCCATGCAGTTTTATAATCTCATTTATGTACAATCTGGCCAATCTTCTCAGGCTATAGTCCATCCGGACTGGCAAAAAGTGAGCAGACTTGGTTAGTCTATCAACTATAACCCATACTGCATCATGACTATTATGTGTCCTTGGAAGTCTCTTCACAAAATCCATAGTTATCTGTTCCCTTACAATGTTTCATAGGGTGCCACTTGTATGCTAGCTTGACACTTATTATTGTATACAAATTCTATTAGTGGGATGCATCTGTCCCATCTCCCCTCGGATTCAATGACACAAGTTCTCAGAATATTCTTGAGGGCTTATCACATATTGCAAGTTATTATTATCATTTCATTTCATTATTTATAGAAACTCAATGAGTTTCAAAATTTACCTGAATCACTTGTTTCGACTGTCCATCCGTCTGAGGATGATAAGTCGTACTGATATCTCTAAGCTTATAGCAATTACTGTGGCACAGGTAATTCACATTAATGTAACCGAGTCAGTGACTCTAGCTACCTTACAAGTGTAGTCGTTTGATAGGCTAGTTCTAAAGTTTTAAATTTCTGAATAAAATTTTCACATTTATTTCCAGTAATAGTACTCTATTCGGGCGCAACTGTATCAATTTATAGATTACTTACAAATATTCTTAATTTATTATACCACGAGGAAGCACATAGCTCTACACAATAATCCCGTGTCGGTACTGTAATCTGCAGCTTACAATACAAACATCGAGAACATTACATAATCATTACGTTATAATCTCATGGACTAGGTTTTCTAACATCTTATCTTTCTCGAATCCACTAATATCCTAAACCGATTCTGATTACAATATCCATTAATAATTACTAATAGTAACATCTTTGCTTTCATCTAGAGCAATTCTATTACTGTAACTTACTTTTAGGTCCTCTTGCCTTACATTAAGTAGGCTCGCCAATTAGCTTTATAATTTATGGTATGTTAGAAAATACTTTTAGTTAACAATTCTTCCAAAATTAATGTCAATCATACTTGTTATTGTAGTTTTGATCCTAAAAGACTAGTCACTAACGCATTAAAATTTATTCCCCTATAAAGGAATAGCAACAAAACATAGAATTCTAACACTAACATATAAATAAGTAGTGCTGGGATCAAATAATAACTCATTGTTTCTTTCAAAAATTAAGAACTTACCAGCAGCTACATCCGAAGTTTCTGCCCTTTCTCCTTGGAGCATAGTGGACGCTCTGACTGGTGAGCTACTATATTCGGGTTGATTCACTGTGTTATAGTGGTGAGGAGTACCAACTCTATTTCTATCTCGACTCTGACTGACGGTTT
This sequence comes from Hevea brasiliensis, assembly GCF_030052815.1. Classification (NCBI taxonomy): domain Eukaryota; kingdom Viridiplantae; phylum Streptophyta; class Magnoliopsida; order Malpighiales; family Euphorbiaceae; genus Hevea; species Hevea brasiliensis. The sequence continues at coordinate 51,163,853 of NC_079498.1, forward strand.
GTGGACTTCGGAGAGCAGATCGAGGTGCTCTAGTACAATCTTTAGCAAAGTGTCCAAGTTTTCCACAATTGTAGTAGGCTCCAGAGGCCCTTCGACAAATACCTCTATGTAGCTTACCACAAACATGGCAGAAACGGGCAGAATAGGAACTTCTGGTTGTTCGACGACTAGATCTTGGTGTTCTCTGCCTAATGATCCACCTCTGTCATATCTCTAAGCTCGGGTTTCCTCAAATTCTTTTCTCTTCCCCAAATTACTACTCGAGTTTTGACCCGTAGATTTCCCCATCTTCTCTATTTCACACTGCCCTTGTGTGGGGTTGGGGCTGTACTTGGGCTTGGGCTGAAAGATTATCAGCCATTTGTTGGAAGAAAGTGGCCATTTGCTGGGCCATTTGTGCAGTAATTTATACTGGTAAAACTGGTACAGTCGGGCCTTCGACACTTTGTGGAGCTGGGGCCTCAACTTGTACTTCTGCCATCACGGACTGTTCTATTGTCTCATTCTTTTCTTCCATATATTTTCATAAGATTTTCTATTCCTATACAACCAACATAAGGAGATTCCTCTCCATTAGTTCATATTTATAATGTAAATGTACTATATGTATCAAACATTTGAGCAGTTGTAGTTACCGACAAAAAGATTTCAAATTCACAGTTCAAAATTTACTTTAAAACCATTGCTCTGATACCACAAAACATGTCACACCCTACTCCCCCGTAAGATATAACATGATCCCGTAGTACACCTAATGAATTACCGTACTTCACCTACCGATAACCCATTAGATATACTACAAGGGATTTTAAAAACAATTTTTGTGAAATTTAAATCATCGATTAAAATCTGGTGTTATAAAATTTTTTCAAAATTTCGGCAAAGTGCCGGCTGTATTTTGAGAAAACAGTTCTTCAATCCTGCGAAAGAAAATGCTCCCAATATGTTTTCTCAAATACAACTTCAATAACTTCATTTGAACCCATAATTCAAATCTCAATAATCAAATCAATCTCCTCATAAAAGAAACATTTCATTGATTACAAGACTCAAAATTAATATTACAAAACTATTCAGATAAATGAAATCCCAAATTTACATTTATAATAATTTACATTTAATTACATACCAAAATATTTTACAAGAGTTTTTATACAACTGCTCAAATAATTTACATATATATTATTACATGCATACATCAAAACTTATGTATATGGGTGTACCTATAATATACCTGGAGCTTATCTGAAAGTGTCTTCAAAGAAACTTACTCACTGCTCTATGCTCTTCTTACCTGCGACAGCATACAAAGCTATCGCTGAGTGGTGAACTCAGTGGTGCACAACTATAATTTAAAACATAGTACAATATACAATGACAAAATTTACAGTAAATAATTTGGAAATCTGAATACTCATCAAATTCCAAAACTCAAAATATTCATTGCCAATAATGTGAATCATTTGTATAAAATGACTTCGATTATGAAATTCAATTTATCAAATCATAACTAACCATTTAGGTAATTCCAACAAAATCAATTATACATAAATCATAATTGAAATCACACTTCTTTACCATTCAAAAGCCATTCTGTATCTCAAAAATCATTCTTTATCTCACTAACTATGCAAGACTAATCCGAAAGGGCCATATTCGATGTGATTCTAACTCCCTATGGTCAGGGAGGTCGAATTAGATTCTAACTCCCTATGGTCGGGGAGGTCGAATCATTGTGCACAGTACACATCACAATAATGAATCTTCCGCAAGGGCCATAACAATAAAAAAACTTAGATCTAACCTCAAATCAGAGGAAAATCTAAGCCTGTACACGTACCAGGGTAATCAAAACACAACTAACTCCATTGTCTTCTCAACAAATGAGAGAGACGGGTAATAACCTAGTCAAGCATCTATAGTGAGATATAAAACAATATCACAATCCTTTTAGTGAGCATAAATCACAATATAATTCGATTCAAATTCAATTCCAATGTCCAATAATTTTTATGCTCATCACAATTCAAATCATAAATTTGCATTTTTCCATGAAAATTACCATCACAATTCAAAACATGTTCTATCACAATTTTCCAAAAAATAATTTATTCAATCCATAATAATGCTTAATACTTGTGGAAATACCATTTCACAAAGCTAAATTCATACATACTATAACAATTTCAATAATCATTGAATTAAATCTAATGCTTGTTAAACATAATACATAAGAAAAATATGTCATTTAATCATATGAAATATTCAAACAAAATTAGTTAAAAACTAGTAGTGCACAAACCTCTGATAACTGTCTCTTAATTCTGACTCAGTGTTTCCTTCCCCTTCCCTGAGTATTTGCTAATTGAGAAACACAATTTGAAGTGTTTCAGTACTCATTTAAACTGTCTCTACGAATAAGGTTCAATAATTAATTTATCGAATTCTATTATTTCCTTAGTCAACCTAATATGTCAACCCTCGATGAGTTCTAGGTAAATTCGATTTTAATGTTACTAATATGTCACATTCAATAGTCTTTTAGGGTTATTACATGTTACCAAATTCATTTCCATGTATCTTGCATTTTCTTGCAATTTGCTGGATTTCGGGATACTAGTTTGACCTAGCCAGACGACCTAGTTTTCTCGGTTTTTGGGTTTTGGTCAAAACTACAAACTTGTAGATCTATGTCTTATTGCACGCGGGGCAAAATTTCAGGTCATTCTGAGTTACGTAGACCAAGTTATGGTCATTTTACTATTGCTGATCAAATTGCATCAAAATTGGTCACTTTAGGTCATTTTAGGTCAATTTTGGTTCGGCCAGTTTTTGGACCCGAATTTGTGCAAGCTGTTTGACTTGCTTATGGTCATTTCTGGGCTTTGGTTTCTTCATAAGACTTGTAGATATGGGTCTTAACTATTCATGGTCAAAATTTCAGGTCAATTGGATCTGTTTTGAGTGAGTTATGGCCTAAACACTAACTGCTGCCCAAATGATCAATTTTCAGGCCTTATTTGCACTTAATCCGGATTTGATCATTTTTCAAGCTACCTTGCAAATAGAATTTTGGAAAGATTCCTTCATGAAAGTTGGCACATTTTGTGCCTAGTTTCACCTCCAATTGGTTTCATACCAATTGGAGCTACACACTTAAGGTTCTTAGCCCAAAATGCAAACTGCCTTATTACAATTCCTTCATACACATCAAAGACCACTTTTAACACTTACCAAACTCAACATTCAAGCCAATTCTGGTTTTTACCATAACCTAAACATAGTTCACAACATATTATAGGTCATTTTGGCAGCTTATAATTACATTCAACATACACCATAAAGTGCAGAATTTGTCAAACTCATTTATAACAATTCAATCACCTAACCATAACACTTTTACATGTCCAACTTCACACCATCACACACATACCCAAACTGCCATAACAACTAACACAATTCAACATTAATATTCCATAATCCAAACATGAAATAACATCCTTATGGTTCACTAAACTAGGTTGCCATTTCATGCATTACATTCCCATAATTTCCAAGCATTCAAATTTCAATACACATTCACATATACTAAGTATACATCACCCAAATGATTTCCTACACACATAAACATTTAATCAATGCTTTAATCCACCATTTATAAGAAAAAATAAACTGTCTTCAAGGTGTTTCCATGGCTGCCAAAAGTACACATCCCCATTCAACATCAAACCTCAAAATTCTTTCCACAATTCAAGTACCCATAACATTCCTACTAACTTTAATGAAGCAATAAACCAAAAATACAAACTTACCACTTTGGAAATTCTTCAAAACCTCTCCAAAACTTGGTCTTCTTGCTGCCTATCTACTACCCAAGGTATGGTGATCACTTTTAATGAAGAAACCATAAATATTAAAAGCTTGGATCATGGATGCATGGAGGACTTCAAGGTGTGGCCATGGAGTCCCATGGAGGATAAATTCGGCTGGTTTGAGAGGAGGTTGAAGATGAACTCATTTCTGCCCATTTTAGCTCTTAAGTGTCCCACAATTCTAAGTTAGTGGAGCACTAACCATTATTTAATATTAGTTTAACCTTAACTTTCCTTATTCCCACAATTAACTCCCCATTTTTGCTATTTACATTATGTACCACTAATTTAATTTTTCATTATATTTTCCAAGTGTAATATCATGTATTTTTAATGGACATTTAGGTCAAAAGACAACTCGGAATGTCAAATAACCACAATGCCCCTGTTCGGGTTGCATTCCCGATTTTTCGGTAACACCGGGTTTTGTCCATTTTCTCGATTTCTCACTTTTCTTTGTACTAATTAATTAATTTTTCTTTGATATTTCTAATGGTATTTATACTTCAATAGGTGTCTATTTAAGTCCTAAAAATATTTTCCAGGGTTCCCTGCGGTCCAGGGCTAGTCAACGGTCCACGCCGCGACTTCCCTGTGCGGTCACCCATCGCTAGGGTTCTCGGCTCGCTTAACTTGGTTACATTTTTTTGCTATTATTTTTCCTTTGTTTTTCTTGTATTTTCTTTTCTTGTATTTCATTATTTTATGTCTCCTCACTCATATTGAGGTGTAGTTCTAGGCATCCTAGCTGTCTGGACAACACTGGTCACTAGAATAGTAGAACACACTACCGAACTTAGGGGTGTTACATAATTAAACATAAAAACACACTAAAAACACTAAACGTGATGGGAGTAAAATTAATAAATTATGCAGTTATTACATAGCAATATAAAAGAATGTGAATTATACTAGAAGGATTATATTTTCAGAAGTAAAGGAAGCACTTAAGAGAATGATAGTGGGTAAAGCTTGTGGGCCCGATGGAATACCAATTGAAGTGTGAAAGTGTTTGGGAGATATAGGAGTAGCATGGTTAATTAAATTATTTAATAAGATTCTAAACTCAAAGAAAATGCCTGATGAATGGAGGAGGATTATTTTAATATATATTTTTAAAAACAAGAGAGACATACAGAGTTGCTCAAGCTATAGGAGAATTAAACTCATGAGCCATACTATGAAGTTGTGGGAGAGAGTTGTGGAACATCGACTACGTTATGACAGTATTCTAAGAGATATGAAGAAAGATCTACAAATGATTTTTATCGATTTAGAAAAGGTTTATGATAGTATTCTAAGAGATGTCTTATGGAGAGTGTTAGAACAAAAGAGGGTATCTATTAGGTACATACAAGTATTGAAAGATATGTATGAAGGAGCAACTACTAGTATGTGCATAGTGGGAGGAGACACAAGAGATTTCCTATCTCAATTGGATTACACCAAGGTTTAGCTGTAAGCCCTTACCTTTTTACATTAGTTCTAGATGAATTGATGAAACATATACAAGAGAGTATCCCTTGGTGCATGATGTTTGCGGATGATATAGTTCTGATAGATGAGATGCAAGAAGGAGTTAATAAAAAGCTAGAGCTTTAGAGAAGTACTATAGAGTCAAAGGGCTTTAAGTTAAGTAGAACGAAGACAAAATACATGCATTACAGGTTCAGTGAAGGCCAAACAGGTGATAGGGAAGGAGTTAGTTTGGATGGAGTAGTATTCCCTCAAAATAATCACTTTAAATATCTCGGCTCAATCCTTCAAGTAGATGGGGGATGTGAGGAGAATGTTAGTCATAGGATTAAAGCCGGATGATTGAAGTAGAGACGCGTCACGGGATTTTTATGTGATTGCAAGATTCCCTATAAGTTGAAAGGAAAATTTTACCGTACAGCCACATGACCGACCATGTTATATGGTAGTGAGTGTTGAGCAATGAAGAAGTCGTATGTGTTTAAGATGAGAGTTACGAAGATAAGAATATTGAGGTGGATGAGTGCCATACTAGACTAGATAAAGTCTGTAATGAGAGTATTAGAGAAAAGGTAGGAGTGATGCCAATTGAGGATAAGTTGAGAGAAGGGAGATTGAAGTGGCTTGGTCATGTGAAGCGTAGACATACGGAGGCTCCAATTAGACAAGTAGAGCACATTGGGTTAGAAGATAGAAAGAAAAGAAGGGGTGGACCAAAACTGACGTGGATGAGAGTAGGACAATATGACCTAAAAGCATTATACATTTTCAAGGATTTAACCCGAAATCACTTAGAGTGGAGAAAAAGAATTCATATAGTCGATGCCAATAAATTTTTGAGATAAAAGCTTAGTTGAGTTGAGTATTAAAAGGCATGCATATCACTTTAGTTATTAATTTTTTTGATAGGCACATGGTTTTAATTAATATTTTTATTATTATAATTACAACCTTTGGTAGATTGCTCACTACTATTAAAAAAAAAAAATACATCCAAACATATTAGCATTGTAACACCCTCCCTGTAGCAACTCCATACATTCTACTGTTCCGGTGACCGTTGTCGGTCCGGACAGCTAGAACGTCCGGAAAAATATCTAAACTAAAGTCAGGAACCATAATCAACTCAAATATTGATAAAAAAAATTTAGTAAAAATTTTAGAATTAAAATACAACCAAATTAAACGAGCCGGTGCCCTAGCGATGGGTAACCCAGAGGGAAGTTGCAGTTCTCGCAACTAGGAGCCCTAGACCCGGGGGGAAAATTATTAGATAATTTTTGGGACTCTAGAGAACGGTTATTGAGGTTCCCATGGCATTAGAATGCCAAGAAAATACCTAGAAAAATTTTTCAATCGGTACAGACAATTTTGACCCGTTAAGCCAAACGGAGGGCATTTTGGTTATTTCACCTTCAGAGGTGATTTTTGGCCGACTTGTCCAGTTGAGTAAATAATTAATATGACATAAAATATGAATAAACATTGCTAGAAATTAAATTGAAAATGAGTAGTGAAGAAAAGAAAAGAAAATGAGGAAAAAGGCTTATTTATGACATCATGGTGATGTCATTAAAAGCTATAACCAATCACCTTTAAAAAACTAATTAACCAACTAATAAAAGAGACTAAATGAAGACCAAAATAACCAAAAATACAGCAGCCATCTCCCTCCCCAAAAACCAGCCGAAACCCTTGCAATACCCAACCTCCATTAAAGCTTCAAGCAAGCTCCCTTTCTCCCATTGTTACACCACTAAACCCTAAACCCCTTTCATTAAAACTTGACCACATCTCTTGGGAGAGTGTTTGGCAGCCTAGAAAAGGAAAGAAAGTGAAGATTTAACTTGGGAAAAATCTGCCACTTAAAGGTTAGTGCATCTATACACCTAAAACTCCTTACTTTCATGATTAAGGACTTGAATTTAGTGAGAAATTGTAGTTTAAATGAATAAAAGTTGTGTGTATGGCCACCATAAATTTCAGCTGTCCTATTGAAGGAATAGAAATGGAGTGTTTTGATGGACTTAAGGTGGATTAGAGATTATGTTTAAACCATCTATGCATGTGGTTAGTGAATGGGTTAGTAATTAAGGTGTGTTGTGAAAACCTATAATGGGAACTAGGGTTTTAAGGGTGAAAATTGGACTTGGCATTTGAATTGATTAATGGACCTTCTAATGGTCAATTAGTGACCATTTAAGGCAAGTTAATCATAATTTGAAGTGAGTTAATGCATGGCAAAACTGAAATGGAAGGCTGCCTAAATACAGCAGAAATGAGGCTGAGATTCCAGCCCACTTAGACAGCCATAACTTTGGCTGTGTAGGTCCAATTGGTGTTTGGTCAATTGGACATGAAACTAGACTTATAATGGCACATTTTTGCTGAAGAAACCATGCCCAAAAGACCAAAGGAAGTGGACCAAAAGTTGGCCCCAATCCGGATACCCTGCAACAGCACCTGCAGAAATGACCAAATGAACAGTAAGGCCATATCTCACTGTAGAAATGGTCAATTGACCTAAAATTTTTACAGCAATAAGACATAGACAAACAACTTTCATGAAGAAACCTACCCCAAATTATGACCAGAACCTAACCCAAATGGCAGTCGATCCTTTGCTCATGGTAATCAGATTTGGTAATTCTGCAGTTTTGGCAATCCGGCCAGCTGTGGTTTTTGGACCATATCTGGAGCTACAAAACTCCAAATAGAGTGATTCAAAAAAATAAATTCAACTATACAAAATAAGGAACAACTTTCATGTTTACCATTTCCTCAAATTCTCACTGCAACAGTGCTCAATGAAACAGTAAAGTCAGGCTTCAAAATCTGAAAATTCGGCCCTTTTGATTTAAGCCTAGAAATGGTAATGGTAATCAATTCCAACAAGTTTTAAATGGAAAATGTGGTATGTTGGAAGTGTCAAAACCAATGTACCTATTTTCTATCCAAAAGTCAACATTTTTGTTGACCAATGAGGTGAATAGTGACACCAAAACTTGAAATTCACAAAGTGAAGAATTTAAAAGTTTCAAATACCCTAGTATACCTAACAAGATTGGTTTGGATAGTTTGGCATGCCAATAGGGTTAGCGATCGCACATGGCAATATGGCATTCTGTGATTTATGGCTTTTAGCCATTCTGATCTTGTATTGAAATTTGGCCTTGTGCCTGATGTATTTACAGCTAGTTAGCTGTTCTGTTGCATACCGGGAGATGCATATGTGACCGATGGTGTGACGGCTCGAGGTACTAGATACCCAGTGCCAGTTTACCCGTTTATCCAGTCCAGTCGTGTAACACCCTCTCGGTAGCAACTCCGTACATTCAACTGTTCCGGTGACCGGTGTCGGTCCGGACAGCTAGAACATCCGGAAAAATATTTAAACTAAAGTCAAGAACCAAGATTAACTCAAATATTAATGAGAAAAATTTAGGAAAAATTTTAGAAATAAAATACAACCAAGTCAAATGAGCCGGTGCCCAAGAGATGGGTAACCCAGAGGGAAGTTGCGGTTCTCGCAACGAGGAGCCCTAGACCAGGGAAAAAATTCATAAAATAATTTTTGGAACTCCAGAGAAGGATCATTGAGGTTCCTATGGCATTAGAATACCAAGAAAATATTTAGAAAAATTTTACAATCGGTACAGACAATTTTGACCCGTTAAGCCAAATGGAGGGCATTTTGGTCATTTCGCCTTCAGAGACGATTTTTGGCCGACTTGTCCAGTTGAGTAAATAATTATTACGACATAAAATATGAATTAATATTGATGAAAAATTAATTGAAAGTTAGTAGAAAAGAAAAGAAAAGAAAATGCAATAAAATGCCAAATATGACATATTGTGATGTCATTTAAAAAGCTTCCTCCAATCACAATTAAACAACCCTTTAATTAACTAATAAAAGAGACCAAAGGAGACCAAAAATTCTAGTCATCTTCTTCTTCTTCTTCAGCCAAAACGTGACCTCCCCTTTTCCATAACCCTCCATGAAAGTTTCCTTTAATTTCTTCCATTTCCCATGAAATTCCACTACTAAACCCTAAGTCACCTTCACTAAAACTTGTCCCCACATCACAAGGCAACTCTAGGCAGCCACAAAGAGGAGAAATTCTAGAGTTTTCACAAGCTCAATAAGTTGAGCAAAGAGGTTAGTGCTTAATTATGCATGTATATCTCTTGTTCCATGTTAAGGACTTAAAAATGAGTATGAAATTGTGGATTAAATGAATGAAATTTATGGGTATGTATGCCATGGATTTCGGCTGCCCTATGGAAGGAATAGGATTGAGTGTTTGTGATGGACTTGGAGTGAACTAGAAACCATGTTTAAAGTGTATAAATATAAGGATAATGAACTAGTAGTTAATTAAGGTAAGTTGTAAAAATTCATAATGGGAATTAGGGTTTTAAGGGTGAAAATTGGACTTGGCATTTGAATTGATTAATGGACATTCTAGTGGTAAATTAGTGACCATTTAAGGCAAGTTAATCATAATTTGAAGTGAGTTAATGCATGGCAAATTGAATGTGTAGGCTGCCTAAAGACAGCAGCAGGGTGACTGAGATTCCAGCCCACTTAGACAGCCATAACTTTGGCTGTGTAGGTCCAATTGGTGTTTGGCCAATTGGACATGAAACTAGACTTATAATGACACATTTTTGCTGAAGAAACCATGCCCAAAAGACCAAAGGAAGTGGACCAAAAGTTGGCCCCAATCCGGATACCCTGCAACAGCACCTGTAGAAATGACCAAAGGAAGTGGACCAAAAGTTGGCCCCAATCCGGATACCCTGCAACAAAGATCAGAGAAATGACCAAATGAACAAGAATCAGAATCGCTCATTTGGCCATATCTCACTGTAGAAATGGTCAATTGACCTGAAATTTTTACAGTAATAAGACATAGACAAACAACTTTCATGAAGAAACCTACCCCAAATTATGACCAGAACCTAACCCAAATGGCGACATCCACTGCTCATGGTAATCAGATTTAGTAATTCTGCAGTTTTGGCAATCCGGCCAGCTGTGGTTTTTGGACCATATCTGGAGCTAAAAAACTCTAAATGGAGTGATTCAAAAAAATAAATTCAACTAGACAAAATAAGGAGCAACTTTCATGTTTACCATTTCCTCAAATTCTCACTGCAACAGTGCTCAATGAAACAGTAAAGTCAGGCTTCAAAATCTGAAAATTCTGCCCTTTTGATTTAAGCCTAGAAATGATAATGGTAATCAATTCCAACAAGTTTTAAATGGAAAATGTGGTATGTTGGAAGTGTCAAAACCAATGTACCTATTTTCTATCCAAAAGTTAACATTTTTGTTGACAAATCAGGTGAATAGTGACACCAAAACTTGAAATTCACAAAGTGAAGAATTTAAAAGTTTTAAATGCCCTAGTATACCTAACAAGATTGGTTTGGATAGTTTGGCATGCCAATAGGGTTCAGTTAGCGATCTTGCATGGCAATATGCTATTCTACGTGATTTATGGCTTTTAGCCATTCGACCTTGTATTGAAATTTGGCCTTGTGCTCGATGTATTCTGACTAGTTAGTTGCTCGTAATAATCGAGATGCATATGTGACCGATGGTGTGACGGCCCGAGTTACTAGATACCCAAAGGCGGTTACCCGTTTATCCAGTCCAGTCGTCTAGTGTAGGTTACTTGGGGCAACCAAATGAATAAAAGTGGACAAAGTTAATGATATATAAATTCAAAACAAATAAAACATATACATTCACTACATATTTATTTTCTTGCTATTTCTTTTATTTTATTATTGCACCACTAAGCATTATTGCTTAGCGCATTGCTTTTGCCACGCGTAGGTACTGGAGATACAGATCGTGAGCCCAGTAGACCGCAGACTAGGTGAGTCCATCCTGCAGTTCTGCACAGTGTCCGTTTCACCTCAACTTCTGCAGTGCATTGGTAGGACACTAGGTGTCATTTTGTCATTTTGTAACTAAATTTTTATTTTCTCATAAGTATTTGGATTTATGTAATGTATTTTGATGTTCATGTAATTAATGAAAGTTATGGCTATGAATGCAAAATTTGAGCATTTATTTATTGTTTGTATATGGGTATTATGAGAAATGGATGTTTGAGAAATGAAAAGGTTGTTGAGAACTTAAATTGAAAATTGTTGAGATTTTGATATTGGAGGTTAAGAATGAGGAGCTATGATTATTGGAAGTGTTTTTAACAGGTTCCGAAGAACGGTTTTCTCCATTTTTAGCCGGTACTCTGCCGGATTTTCTATAAAATTTTCGGAACCTCAAATAAATTATAATTTCAATAAATGACTTAAATAAATTATATTTCACAAGTTATATTCAAAATTATGATGAAAATTAATTAAGATAAAATAGAGTGTGCCGGTACACCGTGTGGCATAGCTTGCTCGGCTACACTGTAGACGGGTAAGGGGTGTCACAAGCATAATGGCAATGTGATAGTGTCATCTCAAATGGCTATTGCAATTCTTGCTAGTTCTATACAAGTGCCAATTAATCATTAAGAAAAAAAAATTAAAACTTTTGGTTAGTTGTAACACCCTCCCGGTAACCACTCCGTACATCCTACTGTTCCGGTGACCGGTGTCGGTCCGGACAGCTAGAACGTCCGGAAAAATATTTAAACTAAAGTCAGGAACCATAATTAACTCAAATATTAATAAGAAACACTTAGTAAAAATTTTAGAAATAAAATACAACCAAGCAAAACGAGCCGGTGCCCAAGCGATGGGTAACCGGAGGGAAGTTGCGGTTCTCGCAACGAGGAGCCCTAGACCCGGGGGAAAAATTATAAAATAATTTTTGGGACTCCAGAGAAGGGTAATTGAGGTTCCCATGGCATTAGAATGCCAAGAAAATACCTAGAAAAATTTTTCAATCGGTACAGACAATTTTGACCCGTTAAGCCAAACGGAGGGCATTTTGGTCATTTCGCCTTCAGAGGTGATTTTTTGCCGACTTGTCCAGTTGAGTAAATAATTAATATGACATAAAATATGAATTAATGTTGATGAAAAATTTATTAAAAATGAGAAATGAAAATAAGAAAACAAAAGTAAGAAGAAAAGTAAGTAAATGGGAATTATGATGTCATTAAGAAAAACTATGACCAATCAAAATTTAGCCATTATTTGACTAACTAATAAAGAGATAAAAGAAGACCTAAACAATTAAAAAACCAGCTGCTTTCTTCTTCTTCTTCTTCCTTAAAAACGTGATCCTCTCTTCTTCCTCCCTCCATGAAAATTTTCTTTCATTACCTCCATTTCCCATGAGTTTCCACCACTAAACCCTAACCCCTTTCATTAAACCTTGACCATATCACTTGGAGAAGCTTTTGGTAGCCAAGGAAAGGAAGAAAAGTGAGGTTTAGGGCTTTGGAAATTCTGCCCAAACAAGGTTAGTGCATTTATACCCATTAAACTCTTTATTTGCATGATTTTGGACTTGAACTTAGTAAGATTTGTAGTTTAAATGAACAAAAAACCTATGGGTATGAACACTTCAATTTCGGCAGCCCTAAGAAGAAACAATAAGGGAGTGTTTTCAATGTTTTTTTTAATGGACTTAGCATGAGTTGGAGATTGTATTTAAGTTATATATTTACATAGATGTTGAACTAGGGTGCTAATGGAGGGTTATGGGTAAATTGCCTTGGATACTAGGGTTTTGAAGCATGAAAAAGTGACTTGGCTGACCAACCTATTAAAGAACACTCTAATGGTCAATAAGTGACCATTTTGGATATGTTGACCATAAATAGGACTGAAAAATGGTGGGGCAAAGTCAAGGTATAAACTGCCCTATGACAGCAGCATAGGGACTGAAAATTCAGTCCCTTTGCACTGCCATAACTTGGGCTGTGTTAGTCCAATTGATGTTTGGCCAATTGTACATGAAACTAGGCTTATAATGGCACATTTTTTCTGAAGAAACCATGCCCAAAAGACCAAAGCAAGAGGACCAAAACTTGGCCCCAATCCGGACACCCTGCACTGATTCTGCAGAATTGACCAAATGAACAGTAACTGTTCATTTGGCCATAACTCACTGTAGATTTGGTCAATTGGCCTGAAATTTTTACAGCAACAAGTTAAGACATAGACAAACAACTTTCATGAAGGAACCTACCCCAAATTATGGCCAGAACCCATTCAACCAAGTGACTCAAGTTACTGTTCATGCACTGTAGATATGGTAAATTTCTGCAGAATGCATATCCGGGCAGCTTGGGTTTTTGAGCCATATCTGGAGCTACAAAACTCCAAATGGAGTGATTCAAAAAAGGAAATTCAACTAGACAAAATAAGGAACAACTTTCATGTTTTACATTTCTTCAAATTGCAACAGTAACAGTGTCCAATGGAACAGTAAAGTTGACTCACCAAAACTGAAATTTTCTGCTTGTGTGGGTTACACTTTGAAATGGTATTAACACTTAATGCCAACAAGTTTTAAACACCAAATGTGGTATGTTGGGAGTGCCAAAGGCAATGTACACATTTTTATTCCAAAAGTCAACATTTTTGTTGACCAATGATGAATAGTAACACCAAAAAAATTTGAAATTCACAAATTGACAAATTTAAGAGTTTCAAATGCCCTAGTATACCTAACAAGATTGGTTTGGATAGTTTGGCATGCCAATAGGGTTCGGTTAGCAGTACTGCACATGGCAAAAATGCCATTCCGTGATTTCATGGCTTTTAGCCATTCTGACTTTGCATTGAGACTTGGCCTTGTGCCTGATATTATTTACAGCTTGTTAGCTGTTCTGTTGCACACCGGGAGATGCATATGTGACCGATGGTGTGACGGCCCGAGGTACTAGGTACCCAGCGGTTACCCGTTATCCAGTCCAGTCGTCTAGTGTAGGTTACTTGGGGCAACCAAATGAATAAAAGTGAACAACGTTAATGAAACAATGAATATATCAATACCAAACAAAGAAAGTATACACATTCTATACACATTTATTTTCTTGCTATTTTCTTTTATTATATTATTGCACCACTAAGCATTATTGCTTAGCGCGTTGCTTTTGCCACGCGTAGGTACTGGAGATCCCGATCGCGAGCCCAGAGACCACAGCATCGGGTGAGTCCATCCGCGATTCGCTTTGTCCGTGTCACCTCGTCACCTGCAGTGCATTGGTAGGACACTAGATGTCATTTTGTCATTTTGTAATTAACTTTTTATTTTCTCATATGTATTTGGGATTTATGTAATATATTTTGAGGTTCATGTAAATAATAAAGATTTATGGTCATGGATGGTATTAATTTGAGTATTTATTGGTTGTTTATATATGAGAACCCTGAGAAAGGGATGTTTTGAGAGATGAAAAGGTTGTTGAGACCTGAAATTGACAAATTATTGAGATATTGATATTGAGTTTTATTGATGATATTGGAGTTGAGAATGAATGAAATTGTATATTGGAAGTGTTTTTAACAGGTTCCGAAGAACTGTTTTCTCCATTTTTAGCCAGACTCACGGATTTTCTTTAAAATCTTCGGAACCTCAAATGAATAATACTTTTGATAAATGGTTAAAATAAATCAAATTTCATAAATTAACTTCAAAAGCATGACACAAATTAAGTAAGGTATATTAGAATGTGCCAGTACACCGTGTGGCATTACTTACTCGGGTATACTGTACACGGGTAAGGGGTGTCACAATAAAAAAGGCACCTTTTTTATTGTCACACCCCGGCTTAGTGGGCCCCAGCTCAAGCCCCTCTATGGGTGGCCATCTTGCCAGCGTACCCCTCTAGAGGCCGGCGATGCAACTCAAATCGGTACTGTCCGCTTTGGTGGAGTTCAATCCCTTCGCCCTGCAGAGCTAGGATTCGAACCCATATCACCTCACGGAATTGGTAAGAGGCGAAGCAAATCCGTGAGGTGATATGGGTTCGAATCCTAGCTCTACAGGGCGAAGGGATTGAACTCCACCAAAGCGGACAGTACCGATTTGAGTTGCATCGCCGGCCTCTAGAGGGGTACGCTGGCAAGATGGCCACCCATAGAGGGGCTTGAGCTGGGGCCCACTAAGCCGGGGTGTGACATTAGTATTTTGGGATTGGAGAATTTTCCTACTATTGTGATTGAGAACTGAAGTTTGCTTTCCAGCAAACAAAGCTGAATTCTATTCCTACCTAGTGATATAATATTCTCACCGAGTAATGTGCTGTAAGTATGAACCAAATCAATTGATGTTATTAAGCAAATATTAAGAAAAGGCTTAACCCATGAATTTTACATGTCTTTGCTATTAAGGCTCTCCAAAATTATTATTTCTATTTAAATTCTTAAACTATTATTTTTGTGATTGAAGATTTTTTAATTGGCTTAATAAAAAAATATTAAAAATGACTAATGGTATTAACAGAAAAAGGATTTAATTAGTTTGATTTCTTTTTTATAATTTATTTTGATTTTTGATTTTTCATTTAAATAAATCAGTTATTTTAATTGGTATTAATTTTTAAAATTAAATAATTATATATATAATTTATTAAATAAATTAAATAATAGGATAATTATGTTTGGATGACCAGAAAAATTTTAAATTTAAAAACTCATAATTGTAAAACTTTGATGGTTATGATGCCTCAATTGAAGCAAAGCATGTAATAGATATTTGAAGACTAGTTACGCATCTCTATATTGACTGTGAATCAAGAAAATGTGGGTGACGTTTTTTAGATTGGGGATTAGGGGAGTGGGAATTGTCTAGGTAACAAAATTAAGCTTTTACAATTATTATATAACCTAACTCCTTCATTATACTTTTATTGACAAAATTACCAAAATTGAAACAATAATTTTAATCAATTGAATAAATTCATAACAAATATGTTAATGTTAGCTAAAATTACTGAAATTAAAGTTATTTAATTAATTGTAAATTTAAAAAAAGACTTACCTTTTCTTTTTAATTATTAGGCATTATACAAAGAGAAAAGGATTTCGTTGGTTTAAAGAAATTAAAACTAATTAATTTTGTCAGATTGGTAGTTAGTAGGGGCCGGATTGGATTGAATTTCACTTTCAATCCGACCCAATCTAGCTTAAAAAAAATAATAAAAAAAAAATTTAAGTGAATTTGCATTCCAACCCGACCAACCCTATTGTACGAAATTTAGGTTGGGTCAGCGGGGTGAAACTTTATTTGCTCCATACTGACTTGGCCTTTTATGCTTTGGGATAATTTGGTGCCAATGGAGATTATGTTTTATTATATAATAAAAAATTTATTTATTAATTATAAATTTATTTTTTTACAATTTTAACTTTTCATATATATTATTTATTTTTTATATCATTTGATATTTTTGATAATATTTAAATATTATTACACATTAAGATAAATTAAAATAAGAATGATAAAATTATCATAGTTAAGTTAATATGATAATTAAATTTTAAAATAATAATAAAATTTAAATATTATCGTGGAAATGATCACACTAATTCACAGCGCTTAATGATGCATATATAATAAAAAAAAATTAAGTGAGCTGAAAATATTAACTAGTTCTCAATAGGCTAACTAATAAAAGTGCCTGAAAATAATAGAAGAAATAATAATCAGAAACTGATTGTTGAAAAAAAAAATTTGCAGGATGTTCGAGAAACAATTTGGAAGGTTCCAAGTAGAAAATGTGAACATCCCCAACATACTTAGTATTGAACCAATGATGTGATGCCAGCAATTTTGTAGAAGCTTATTCAATAATAAATAAACTACTACTTTGAAGAAGCATCAAATTTGGTTTCTAGTTTATTTATTCAAGGATATGAAATGGTAGAGACATGCAGGAGTAACCAGGCAAATGAAAAAAATTAAGTTTGGATATTCACAAATAACCGACCGACATAAAAGTGTTTGTGAAGCAAATCAACCGATTCGACCTAATCTTTTGAATCAAATAGAAATGTCGAGTCAGTTTAGATCGGGTCAGTCGGATTGGTCAAGTTGATTCAATTTATGAACAGCCCTAGTAGTTGGAATGAAGTTTTTTTTTTTCTTTTTTTTTTCATTCAATGAATTTACATACAGTTTCTAAATTTAATAATATTTTTGTTTTCACTAATTGTACATTTTACAACTCTAAGGAGCAAGACGTCACAAATCCAACTGTAATTTTCTTTTAACTAAAAAAAGAAAGGGAAACAAAGATGGACACTATTATACAAAAGCCAACACTAAACACAATGATTTTAAATACATATTCTAAAAACTACTAAGAATTTTGCTTACTTATTGTTGTGAAGAAGCAAAAAGAGCAATAACAATTTAACCCATTTGTGAAGATCATCACAAGAACAATTTAATCCATAGAGAAAAAAAATTTTAATTTAATTTTTCCCAATCCCAAAGAATATTACAAATTGATAAAACTCCAAGAACGAAAATTAATTTAGTTTTTCCAACATTCAAATTTTCCTAACCCAGCCTCAATTTTCCTTTCAATTGTAAGTGTAGGATTACACAACATTCAAATTTTTCCAACCCATACTCATGCTTTGTACTCACAATATTATAAAGAAAGAAGGAAACGTCTTAATGGAAATGGACCTAAGCAGGAATGCAACAGTACATAAGTGGTGATAGCTTTAATCTGATGATATTTTCAGAGGAAATACATGAGACTAAATTAGAGAGGGAAAGAAGGTGATCGTAAGAACTGATTAGAACTTATTTTCATTTGGATGAAATGGATAAAATTCACTTTTAAGTGATAGGGACGGAAGATATTGCTTTCGGATGAAATTTAGTTTTGGGTAATTGCATGGGATGGAAATTTAAGCAATTTTGGGTGTACTATACGTCTTTAAAAAAATTAAAAATTTTATTTTATTTAATTAAACTTTTTATTCTCTTGTGCTTTTTTTTTTTTGTCAAATTTGGTAAATCTCCTCCTTCTCACACGTGTGATTTGTGTTTATATGTGCACAAATTGATTACATATATATTTTTATTGTGATTGGATTACAGAGTTTTTCGGGATTTGTTTCCACTATAGTACGATTTTAAAATAGTTTTTTTTTAAAAAGCAAAAGATAAAAAAAAAAATTCGATGTCATAAGTTTGCGTGAAAAGAAGAATCTTCAATTTTATATATATATATATATATATATATATATATATATATATATATATATACCAGCAAAGTTCTAGAGCCTCATACTATATATTGTATACTTATATTTATGTTCAGTGTCACTTTCTACTCTTTGGTACTCTCAGACTGCGAACCCTTTTGTTCTCATATATAGTAAATAGTATGAGGACCGTAACTTACTGATCAAAATATATGCATTTCTGATACATAGGATCCTCATATAAGGCAAGTGTAGAGTATACGTGCAATTGAGTTACAGGAAATAGTATACATTCTTAGAGTTTCAGAAGAGAAAAGAGAAGAGTTTAGAAAGTCATAAGAAAAACACACAGAATTTTATTTCTCTAAGATGGTTCTTGAGTTACAACTGAACTAGACTCTCTTATATAGATGAGAGGCCTTAGGAACACGCCAAATTATAATAATTAAACAAACAAGCTTTTCAAAAGAAAGCTGATTACAAATACAAACTTTAAATAAAGCTTCACACCGACACTCTAAGTGGGGGACAGGATAAAAGACAAAAGGAGTCTTGGGCGACTGTTTTATGGAGACCTTGACAGGTTGTAATTTTTGTAGTCTGAACTGTCAGAGTCAACATCACCATAAAAGTCATGATACCAGGGTCTATGTTCTTCTGGTGAGGATGGGAGCACACTATCTAGTGCTTCACGTACTTTAATGTCCATTGGGTCTTATGAGTCTTGAAAAGCAAGATTGCACTAGTAAATGGGGTCATCGCCTAGAGGAGTGCATGTGACTGAAGTATCCGATGCTAAGCGGTAATTATTGATTTCACATAAGTGATGAGCCAGCTATCGTCTTAGAGGACCCATGTGGTCTTTATTAGTGATAGTGCCTTCATATGTCCTCCATTCATAATTGGAATTCTGTGACCAGAGGAGACCATTAGGCCTTTTGAAAAAGGGCTTGTGAAAAATGAAAATGGACCGAATCTTGTGTTGTTGGGCTGTTGGCCTGTCTTCAATGCCTTGGGAGTCTATGAGTCTTCTGAGGGTATAGGCCCAAGTGGATAAGGGCTTAAACCATTATAACAACCTCGAGAGTAGAGACATGGAGGTAGGGTTCGGAACATAATGGTACAGTCCCATGGTGGGGAACTCAATGGCTATGGAGTAGAGGGTTGTCAAACACCAGAGAAACCAAAGCTCTTCAAGGAGTAAATCTGTTTCAGGGTGAAGGCTGATACAGTTAAGGAAAGGATAATCTGGTTGGAAATATGAAACAAGGGGAATAATATGTCTAAGGACGTTCCTTGCACTTTGGAAGTGAAAAAGGTGGTTTCTGGAATAGGTTTGAAGTTCTGCAGGAGTCATGGAGGATGAGCTTTCAGGAGGAAAGCTATATGGAGTTAGTGTCACACCTTACTCCTCCGTAAGGCATAACATGATCCCGTAGTATACCTAACAAATTACCAAACTTTGCCTACTAATAACTCATTAAATACACTACAAGGGATTTTAAATCTTTTCTTATTTCTTTTTACAGTGGTGAGCACTTTTGACAGGTGTTAACTTTTTTTTTAACTGAAGTGAAACCAAATAAAACATTTGATTATTAATAATTTCTATAAAAATTTTGGCAGAGTGCCATCTGTATTTTGAATAAAACGGTTCTTCAAAAACCTGTAAAAAACATTTCCAATAAATTTGTTCAATCCCAAACTCCAATAACAGTTCAATACAATATGTAACACCCTCCCTGTAGCAACTCCGTACATTCTACTGTTCCGGTGACCAGTGTCGGTCCGGACAGCTAGAACGTCCGGAAAAATATTTAAACTAAAGTGAGGAACCATAATTAACTCAAATATTAATAAGAAAAATTTAGTAAAAATTTTAGAAATAAAATACAACTAAGTCAAATGAGCCAGCCCCCAAGCGATGGGTAACCCAGTGGGAAGTTGCGGTTCTCGCAACTAGAAGCCCTAGACCCGAGAGAAAATTTATAAAATAATTTTTGGGACTCCAGAGAAGGGTCATTGAGGTTCCTATGGCATTAGAATGCCAAGAAAAAATTCAGAAAAATTTTTCAATCGGTACAGACAATTTTGACCCGTTAAGCCAAACGGAGGGCATTTTGGTCATTTCGCCTTCAGAGGCGATTTTTGGCCGACTTGTCCAGTTAAATAAATAATTATTTTGATCTAAAATGTGAATAAATATTGTTGAAAAATTGAATTGAGAGTGAGTAGAAAAGAAAGAAAAGAAAAATAAAGGAAATTAGGGATAATGACATCACATGATGTCATTTACTTACTCCCAACCAATCAAATTTCAACAAGCTATTAAAAACCACTTAAAAGATGATGAAATGAAGGAAATAACTATAAGCTATCAGCCATCTTCTCCTATCAAAACTAGCCGCACCACCATAACCATGGAAGCCTCCATTTCTTTTTTTTCTTCTAGCTTGAATTTCTCTCTATTCTTACCCCAAAACCCTTAGGTCCCTTTACTAAAATTTATCACCCAACCTTGCTAGAGTGTTTGGCAGCCAAGAAAACAAAAGAAAGTGAAGAATTCATAAGAGAAAATTCTGCCCTACTAAGGTTAGTGCTTATTTGTGCATATATCAACTTATTCCATGTTAGGGACTTAAAATGAGTATGAAAGTGTAAATTAAATGAAATAAAACTTATGTGTATATAAACCATGGAATTCGGCAGCCCTAAGGAAGGGATAAGGTTGATTGTTTTGATGGGCTTAGAATGGACTAGAGATGATGTTTCAAGTATATATATATATGGATAATGAATTAGTGTGTTTAACTAAGGTATGTTGTGTGAATTTGAAATGGGGAATTAGGGTTTTGGAGAGAAACTTGGACTTTGCTTATGTAATGGTGAATGAATATTCTAATGGTCAATTAGTGACAATTTGAGGTAAGTTTACCATAATTTGGAGTGAATTATAGCATGACAAACTGATTTGGTATGCTGCCTAGTGAGAGCAGCAGGTGTGGCTGTGAGTCCAGCCTATTTGGACAGCCATAACTTTGGTTGTGTAAGTTCAATTGGTGTTTGGCCAATTGGACATGAAACTAGACACATAATGGCACAACGTTGGTGAAGAAACCATGCCCATAAGACCAAACCAAGTGTACCAAAAACTTGCCCCAATCCGGGTGTCCTGCAACCAGTTTCTGCAGAATGACCAAATGAACATTGATTGTTTATTTGGCCATAAGTCATTGTAGAATGGCCCAATTGACCTGAAATTTTTACAGCAGCAAGCTGAGATATAGACCAACAACTTTTATGAAGGAACCTACCCCAAATTATGACCAAAACCTATTCAACAAGAGAGTGGAATTTACTGTTTACTGCACTGTAGATATGGTCAGTTCTGAAAATTTTCAATCCGGCCAGTTGTGGTTTTTGGACCATAACTTGAGCTACAAAACTCCAAATGGAGTGATTCAAAAAAAGAAATTCAACTAGACAAAATAAGGAACAACTTTCATGTTTATCATTTTCCCAAATTCCCATTGTAACAGCAACTAATAGAACAGTAAAGTTTGGGTATAAAAACTGAAAATTCTGCTCCATAAATTTTAAGCTTAGAAATGATATTGTTAACCAATACCAACAAATTTTGAAAGCAAAATGTGGTATGTTGGGAGTGTTAAAACCAATGTACCTATTTTCTATGCAAAAGTCAATATTTTTGTTGACTAATGAAGGGAATAGTAACACCAAAACTTGAAATTCAAAAATTGAAAGATTCAAAAGTGTCAAATGCCCTAGTATACCTAACAAGATTGGTTTGGATAGTTTGGCATGTCAATAGGGTTCAGTTAGCAGTACTGCACATGGCATTATGTCATTCTGTGATTTCATGACTTTTAGCCATTCTGACCTTGTATTGAGATTTGGCCTTGTGCCTGCTGTCATTACATCTTATTAGCTGTTCTGTTGCACACCGGGAGATGCATATGTGACCGATGGTGTGACGGCCCGAGGTACTTGATACCCAGTGCTAGTTTACCCGTTTATCCTGTCCAGTCGTCCAGTATAGGTTACTTGGGCAACCAAAAATGAAAGTGGATAAATTTTACTAAATAATGAATATAACAAGTACAAAATAAGTAAGACTACAAATACTCATTGAAAATTTAATTGCAATAAGACATCAATACATTCACTGCATATTTAATTTTCTGTTATATCTTTTTATTTTATTATTGGCACCACTAAGCATTATTGCTTAGCGCGTTGCTTTTGCCACGCGTAGGTTCTGGAGATACTGACCGAGAGCCCAGTAGACCACAGACTGGGTGAGACCTCCTGCAGCTCTGCATAGTATCCGTGTCACCTCACCGTCATCAGTGCATTGGTAGGACACTAGGTTTTATTTTGATATTTTGTAATTAACCTTTATTTTCTCATATGTAATTGAAACTTATGTAATGTATTTTGGTATTAATGTAAATAGTAGATATTGTGTTTGTGAATGAAAAAGTGAATATTTATTTATGACTTTTACATGATTATCATATGGGATGAATGATTGAGAAATGGAAATGTTGTTGAAAAACATATTGAGATTTTGTTGATGAAATGAAGTTGGGATTGTTGGAAATGACTATTGGAAGTGTTTTTAACAGGTTTCGAAGAACTGTTTTCTCCATTTTTAGCCGGTACTCTGCCGGATTTTCTATAAAATTTTCGGAACTTCAAATAAATTATAATTTCAATAAATGGCTTAAATGAATTATATTTCACAAGTTATATTCAAAACTATGATAAAAATTAATTAAGGAAGAATAAAAATGATTAAGATAAAATAGAGTATTCCGTTACACCGTGTGACATATCTTACTCGGATATACTGTAGACGGGTAAGGGGTGTCACATTTAGTGGTATCAGAGCACGGTTTAGGCATTTATGGGCCTAGATTGAGTCCATACCATGCATTGCATTTGTAAAAGTCGAGGTGACGCTAATGCAGATCTGTTTGTTTTTGTTATTTTGAATAGGATATGGACCCTGCATCTTAGAGGGCAGTTGAGGAGGAAGTGGAGAGTCATGCTCCACCTGCAGCAGCTGAGACTGGGGGTAGGGGAGAACCTGCTCCGCCAGCTCAAGCAGAGCTTACTCAGCCATTTCAAGCAGAGCCTGCTCAGCTTCCACAGACCATGTTCCAGCAAATGGCCAAATTCTTCAGACAAATGGCTGGGGTAATGCTAGCACCACTACCACCACCACCTCCACAACCAAAATCACACCTGGAAAAATTGAGAAAATTTGGAGCAGTGGACTTCTTTGGCAAGAGAGAAGATGATTCTGTGGCAGCCGAAAATTGGTTAAACAAAACAGGAAGAGTTTTAAAACAACTCCACTACACTCCAGAGCAAAATCTAGAAGCTGTCATATCTCTGTTGCAAGATGATGCATATGAATGGTGGGATACTGTGTCTAGTGAAGTGCAACCAGAAGTAATAACTTGGGACTTCTTCCTCTCCGAATTCAAGAAGAAATATGTGGGTAGTGTATACCTAGAAGAGAGAAGAAGGGAATTCATTAACCTGAGGCAGAGACAGTTGACAGTGGCCGAGTATGAAAAGGAATTCGTCCGATTGAGTCGCTATGGAAGGGAGATAGTCCCTAATGAGGCTGAAAGGTGTAAGAGATTTGAAGAGGGATTAAATGACAACATAAAGATCATGATCACTGCCTTGGGAATCACTGACTTCACCAAGTTAGTGGAAGCTGCAATAAAAGTTGAAAAAGTAAGAATAAGTGAGCAGACCAGAAGAGAGAGACAGCAGAAGAGGGGCCCAGGTCAGTCTAGTTCATCTCCTGCATCTGCGAAGAAGTTCAAGGGTCCACCTGCATAGAGTTTAGGTCAATCACAAGGTCAGGGTCAGTCTCAGGGGCCCAGGCTACTGTTTACCCCTATGAGAGGTCACCCACACCATCGCAAGGCGACTCCGAGGATGGGGTTCAGGGACCAGCAAAGAACTGCATGTCCACATTGCCTGAAGTGGCATAAGGGGGAGTGTTAGAGAGTGGCTGGTGCCTGATTAAGGTGTGGGTCAACAGAGCATCAGTTGAGAAACTGTCCACGCAGAACTACTACAGCTGCTCCAACACAAGCAGACAGACCTACTCCTGCACCACAATGGGGTAGAAAATCTGGCAAATCTGAGGCAGTGGGACCATCACAGAGGCCTGCATCTGAGCCAGCAGAGAGGCCTGAGAGCAGACCACTTGCCAGAGCCTATGCCATGAGAGCTCAGGAGGAGCAAGATGCCCCGGACGTCATCAGGGGTACGTTCTCCCTCTACAATACATCTGTGCATGCATTGGTGGATCCAGGATCCACTCATTCATACATCTGCATCAACTTACCTATAGAAAGGGGGATATTAGTAGGGGAGAGTGACCAAGACATTCTGGTCACTAATCCATTGGGCCATAGTGTAGTGGTGAATAAAGTATACAAGGGTTGCCCGTTAAGGATTCAAGGGTATGAATTCTTGGCAGACCTGATTGAGTTGCCTTTCCATGAGTTTGACGTGATTTTGGGAATGGACTGGTTGTCACGTCATCAAGCAATGGTTGATTGTAAATTGAAGAGGATTTCTTTGAAAACTCCTGAGGGTAATGAGATCACTGTTGTGGGTGAAAGGACAGATTTCTTGTCTAATGTTATCTCAGCCACAATTGCAAGAAAACTGATGAGAAAAGGCTGTGAAGCCTACCTAGCACACGTGGTTGATACTAGGCAAGTTAAGCCAAACCTGTGTGATATACCCATAGTAAGGAACTTCCCAGATGTATTTCCTGAAGAGTTGCCTGGTTTACCACCAGAAAGGGAAGTCGAGTTTGCTATTGAGACACCGCCGGGTACAGCACCCATTTCCATTGCTCCTTATAGGATGGCACCCACTAAATTGAGGGAGTTGAAAACTCAGTTGCAAGAGTTGCTTGATAAGGGGTTTATACGCCCCAGTGTATTACCATGGGGAGCTCCAGTGCTGTTTGTGAAAAAGAAGGATGGGACTTTGAGGTTATGCATTGATTACCGACAGTTGAATAAAGTGACTGTGAAGAACAAATATCCGTTGCCTAGAATTGATGATCTGTTTGATTAGTTGAAGGGAGCAGGAATATTTTCTAAAATTGATCTCAGATCAGGGTATCATCAGTTGAGGGTGAAGGATGTAGATGTGCCAAAGACTGCATTCAGGACCCGATATGGGCATTATGAGTTCCTAGTGATGCCCTTTGGTCTAACAAATGCACCTGCGGCATTTATGGACCTTATGAATCGTATCTTCCATCCATACCTAGATCGGTTCGTAGTGGTCTTTATTGATGATATTTTGGTGTATTCCAAGACCAGTGAAGAACATGATGAGCATTTGAGGATTGTTCTGCAAACCCTGAGAGAAAAGAAGCTGTATGCTAAGTTGTCCAAGTGTGACTTCTGGTTGAATGAGATTGCATTCCTTGGACACATAGTGTCAGCTGATGGGATTAGGGTGGATCCCAAGAAAATAGAAGTAGTGATGGAATGGAAGCCTCCCAGAAATACAACTGAGGTCAGAAGCTTCTTGGGGCTAGCTGGGTATTACAGGAGATTTGTGAAGGGATTTTCGTTAATAGCTACTCCAATGACCAAGTTGTTACACAAGAATGTCAGATTTGACTGGAATGAAAAGTGTCAGGCTAGTTTTGAGAAGTTGAAAGCTATGTCGACAGAGGCACCAGTGTTAACATAGCCAGTGTCAGGAAAGGACTTTGTGGTCTACAGTGATGCCTCTCATAATGGGTTAGGGTGTGTATTGATGCAAGAGGGAAAGGTGGTCGCTTATGCTTCTAGACAGCTAAGGCCACATGAACAGAATTACCTATATGGTGAAAAGTGCTACATTTACACGGACCACAAAAGCCTGAAATACTTGGCAACCCAGAAGGAGCTCAACCTTAGACAGAGACGATGGATTGAGTTCCTGAAGGACTATGATTGTGTAATTGACTATCATCCTGGGAAGGCAAATGTAGTTGCCGATGCTTTGAGCAGAAAGTCCATCACAGCTTTGAGATCATTGAATGCCCGTCTATCTTTGGTTCGATATGGAGCTATTTTGGCTGAGTTGCAAGTGAGGCCAAGCCTGTTACAGCAGATTTTAGATGGGCAAAAGGTAGATGAGAAGCTAAAGGCTATTATAAGAAAAATCCTAAAAGGGAAAGAAACTGACTATGAAGTGAAAGCAGATGGGTGTCTATACTACAAAGGAAGAGTATGTGTACCAGATAATGGGGAATTAAAAGCCAATATTCTGAAAGAGGCACATGCCAGTGTTTATGCTATGCACCCAGGAAGTACAAAAATGTATCATGATCCAAGCTTGATTGGTGGCCTGGTATGAAGAAGGACATAGCTGACTATGTGACTAAATGCTTGACATGTCAGCAAGTCAAGGTAGAACATCAAGTTCCATCAGGATTGCTACAGCCTATACGCATACCTGAATGGAAATGGGATCGGGTCACCATGGATTTTGTGAGTAGTCTACCTCTCACCCAGAAGAAACATGATGCATTATGGGTGATAGTAGATAGATTGACGAAGTCAGCACACTTTCTGCCAGTTAGGACTGACTACTCACTGGAGAAGTTAGCAGAATTGTATATTAGTGAGATAGTTAGACTGCATGGAATTCCACTTTCCATCATATCTGATCGAGACCCAAGGTTTACATCGAGATTTTGGAAGAAGTTGCATGAGTCCTTGGGTACACAACTCCACTTCAGCACAGCTTTCCATCCTCAGACGGATGGGCAATCAGAAAGAGTAATCCAGGTCCTTGAGGATATGCTGAGGAGTTGTGTCATTGAGTTCGAGGGAAGTTGGGATAGATACCTCCCACTGGCAGAATTTGCATACAACAATAGCTACCAAGCTAGTATCCAAATGGCCCCATATGAAGCACTGTATGGGAGAAAATGTAGAACTTCAGTGTGCTGGACTGAATTGGGCGAAAATAAACTGGTAGGCCCAGACTTGGTGAAATAGACTGAAGATAAGGTAAAACTAATCAAAGCCAATCTGAAGGTTGCCTCAGACAGACAGAAATCCTATGCCGACTTGAAGAGAAAAGAAATAAAATATACGATTGGCGATAAAGTGTTCCTCAAGGTGTCACCGTGGAAGAAGGTACTGAGGTTTGGAAGAAAAGGTAAGTTAAGCCCTAGGTTCATTGGCCCATATGAAATCATTGAACGTGTGGGTCCAGTGGCCTATAGGCTAGCTTTACCACCAGAGCTGGACAAGATCCATAATGTGTTCCACGTGTCTATGCTAAGAAGATATCGCTCAGATCCTTCACATGTCATCTCCATGGAAGAAATTGAAGTACAACTAGATTTGACATATGAAGAAGAACCCATACGGATCCTGGCTCGGGAAGTGAAAGAGTTGAGGAATAAGCATATTCCACTGGTGAAAATGCTTTGGAGGCACCACAACACCGAAGAGGCAACTTGGGAAAGTGAAGAGACGATGAGGCAGCAGTTTCCTCAACTGATTGCATCAGGTAAATTTCGAGGACGAAATTTAAATTAGAGGGGAAGAGTTGTAACACCCTCCCTGTAGCAACTCCGTACATTCTACTATTCTAGTGACCAGTGTCGGTCCGGACAGCTAGAACGTCCGGAAAAATATTTAAACTAAAGTGAGGAACCATAATTAACTCAAATATTAATAAGAAAAATTTAGTAAAAGTTTTAGAAATAAAATACAACTAAGTCAAATGAGCCGGTCCCCAAGTGATGGGTAACCCAGTGGGAAGTTACGGTTCTCGCAACTAGAAGCCCTAGACCCGAGAGAAAATTTATAAAATAATTTTTGGGACTCCAGAGAAGGGTCATTGAGGTTCCTATGGCATTAGAATGCCAAGAAAATATTTAGAAAAATTTTTCAATCGGTACAGACAATTTTGACCCGTTAAGCCAAACGGAGGGCATTTTGGTCATTTCGCCTTCAGAGCCAATTTTTTGCCGACTTGTCCAGTTAAGTAAATAATTATTTTGATCTAAAATGTGAATAAATATTGTTGAAAAATTGAATTGAGAATGAGTAGAAAAGAAAGAAAAGAAAAATAAAGGAAATTAGGGATAATGACATCACATGATGTCATTTACTTACTCCCAACCAATCAAATTTCAACAAGCTATTAAACACCACTTAAAAGATGATGAAATGAAGGAAATAACTAAAAGCTATCAGCCATCTTCTCCCATTAAAACCAGCCGCACCACCATAGCCATGGAAGCCTCCATTTCTTTTTTTTCTTATAGCTTGGATTTCTCTCTATTCTTACCCCAAAACCCTTAGGTCCCTTCACTAAAATTTGTCACCCAACCTTGCTAGAGTGTTTGGCAGCCAAGAAAATAAAAGAAAGTGAAGAATTCATAAGAGAAAAATTCTGCCCTACTAAGGTTAGTGCTTATTTATGCATATATCTCTCTTATTCAATGTTAGAGACTTAAAATGAGTATGAAAGTGTAAATTAAATGAAATAAAACTTATGTGTATGTACACCATGGAATTCGGTAGTCCTAAGGAAGGGATAAGGTTGATTGTTTTGATGGGCTTAGAATGGACTAGAGATGATGTTTAAAGTATATATATATATGGATAATGAATTAGTGTGTTTAACTAAGGTATGCTGTGTGAATTTGAAATGGGGAATTAGGGTTTTGGAGAGAAACTTGGACTTTGCTTATGTAATGGTGAATGAATATTCTAATGGTCAATTAGTGACCATTTAAGGTAAGTTGACCATAATTTGGAGTGAATTATAGCATGACAAACTGATTTGGTATGCTGCCTAGTGAGAGCAGCAGGTGTGGCTGTGAGTCCAGCTTGTTTGGACAGCCATAACTTTGGCTGTGTATGTTCAATTGGTGTTTGGCCAATTGGATATGAAACTAGACACATAATGGCACAACTTTGGTGAAGAAACCATGCCCATAAGACCAAACCAAGTGTACCAAAAACTTGCCCCAATCCGGGTGTCCTGCAACCAATTTCTGCAGAATGACCAAATGAACAGTGATTGTTCATTTGGCCATAACTCAATGTAGAATGGCCCAATTGACCTGACATTTTTACAGCAACAAGAAGAGATATAGACCAACAACTTTTATGAAGGAACCTACCCCAAATTATGACCAGAACCTATTCAACAAGAGAGTGGAAGTTACTATTTACTGCACTGTAGATATGGTCAGTTCTGAAATTTTTCAATCCGGCCAGTTGTGGTTTTTGGACCATAACTTGAGTTACAAAACTCCAAATGGAGTGATTCAAAAAAAGAAATTCAACTAGACAAAATAAGGAACAACTTTCATGTTTATCATTTTCCCAAATTCCCACTGCAATAGCAACTAATAGAATAGTAAAGTTTGGGTATAAAAACTGAAAATTCTGCTCCATAAATTTTAAGCTTAGAAATGATATTGTTAACCAATACCAATAAATTTTGAAAGCAAAATGTGATATGTTGGGAGTGTTAAAACCAATGTACCTATTTTCTATGAAAAAGTCAACATTTTTGTTGACTAATGAAGGGAATAGTAACACCAAAACTTGAAATTCAAAAATTGAAAGATTCAAAAGTGTCAAATGCCCTAGTATACCTAACAAGATTGGTTTGGATAGTTTGGCATGCCAATAGGGTTCAGTTAGCAGTACTGCACATGGGATTATGCCATTCTGTGATTTCATGGCTTTTGGCCATTCTGACCTTGTATTGAGATTTGGCCTTGTGCTTGCTGTCATTACAGTTTATTAGCTGTTCTGTTGCACACCGGGAGATACATATGTGACCGATGGTGTGACGGCCCGAGGTACTTGATACCCAGTGCCAGTTTACCCGTTTATCCTGTCCAGTCGTCCAGTATAGGTTACTTGGGCAACCAAAAATGAAAGTGGATAAATTTTACGAAATAATGAATATAACAAGTACAAAATAAGTAAGACTACAAATACTCATTGAAAATTTAATTGCAATAAGACATCAATACATTCACTGCATATTTAATTTTCTGTTATTTCTTTTTATTTTATTATTGGCACCACTAAGCATTATTGCTTAGCGCGTTGCTTTTGCCACGCGTAGGTTCTGGAGATACTGACCGAGAGCCCAGTAGACCACAGACTGGGTGAGACCTCCTGCAGCTCTGCATAGTGTCCGTGTCACCTCACCGTCATCAGTGCATTGGTAGGACACTAGGTTTTATTTTGATATTTTGTAATTAACCTTTATTTTCTCATATGTAATTGAAACTTATGTAATGTATTTTGGTATTAATGTAAATAGTAGATATTGTGTTTGTGAATGAAAAAGTGAATATTTATTTATGACTTTTGCATGATTATCATATGAGATGAATGATTGAGAAATGAAAATGTTGTTGAAAAACATATTGAGATTTTGTTGATGAAATGAAGTTGGGATTGTTGGAAATGACTATTGGAAGTGTTTTTAACAGGTTCCGAAGAACTGTTTTCTCCATTTTTAGCCGGTACTCTGCCGGATTTTCTATAAAATTTTCGGAACTTCAAATAAATTATAATTTCAATAAATGGCTTAAATGAATTATATTTCACAAGTTATATTCAAAACTATTATAAAAATTAATTAAGGAAGAATAAAAATGATTAAGATAAAATAGAGTGTTCCGGTACACCGTGTGACATATCTTACTCGGATATACTGTAGACGGGTAAGGGGTGACACATAATAAATTTCTCAACTCAATTCAACATCAATTTTTCAGTGTTTTCAAAAGCTAAGATAAAAAAAACATGTCACAATATTTTTACAAGCCAAAATAATTTATAATTTTAGTTTACAACTGCTCAAGACCAAGTACAATATATACATACAGTGCACATACATTACAATAAAAACTATAAAATATAGTATACTCAATATACCTAGTGAAATCTCAAAATATAGCACAAGCAGTCTACTCTGCTGCTCTGTCCGTTTGTCTACTTGCGACAGCAATGAAAAAGCTATCGCTGAGCTAATGTCTCAGTGGTGCACAACATTAAGAAAATGCAATTTAAAACCATAAACCATAATTCATATAAACTGTGGAAACTTAAAATCATAGTTGAATTCAAAAGACAGTGAATGTCATAAAGAATTAAACTCTATTTCATAATATCACAATAAATATCAATAAATAACACACACATTTTAATCATGATTCCATAGTCCAATTCGTCCCAAAAGCCGATGGCTAATGAGGAATAACATAGCTAGCAATAATATGAGTGTTCATCCTATTCGTCCTCAATAGGCACACACCTCAACACTTCAGCTAGAGAGGGAATCCAAAGTCAATTCGTCCCACTAGACAAGCTAGCGAGGAATTCAATCAAACATATATGATAGCTGTGGTTTCAAACCATTTACAATATTTTTCAAGCAATAAGTATCCATCAAATTTCCATTCAAACAATTTTCCATAATTTAAAACAATAACATATAAATAGTCATAATTTATTTCAATTGAAAATTCAAAAGAAATAACTGTTGTGCACAAACCTCTGAAGTGTAACCTCTTGGCCCTGACTCAGTGTTTCCTTCCCCTTCCCTGAGTCTTTGCTAACTGAAACACACAATTTAAAGTGTTTCAGTACTCATTTAAACTGCCTCTGACAATAAGGTTCAATAATTAATTTATTTAATTCTATTATTTTCCTTAGTCAATCTATAATGTTGACCTTTGATGCATTCTAGGTGAATTAAGTTTAATGTTACCAATATGTCACAATTTACAATTCAATATGCTGTCAATATAATGCAATTTACCCTTTTCACAAGTTGGCATTCATTGCCAAATTACTTCAAGCATCATTTTATGTAATTGTTAAATTCTCAATTTTTATGTGCTAGATTGGTCTAGCTTAAAGTCTTATTTTTCTTGGTTTTTAGCTTCTAGTCAAAGAAGTAAAATTGTAGCTCTATGTCTTGTTGCACTCTGGCCAAAATTTCAAGTCATTTTGAGTTATGTATACCAAGATATGGTCAATTTACTAAAGCTAGACAGATTGCACCTTTAGTGCAATATTTGGTCAATTTTAGGTCACTTTTAGCTCTGGCAGTTTTAGTATCCGAACTTGTGCAAGCTATTTGACTTGGTTCTGGCTATTTCTGGGCTTTGGTGTCTTCATAATAATTGTAGCTCTATGTCTAATCTAGCCATGGTAAAAATTTCAGGTCATTTGAACCTGTTTTGAGTGAGTTATGGCCAAAACACTAATTGCTGTCCAAATGGTAAATTTTCAGGTTTTCAAGTCACTAATTCGGATTTGGTCATTTCTCAAGTCATTTTATGGACAGAATTTAGGTAGGTTTTCTTCATGAAAGTTGGCATATTTTGTGCCTAGTTTCACCTTTAGTTAGCCTCATACCAATTGGAGCCACACACTTAGGGTTATAGGCCCATTTGCACATTGCCCTCTACATGCCTTTCAAACACCAAACCAACACGCATTCACCAACTATCTCCTCACTTCTCCATACCATTCTGCAATTGGCACTAACCATAACCATTCAATTCTTTGCATTATAGGTCAACTTGGACAGAATATAACAACTTCAAAATACACCAAATGCAGTCACAATTCACAAAGTTCAAACCCAACAATATATACACATAAATACTTCTAATTATCACATATACTTCCATCATCAAATTACATACCTATCACTACTATTCCACACAAATAGGCTACCATTTTTTTTGTACAATACTTCAACAATATTTCATGAATTTGAACATTATCAATTTCCATTATGAGGCTGCCAAAGTAACATCCTTACATATCAACTTCCATTTTTACTTTTCAAGCTCACCATTCAAACTTTATACTTCAATACATATAAGCACTTAATTTAACATCCCAAACTACCATTTACATGCAAAAATAAGCTGTACATGATGAAGTTCAATGGCTGCCGAAATGGAGCAACACCTTAACTCATCAAAACTCAAAACTTCTTCCATAAATCAAACAACCACAACCTCAACTCAAAGTTTCACAAAGAAAGGATGAAGAATGGCCACTTACCTCTTATGGACTTCCTCAAAACTCCACCAAATTTCTTATTTCTTGTTCCCTAAGTGTTGCCCAAGGTGTGGTGGTCAAGTTTAATGAAGGGAGCTTAACCATTGGGAGCTTGGGTCATGGATGCATGGAGCTCACCATGGGACGGCAATGGTGATTTGGAAGGGACTTTGAATTCGGCAAGGAGAGAACTTGAGGAAGAAATGGTGTTGCAGAATGTTAGTAGGACAATTTTGGTTTTTTTAATGCTTTAGATACTCCATAGTGGTCCACTAAGTTATTAGAAAATTTAAATTAATGTTAAGCTTTCATTTATTCAACATTATACCCCATATTTTGCCTTATTTATACAACACCTAAAATTTCATTTTTCATGGAATTTTTAAAGTTTAATATCATTTATTTTTAATGTAAATTTAGGTCCAAATCCAACTCTAGGTGTCAATTAACCACAATGCCCCTATTCGGGTTGTATTCCCGGTTTTTCGGTAATACTGAGTTTTGTCATTTTCTCGATTTCTCGTTTTTCCTTGTACTAATTAATTAATTTTTCTTTGATATTTCTAATGAAATTTATACTTCAATAAGTCTTTAATTATGTCTTAAAACTAAATTCCGAGGGTTCCTCGCAGTCCTGGGGTCAGCTATTGCCTGAGCCTAACTTCCACGTGCGGTCACCCATCGTTGAGGTTTTCGGCTCGTTTAACTTGGTTACATTTCATTGCTATTATTTTTTCTTTGTTTTTCTTGTATTTTCCTTTCTTGTATATCATTATTTTATGTCTCCTCACTAACATTTAAATGCAGTTCTAGGCATCCTAGCTGTCCGGACAGACACTGGTCACCGGAATAGTAGAACGCACTACCGAACATAGGGGTGTTACAATTCTCCCCCCCTTAAAATAAATTTTGTCTCGAAATTTTACTTGGCATCAATTTCTGAACAACTGTGGGTGCTGTCTCCTCATGTCCTCTTCACGTTCCCAAGTAGCTTCCTGGCCTGAATGATGGTTCCACAGTACTTTAACCAGGGGTATCTGTTTATTCCTCAGCTATTTCACCTCATATGCCAGAATCTCTGCGGGTTCTTCTTCATATGAAAGGTCTGGATTTACCTCAATTTCTTCAACTAATAGTACATGAGATGGGTCAGATCTGTACCTCCTTAAAATGGACACATGGAGGACACTGTGTATCCTTTCTAGCTCTGGAGGTAATGCCAACCGATATGCCAAAGGACCCACTCTTTCTAGAACATCATATGGTCCGATAAAGCAAGGACTCAGTTTTCCCTTTTTGCCAAATCTCATAATTTTCTTCCAAGGAGAAACTTTAAGGAATACCTTATCACCCACTGCATATTCAATATCTCTTCTCTTCAGATCAATATAGGACTTCTAATGGTCTGATGTAGCCTTGAGTCGATCTCTGATCAATCTGATCTTTTCCTCTGTCTGCTAAATAATTTCTGGCCCAATCATCTTCCTTTCACCTACTTCATCCCAACATAGGGGAGTTTTGCACTTCCTGCCATACAAAGCTTCATATGGAGGCATCCCAATGCTTGATTGGTAGCTATTGTTATAAGCAAAACTCAATCAAAGGCAAGTGTATATCCCAATTACCTTCAAACTCAATCACACAAGCCCATAGCATATCCTCCAATATCTGAATTACCTTCTCAGACTGGCCATCTGTCTGTGAGTGGAATGCCGTGCTGAAGTTCAATCTAGTTCCTAGGGCTCTCTGAAGACTACCCTAGAATCTAGAAGTGAACCTAGGATCTCTGTCTGATACAATCGATACTGGCACTCCATGCAATTTTACAATCTCATTTATGTACAATCTGGCCAATCTCTCCAAATTATAGTCCATCCGAACTAGCAAAAAGTGAGCAGACTTGGTTAGTCTGTCAACTATAACCCATACTGCATCATGACTATTCTATGTCCTTAGAAGTCCCATCACAAAATCCATAGTTATCTGTTCCCATTTCCACTATGGTATTGGCAATGGATGTAACAACCCAGCTAGAACTTGATGTTCTGCCTTCACTTGCTGATAAGTTAGGCATTTGGAGACAAAATCAGCTACATCCCTTTTCATACCCATCCACCAGTAATGCTCTTTCAGCCCTCTGTACATTTTAGTTCCACCAGGGTGCATAGCAAAAGGAGACTCATGTGCTTCTTTCATAATGATCTGTCTCAAATCAACATCATTAGGAATGCACATTCTACCCTGATGTAGCAATAAACTCTCATTTCTCACAGAAAATTCAGGTTTTTTGCTCTGCTGGACTTCTTTCAGTAGCTTCTGATATTTTTCATCATTCTGAGCAGCCATTCTGATCTGATCAATCAACACTGGCTGTACATGCCATGCAACTACTGTTTGTCCCTCATCATCAATCTCCAAACTGGCATGCTATGCTTTCAATTCATGTACCATGGATAAAGGAGAAACTCTGAGACTTGCCATAGTTTTGCGACTTAAGGTGTCAGCCACCACATTTGCTTTCCCTGGCTGATAGTCAATTAAGCAATCATAGTCTTTAATCAGTTCTAACCATCTCTTCTACCTCAAATTCAATTCCTTCTGGGTGCCCAAGTACTTCAAGCTCTTGTGATCTGTGTAAATGTAGCATTTCTCCCCATACAAATAGTATCTCTAGATCTTCAGAGCAAAAATAATAGCCGCTAGCTCCAAGTCATGTGTCGGATAGTTCCTCTCATGCGGTTTGAGCTGGCATGTATCGGTAACCGGTGTCAGTCCGGACAATTAAGGGGATTAGAACCACACTTAAGACAACTAGAGAAGCCATAAATATAAATAATTAGTAATTGCCAATTAGTTAAGTATGAAGAAGAAAAACAGAATATAAGAAGTTAAACGAGCCGAGAGTCACAGCGATGGGTGACCTTCTCGGGAAGGACTACGAAGTCATTTTAAACTCAAATTTCGAACTGTAAAATATGACGTTGCGGTCCTTAGGACCCTTATGAACACAGTGGAAAAGAGAAAATCATGAAAAGGAACTGTTAAGTCAGTCAAATAATTAGGTCAGGGAGCCGAAAGAAATATTGAATTATTTGCAAACCGGGATGAACCGGCGAGGGGCAATTTGGTCAATTGACCACGAGAGCTGACTATTGACCTAACTGTCAAATAAAATCGGAGAAAAAAAAATTTCGGAATCAAAAATTAAATTAAAGAACTAATAGAAAAAAAAAGAAAATGAAAAAGTGTAGAGAGATGACATCATGCATGACATCATGCATGATGCCATAAAAGTAATAATTAATATATTTAATTAATTAGATTTTTTTTGGGTCTTCCATAAGACAAATTAAATAAAAGAAAAGAAAAGAAAAAAAAAAGTCATCTTCCTAACCCAAACTTGCCGCCTCACCTTTCTCTCCCATTCTTCCACCTTGTTCCACCATTGTTAAGGGAAAGGAAGCTTGAATTTCCCTACTCTATCCCATAAATTCACAAAGTCCCAACACAAAAAATTCTCCTTACATGTTGAGGAAACATTAGAGAGTAAAAAGAAGAAGAAAGAATTGAAGAAAGGAAAGCCTAGAAACCCTCCAAGCAAAGGTTAGTTTTCTAACTACCAATTATCTAATCAAATACATATTTAGTTATTGAAATGAGCTTAGAAACTAAAGAAATGAAATAAAAACACTTGTAAAGCACTAAACTAAAATTTGGCCAGCATGATGGGGAGTGTGTTTTGCATGGTTTGATGGATTTGAATGAGTTTAGAAACTTTATTTAGTTGAATGGTTAGGATTAAAAGCACTAAATGTGGTTAAATGCATGAGGTTGGTGAATTAGGGTTTTGAACATTAGAGTTTATGGACCAAAAATGTGAGAAATGAGTAAATGATATCTTTGACCTATTGTGAAGTGAAAAATGGTCATTTGTGACCAAATGAGTTGTGTTGGAATGGTTGGAATTAAAGTCAAATTCGGAGGGAGTGTGGTTATGCTGCTGGCAGCATGACCAAGTCAACTTTGAAGGACCAAAAATAAAATTTTGCAAGTCTAATTGGTATGGGACTAATTGAGGATGAAAATAGACACTAAATGACACAATTTTCATTTAGGAAGCATGCCCAAAAAGTGACCAAAACCTAGTGAACAAATTGACCAAAGTTGAAAAATTGCAGGCTGCCCTGTACAAACTGACCAAATGAACAGTGTTTGTTCATTTGGTCATAACTCGAGCTAGGCAGGTCAAAATGACCTAAAAGTTTACCAGAAGTGAGATGAGATATAGACCTAAAAGTTTCATGAAGAACACAATCCCAAATTCTGCCAGAAATCAAGCCATTTGGCCACCCCAAGTTGGTGACCCAAAACTGCCAGCACCAAAATTGCCCAGAAAATCTGGGTTGCGTCTAATCCGGCAGCCATGGTTCAAATGGCCATAACTTGAGCTACAAAACTCCAATTGGAGTGATTCAAAAATGAGAATAAACTTAAGACAATAGGGAACATTTTCTGTGAAGAAAGGTTTGCCAAATTCTAACAGTAGAATGACCAATGGAACAGTGCAACTAGGGACACCAAAACTGAAAATTTGACAATTTTGCCTAAAGGACATAAGCTTTGAGAAAATGACCAAAACCAACAAATTTAATGACCAAAATGTGGTATGTGGGTGAAGTTGGAGTTCCCATACCTATTAAGCCTTAAAAAGTCAATAATTTGACTTGAATAGTGTAGTGAATAGTTACCCAAAACACAAAAACTTCGAGAACGTCGAATTTAGCACATTAAAGCTAGGTAAAAGTGAAGTTAAATTTATTTTTGGATTTATGCTAAGTTATGGTACTGAAAAACTGTGAAACTATGTGTTTCAGCTGAAAAAGGCTTGGAAGCTCTGAGAGACTAAGTCAAGGCCTAGAGTCGACTCACGTCAGGTCTGTGCACAATAATTCTTGTTTAAATATATTATTCTCAAAAATTTGACTTCTGTGATTAATTATGTACTGTGTTGCCATTTTATAATCACAAATATGACTTTGGAAATTGATCAGATTTCTCATAAATTATTTAAATAAATTGTTTTGAATTGATTTTATGTTCACATTTAGCATGACAGTATCACATTATTCCTCCTCCATTTATGGGGTTGAGATCGTTTATTTTCCTCCCTCTCTGGCTTGCCAGTTGAGGTTGAGATCGGATGAGTACTCATTAGCTAGCTAGCCACCTCCCTCATTGATTTCGATTAATGGGGTTGTAGATTGCTTTGTCGTGGTGTACAACACAGCATTGATTGGAAATTTTGTGTTATGGCTTAAGTTGTGTATGATTTTGGCAACACTGTGTTTATTAAATTTTTTGACTAAATTGTGTTATTATGAGCTTTGATAATTTATGAAATGTGATTGAAAAATATTTAAATT
This sequence comes from Hevea brasiliensis, assembly GCF_030052815.1. Taxonomy (NCBI): domain Eukaryota; kingdom Viridiplantae; phylum Streptophyta; class Magnoliopsida; order Malpighiales; family Euphorbiaceae; genus Hevea; species Hevea brasiliensis. Next base: position 51,202,925 of record NC_079498.1, read on the forward strand.
GTATTTCATCAATGAATGATTTATGTATTGTATTTTAAATTTTTATTGTGCACCACTGAGTATTTTTATAGTCAGCGATAGCTTATTTTGCTATCGCAGATAAGAGCAAGGAAAAAGCAGCAGAGTGAGCTGCTATTGAATTGAGGACCACACTGATCTTTTGTACTGGTATTATTTTATACCCTTGTAGTTAATTTTGATGTAGATATTATAACGCTTTATGTATCAATGTAAAGTTGAGCAGTTGTAAAATAAATTGTAATAATATTATTTTTGGATTTTCTTCTGTAAATTAATATTTGTACTTGTGAATTTCATACTTTATGCCTTGTGAATGAAGTTATTAAATATTTTGAGATGATAAAGTTTGATTTGGATTGTGCAATTATTTTGAAGTGAATTGAATTGAGTTGATTTGAGATTAATTGAAGGTTGGGAGTTGAGAAAATTATTGGAAGTATTTTTTTTTAGGTATTTGAAGAACTGTTTTCTCCAAATATAAACGGAACTCTGTTAAAATTTTTATAAAATTTGTGGCAAAATTAAAATAGACAAAAATTTTTACTAGTATTTAAACTTTGAATAAATGGTTTTTAATTCCTACCAAAATGCTCACCACTTCCAAAATGTAAGAAAATTGTTTTAAAATCCCTTGTAGGGTACTTAATGAGTTATCGGTAGGTGAAGTTCTGTAGTTCATTAAGTATTCTACGGGATCATGTTATGCCTTACAGAGGGGTAAGGTGTGATATGTTTTTGTGGTATCAGAGCATGGTTTTTCAATAAATTTTGACTATGTGTATGAATATTTTTGATAAGTACAACTACTTAAGTGTCTTTAATTGATACATATGACGTATTTACATCATGAATATGCACTAACGGAGGTCAACCTCCTTATGTTTGATCTCAAGAAGTAGAAATTTTGGGAAAACAAAATGGAAGGAGGAGATCATTCCGAAGAACAATCTGTTGAGGCTGAGGTTCAAGGGGAAGCCCTAGCACTCCGGAACATGAGTGGGTCAGCCACTCCAGCTCCTACTCCAGCACCGCAGTTCCCTGCTAAGTTTGTACAGTAGATGGCTGCATTTTTCCAGCAAATGGCGGGTAATGTGCCATCCCAAGCTCAAATGCAAGCACCTGTAGCACAACCGTAGCCCTCAGCTCGGCAATATGAAAAATTGATGAAATTTGGGGCCACCGAGTTTAAAGGCACTGTGGATCCACTGGAGGCAGAACAGTGGTTTGAAAGAATGGAACGGGTTTTCAGAAAGCTGCGATTATCTTGAAGAATTAAAATTTGAGTATTCAGTATCTCTTCTCCAAGGGGATGCATATGAATGGTGGAAGACCATCCCCCACAGCCTGGTTGAGCCACCTGTGCTGACATGGATAGACTTCCTGAGGGAATTCAGGCAGAAATGGGTTACTGATGCGTATGTAGAAATGAAATTACAAGAATTCTTGAGTTTGAAACAAGGAGACAGAACCATAGCAGAGTATGAGAGAGACTTTTCAAGGCTAAGCCACAATGCTGGAAGCTTAGTCTCCACCCCCTGAGACAGATGTAAGAGGTTTGAGTTTGGGTTAAGGCCGAATCTGAGAATGCAAGTCGTGGGTTTCCGACATCAGAATTTCGCTGAGTTGATCTCACAGGCCCTAGAACTGGAAAGGATAGAATCAGAAGGGGCAGTGAAGAAGGGTATACAAGAGAAAGAGAATACTGAAAAGACTACGGGACAAGCATCTGAGAGTGGTTCTGGAAAGAGGAACTGTTTGGGGGATCCAGCTCCCGTAGATCTAGCAGAGGCAGATTTTCTGGCCAAAGACCACCCCAGTCTGGTCAGCAGACCCAGCAGGCACCCCAAGGAGCTCTATCAGTACGATAGTGTGAAACTTGTGGTAGAACTCACAATGGAGTTTGTTTCAAGGCCACCGGTGCATGTTTTAACTGTGGAGGGAGTGGACATTTCGCTAAAAATTGTACTAGTCCGCGCCGGTCTGGTCCTTCTGCTACATCTGAAGGATCAGCCCAAGTCTCTGCACCTAGAGGGTCACAGTCAGCTGTTAGAGGTAGAGGCAGAGGTAGGGGTCCTAGTAACACTCCTGGAAGTCAAAGCACTATTAACCAGCCAGTACCCAGTGGCGCACCAGTCAGAGTGTATACCATGTGTCAGAGGGAGGAGGCTGAAACATCAGACGTTGTAGCTGGTAATTTTTCCATCCTTGACCAAGATGTACATGTGTTATTGGATCCTGGCTCCACACATTCGTATGTTAGTGATAGTGTGATGTGTTCTACTGCTATTTAGTGTGTACCAATGGACTATGATGTGCTAGTAACTAGTCCATTAGGCCAGGAGGTTAGGGTAAATAGGCTATATAGGGATTGTCCTTTGGTGATCCAATGACACACTTTTCTATCTGATTTAATTGAAATGCCCTTCAGAGATTATGACATTATCTTGGGCATGGATTGGTTAGCCAGGCATCATGCGATGATTGACTGTAGACTAAAGACAGTCACTTTTGGTCTTCCTCAGTATGCTGATGTAGTAATTCATGGGGAGAGGTAGCTATTGCCTTCAAACATCATTTCAGCTGCACTGGCTAGAAAAATGATTAGGAAAGGGTGTGAGGCGTACTTGGCACATGTGATAGACACCCAAGTGGGGAGTCCAGCACTGAGGGACATTCCTACTGTATGTGACTTTTCAGATGTGTTTCCTGATGAATTGCCAGGATTACCTCCAGAAAGAGAAGTGCAGTTTGAAATTGATGTTATGCCTGGTGTGGACCCAAACTCCATAACGCCATACACAATGGCACCAGCAGAACTAAAAGAATTGAAAGTACAGTTGCAAGAGCTGCTTGATAAGGGCTTTATCCACCCTAGTGTGTCACCTTGGGGAGCACCAGTATTGTTTGTAAAGAAGAAGGATGGCACTCTCCGGTTATGCATTGACTATCGGCAGTTGAATAAGGTGACAATAAAGAACAGATACCCATTGCCCTGCATTGATGACTTATTTGATCAGTTGAGAGGTGCAACTGTGTTCTCCGAAATTGACCTGAGATCAGGTTATTATCAGCTGAAAGTACAAGAGCAGAGTATTCCTAAAACTGCCTTCAGAACTCGCTATGGCCATTATGAGTTCTTGGTCATGCCATTCGGGTTAACTAATGCTCCAACTGCTTTTATGGATCTGATGAAAATTATTTTCAGATCATACCTCGACCAGTTTGTTGTGGTACTTATTGATGATATATTGGTCTATTCGAGGAATGCAGAAGAGCATGATAGACATCTGCGGATGGTACTACAGACTTTAAGGGAAAAATAGCTATACGCCAAATTGTCGAAATGTGAATTTTGGTTGAAGAAAATATCCTTTTTGGGGCACATAGTATCAGCAAAGGGTATTAAGGTAGATCCTAGCAAGATTGAAGCTGTCCTTAATTGGAAGCCACCCAGAAATGTCACAGAGATTCGCAGTTTTCTGGGGTTAGCTGGATACTACTGTCGATTTGTGGAAGGATTCTCGATGTTGGCATCTCCATTGACCAAGTTACTTAGAAAGGATGTGAAATTTCAGTGGATAAACAACTGCCAGCAAAGTTTTGATGAATTGAAAAGATGTTTGGCTGAGGCTCCAATCCTGACTACACTGGGTAAAGAATATACAATTTACAGCGATGCTTCTCACAATGGGTTAGGTTGTGTGTTGATGCAAGATCGAAATGTTATTGCTTATGCATCACGCCAGCTAAAATCGCATGAGTGGAATTATCCAACACATGATTTGGAGCTTGCAGCTATTGTGTTTGCTCTTAAGATCTGGAGACATTATTTGTATAGAGAGAAGTGTTACATCTACACAGATCATAAGAGTTTGAAGTATTTGGGCACCCAGAAAGAGTTGAATTTGAGACAGAGGAGATGGTTAGAGTTGATAAAAAACTATGATTGTCTGATAGACTATCTGTAACATCCTCCCGGTAGCAATTCCGCGCAGTCTACTGTTCCGGTGACCAGTGTCGGTCCGGACAGCTAGACCTTATGGAAAAAATATTTAAACTAAAGTCAGGAACCAAAATTAACTCAAATACTAATGAGAAAAATTTAGTAAAAATTTTAGAAATAAAATACAACTAAGTCAAATGAGCCGGTGCCCAAGCAATGGGTAACCCAGAGAGAAGTTGCGGTTCTCGCAACTAGGAGCCCTAGACCCGGGGGAAAAATTATAAAATAATTTTTGGGACTCCAGAGAAGGGTCATTAAGGTTCATATGGCATTAGAATGCTAAGAAAATATTTATAAAAATTTTTCAATCGGTACAGACAATTTTGACCCGTTAAGCCAAACGGAGGGCATTTTGGTCATTTCGCCTTCAGAGGTGATTTTTGGCCGACTTGTCCAGTTAAGTAAATAATTATAATGATCTAAAATATGAATAAATATTGCTAAAAATTGAATTGAAAATGAGTAGAGAAAAGAAGAAAAGAAAATGAAGGAAAATGCTTAATTATGACATATGATGATGTCATTTAAAAGCCCCCTCCAATCACCATTTGAAAAACCAATAAAAAGAGATAAAAATAACTTAAAATAAGATAAAAAAAAAGGAAACCAGCAGTTTCCTTCTTCATACGGGCTGGAATAAGAGAGAAAGAGAGAGAAAAGGAAAAGAAAGAAAGAAAGGAAGAAGGAGAAGGAGATGAACGATGCGAGAAAAAGGGGTTCAGTGAGCAGCATGTTTCTCTTCCGTCCAGGTGAGTTTGGCTCAACATCTATGGCTGATTTTTGGATATGTTTGAGGTATGTATGTGTGAAAGTTATGGTTAAAATTTGGTGATTGTTCAACGGTTGGATTTGGAGAAATATATTGTTGAACACAGGCTGTCTGTATTTTGGCTACTGAAATTTGAGAAAAATAAATAGTTAGGATGTTTATAAAATTATGAAATTTGGTACAAATGATATTTGGGATGTTGAGGCTGCTGGGTTAAAATTTTGTGAATTTTAGACTTGTGGTTTATGAGATATAAATTGTTTTGCATGAGCTGTCTGAGTAAGACTGATTTCTGCAACAATTCAGATTTTGAAGGGTTGAATGAATGTTTTGATATCTCATGATTTAGAGATTATTTGATGCTAAAATTTTTACTGATATTGTATAGTGATGTCTTGAATATATGGTTAAAATTTGGGATTTATCTAACTGTTAGATCATTATATATAAATTTGAATGCACAAGCTGCCAGATTGGGTATTAATGGGTGGTTGTGGATTTAAGATTTATGATAGGAGTTTAGTCCAATTTAAGGGGAAATGCTGTTGAATTTTTATTGGATATTTAATTTAGGAAAGTGAAGTTATAATTGATTATGATTATTATGATTCTAGGGGAAATCTTGAAGAATAACAAGCTCAAGGTTGGTTTCAAAAAGGTTAGTGCCTATTTACACTTAAATCTCTTTTAATTCATGTTAAAGACTTAAAGTAAGTAAGGTTTTGTGAATTAAATGAATGGAATCTATGTATATGGACCCTATGAATTTTCGGCAGCCCTAGGAAGGAATGAGTTTGATTGTATTAATGGACTTAGAGTGAATTGGAGATTATGTTTAAAGTGTATACATATATATATATACAAGAATGAAAGAGTTAACTAAAGAAATTGTGAAAACCATGACTTTGAGCTAGGGTTTAGGAGTGAAAATTTGACTTTGCTTATGAAATTGTTAAAGAACATTCTAATAGTCAATTAGTGACCATTTGAGGTAAGTTGACCATAATTAGGAGTGAATTATTGCATGGCAAAGTGGAATGGGCAGGCTGCCCCATGAGTGCAGCAGGGTGACTGAAATTTCAGTCCACTTGGACTGCCATATCTTGGGCTGTGTTGGTCCAATTGGTGTTTGGCCAATTGGACATGAAACTAGGCTTATAATGGCACATTTTTGCTGAAGAAACCATGCCCAAAAGACCAAAGCAAGTGGACCAAAAGTTGGCCCCAATCCGGATACCCTGCAACAGCACCAGCAGAAATGACCAAATGAACAGTAACTGTTCATTTGGCCATAACTCACTGTAGATATGGTCAATTAATCTGAAATTTTTACAGCAACAAGTTAAGACATATACAAACAACTTTCATGAAGAAACCTACCACAAATTATGACCAGAACCTAACCCAAAAGGCAGTGGCAGTCACTGTTCATGTTACTGTAGATATGGTAATTTCTGCAGAATGGAAATCCGGCCAGCTGTGGTTTTTGGACCATATCTAGAGCTACAAAACTCCAAATGGAGTGATTCAAAAAAGGAAATTGAACTAGACAAAATAAGGAACAACTTTCATGTTTACGATTTCCTCAAATTCCCACGGTAACAGTGTCCAATGGAACAGTAAATTTAGGCTACAAAAACTGAAAATTCTGCTTCCCTTGGTTTAAGCTTAGAAATGGTATTAATGCTTAATGCCAACAAGTTTGCAATACAAAATGTGGTATGTTAGGAGTGTTAAAACCAATGCACATATTTTCTATGCAAAAGTCAATATTTTTGTTGACCAATGAAGTGAATAGTGACACCAAAACTTGAAATATAAAATTTGTAATTACATAAGTAGTTTCTTGAATGTATAAATGAGAAAAGAAAAATGTTTTGAATATAATGGTACATGTGAACCATTGTTTAGAATTGTGATCAATATGAATAACATAATGAATGAATAAATGAACCATGTTAATGTATGAATGAGACATTAGTTCTCATTATTGTAGAGAGGAGAAATAATTTGAGTACAATGGTATATGAATACCATTATTGTGAATTGTGATCAATAGGAATGATGTAAGGAATGTATGAATATTATGATGAATGTATAAATTATGAAATTTATCGTGAAATAATAAAGACATAAAACACAACATATTAATATTTAATGATATTATGTGCCCTTGTATTGCCTAGACATGTGTGTCAGATTGGATAGTTTGGCATGCCAATAGGGTATTGTTTTAGCAGTACTACAAAAGGCTTTTATGCCCGTATTCATGGCTTTTATGCCCGTATTCATGGCCCGTATTCATGGCTTTTATGCCCGTATTCATGGCTTTTATGCCCGATTATGTGATATCATGGCTTTTTAGCCATACTGACTGCATACATGGTTGACGTTCTGCGTCCCATGGTATGACGGCCCGAGGCACCGCGGTGTCCAGTGCCAACGACCCGTTATCCAGTTTAGTCAGCCTGTCGTAGGTTACTTGGGCAGTGTAATTTATTGAAATAAATTAAGACTATTGGTAATCAAAAATATTAGAGATCAAATAAATGAGTTAATAAGACCTCAAAAGAATTAGTTACAATTATGAAATGATCCAAACCACATAAAAATTGTTAAGTAAAATGATAAAAGAGTTGCAAAAATAGGTATAACTTAACTAAATATTTTAAATGTACCTTCTATTGCCATATGAATAGCAATTGAGTATTTTTATAAATTTTGTATATTGTACATTATCGCTGTGAATTTCAGAATTAAACGCTTCCAAAGCGAAACAAATGAGAACAAAAGATAATTAACATTAGACACATTGTATTAAATTAAATTGATTCTTAAGTATTCAAATTATGCTTCGTTCTTTCTTTATTTGTATATATTCTTTCTTGTTATATTATTGCACCACTAAGCAGAAATGCTTAGCGCGATTGATTTGCTTCCTCGCACAGGTACTGAAGGTAAAAACCAGTAGACTATCGACTGAGATTTTTGGAGTCCAGATCTGCAGAAGTGTTAGAAGAGTTCAAGATTGTCACCTCCTCAGCAATGCATGTAGATAGGGCTCATTTTATACATGTTATGTATATTGTTCATTCCTAGCACATTGTAAATTATTTGTATATCTTGTACAAAATAAACTCATGTAATTAACCTATGAATTATGGGAGCTACTCAAAGTAACTATTTTAATATGTAAATTAAAGCAGTTTGAAAATTTTACTTATGTGATTTGAGCATGAATGAGATTGTATGGATTCAAAGACAGATTTGAAAAATATAGATAATGCATGGAAATGAATATGAAATTGAGATATATGAATGAGATGTGAATTATGAGATGGTTATGAAAATAATTGATGAGATTTTATTTGTAAAATATTATTGAAACTTTCAAACAGGTAAATAGTAAAACACGTCAACTGGTAATGAAATAGGGGAAACTCCGCTGGTTTCTCCGTCGAAAAATAATTGATATTAAAAATATAACAAGATCAAATTATTAAAATAATAAAGTAAGACATGATAGGGTGCTTCGGCACCGAGTGTGACACACTTCGCTCGGCTACACTGTAGTCGGGCTAGGGGTGTCACACTATCAGCCAAGGAAAGCTAATGTTGTAGCTGACACCCTAAGTCGCAAGACTATGGCAAGTCCACGGGTTACTCCTTTGTCTTTGGTACATGAGTTGAGATCATTACATGCCAGGTTAGAGATTAATGATGAGGGGCAGACAGCAGTTGCATGGCATGTACAGCCAGTGTTGATTGATCAGATCAGAATGGCTGCTCAGAATGATGAAAGGTATCAGAAGCTGTTAGAAGAAGTCCGACAGGGCAAGAAACTAGAATTCTCAATCAGAGATGATGGTTTACTGCTATACTAGGGCAGAATGTGTGTTCCTAATGATGTTGATTTGAGGCAGATCATTTTGAAGGAAGCACATGAGTCTCCTTTCGCCATGCACCCTGGTGGTACAAAAATGTATAGAGGGCTAAAGGAGCATTATTGGTGGATGGGTATGAAAAAAGATGTGGCAGAGTTTGTTTCCAAATGCCTAACTTGTCAGTAAGTGAAGGCAGAGCACCAAGTACCAACAGGGTTATTACATCCACTACCAGTGCCAGAAAGGAAATGGGAAAGGATAACAATGGAATTTGTGATGGGACTTCCAAAGACACAGAAGGGTCATGATGCAGTATGGGTCATTGTTGAAAGACTGACTAAGTCTGCTCATTTTCTGCCAGTTTGAATGGACTACAGTTTAGACAGATTGGCCAGGTTGTACATCGATGAGATTGTGAGACTTCATGGAGTGCCAGTATCCATTGTATCAGACAGAGATCCTAGGTTCACTTCTAGATTCTGGGGTAGTCTTCAGAGAGGCCTATGAACTAGATTGAACTTCAGTACTGCATTCCACCCACAGACAGATGGCCAGTCTGAGAGGGTAATTCAGATCTTGGAGGATATGCTAGGGCTTGTGTGATTGAGTTTGAGGGCAGTTGGGATACACACTTGCCTTTGATTGAGTTTGCTTACAACAATAACTACCAATCAAGCATTGGGATGCCTCCATATGAAGCTTTGTATGGCAGAAAATGTAGAACCCCGTTGTGTTGGGATGACGTGGGTGAGAGAAAGATGATTGGACCTGAAATTGTTCAGCAAACTGAAGATAAAATTAGAGTGATCAGAGATCGACTTAAGATTGCATCAGATCGTCAGAAGTCCTACATTGATTTGAAAAGAAGAGATATTGAGTATGCAGTGGGTGAGAAAGTTTTCCTCAAAGTTTCTCCTTCGAAGAGAATTATGAGATTCGATAGAAAGGGGAAACTAAGTCCTCGTTTCATTGGGCCATATGAGGTTCTGGAAAGAGTGGGTCCTTTGGCATATCGTTTGGCACTACCTCCAGAGTTGGAGAAGATACATAACGTCTTCCATGTGTCTATGTTGAGGAGGTATCGATCAGACCCATCTCATGTAATACCAGTAGAGGAAATTGAAGTGAATCCAGACCTCACATATGAGGAAGAACCCATAAAGATTTTGGCTTATGAGGTGAAGCAGCTACGGAATAAGCAGATACCGTTGGTAAAAGTGCTATGGAACCATCATTTGGGCTAGGAGGCTACTTGGGAATGAGAGGAGGACATGAGGAAACAACACCCACAGCTGTTCAGAGATTGATACCAGGTAAAATTTCGAGACGAAATTTATTTAAGGGGGGGAGAATTGTAACACCCCTATTTGTATAGCTTGGTATATTTCACTGTTTCGGTGACCGGTGTCGGTCCGGACAATTTAGGAGATTAAAAGCACACTTAAGACAACTAGAGAAGCCATAAATACAAATAATTAGTAATTGCCAATTAGTTAAGTATAAATAAGAAAAACAAAATATAAGAAGTTAAACGAGCCGAGAGTCACAGCGATGGGTGATCTTCTCGGGAAGGACTGCGAAGTCATTTTAAACTTAAATTTTGAACTGTAAAATATGACGCTGTAGTCCTTAGGACCCTTATGAACACAGTGGAAAAGAGAGAATCACGAAAAAAGAACTGTTAAGTCAGTCAAATAATTAGGTCAGGGAGTCGGAAGAAATATTGAATTATTTGCAAACCGGGATGAACCGGCGAGGGGCAATTTGGTTAATTGACCACGAGAGCTGACTCCTGACCTAACTGTCAAATAAAATCAGAGAAAACAAAATTTTGGAATTGAGAATTAAATTAAAGAACTAATAAAAAAAAGAAAATGAAAAAGTATAGGGAGATGACATATGCATGATACCATAAAAGTAATAATTAATATATTTAATTAATTAGATTTTTTTTGGGTCTTCCATAAGACAAATTAAATAAAAGAAAAGAAAAGAAAAAAAAAATAAAGTCATCTTCCTTACCCAAACTTGCCGCCTCACCTCTCTCTCCCATTCTTTCACCTTGTTCCACCATTGTTAAGGGAAAGGAAGCTTGAATTTCCCTACTCTATCCCATAAATTCACAAAGTCCCAACACAAAAAATTCTCCTTACATGTTGGGGAAACATTAAAGAGTAAAAAGAAGAAGAAAGAATTGAAGAAAAGAAAGCCTAGAAACCCTCCAAGCAAAGGTTAGTTTTCTAACTACCAATTATCTAATCAAATGCATATTTAGTTATTGAAATGAGCTTATAAACTAAGAAATGAAATAAAACCTGTAACACCCCTAAGTTCGATAGTGCGTTCTGCTGCTCCAGTGACTAGTGTTGTCCGGACAGCTAGGATGCCTAGAACTACACTTCAATATGAGTGAGGAGACATAAAATAATGAAATACAAGAAAAGAAAATACAAGAAAAACAAAGGAAAAATAATAGCAAAGAAATGTGATCAAGTTAAACGAGCCGGGAAACCTAACGATGGGTGACTGCACTGGGAAGTCACGGCGTGGACCGTTGACTAACCCTGGACTGCGGAGAACCCTGGAAAACATTTTTAGGACTTAAATAGACCCTTTTTGAAGAATAAATCTCATTAGAAAGATCAAAGAAAAATTAAATAATTAGTACAAAGAAAAGTGAGAAATCGAAAAATAGACAAAACTCGGTGTTACCGAAAAATCGGGAACGTAACCCGAACAGGGGCATTATGGTCATTTGACACCCCGAATTGTCTTTTGACCTAAATGTCCATTAAAAATAAATAGTATTACACTTAGAAAATAAAATGAAAAATTAATTTGGTGGTACCTAAAGTAAATAGTGAGAATTAAGGGTTTAATGTGGGATTAAGTGAAAGTTTAACATATTATATGATTAAATTTATGAGTGGACCACTAATGAATAAAATAAGCACATAATAGGGCAGCTGTAACTCCACTAAACCAGCAGAAATATTCATCTTCTTCATTGTACCAAACCAGCCGAATTGAAGAACCAAGAAAAAACTCCATGGGCGTTTACATGCAAGCTTGATCCATCCCTCATTTCAACCCCAAATCACTTAGGTTCCTTCATGAAACTTTGTCTACACATCACAAGGAAGAGTTTGATACTAAATTTGAGAAGTTTAATCAAGGTTTAACAAGCTCCAAACATAAGGTAAGTTCATATTTTTGAAGATAGCTTTGTTAAGTTTTGTGTGCATGTTATGGGTGTTGGATTTGTGAAGAAAATTTTTGAGTTTGAAGAGTTATTGTTGTGTTCATTTTGGACAGCCATGGAGTCATCTATTTGATGAAGTATTTGTACATATAATTGATGAGAATTATATTGATCATGATGATTTAATAACCTAGTGAATTGCTTCACATATATATGGTGATTTTTGGCACTTGGATGAGAATTGATGAATTGTAGGGCAATTTGGTGTTGAAGAAGATTTTCGGCAGCTTGGGTACACTTGAATAAATGTATATATTCATAGAAGTGTTGGCAGAATGTTGACATAGAAGAATTGATGAATGTGTATGTAAATTAGTAGTGGAAATTATATGTAATGATTAGGTGTATTTATGTACATATATTGCTAAATTTGGACTTTGTGGTTTAGGGTTGTATTTGATGTATTGAGAATATTTGTATTCTGTCCAAATTGACCATAGTAAGAAGTGATAAATGAATATGGAATGGTATAAAATCAGAATTAGGTATGGGGATTTAAAGTAGAGCAAGTTAAATGTGTGTTTGAATTGGGGTTTGAAAGGCATATAGAGGGCAGTGTGCAAATAGACCAATAAGTTTAAATGTGTAACCTCAATTGGTATGAGACCAATTGGAGGTGAAACTAGGCACAAAATGTGCCAACTTTCATTGAGAAAATATACCAAAATTCTGCTTGCAAGGTGACCTAAGAAAATGACCAATTCGGATTAGGTACAATTAGGACCTGAAAAATGACCAATTGGGCAGCAGTGAGTGTTTAGGCCATACCTCACTCAAAACAGGTCCAATTGACCTGAAATTTTAACCATGAATAGTTAAGACCCATACCTACAAGTCTTATGAAGACAAAAAAACCCAGAAATGACCAGAAGCAAGTCACAAAGCTTGCACAAGTTCGGGTCCAAAAATTGGCCGAACCAAAGTTGACCAAATTGACCTAAAATTGACCTAATTTGATGCCATTTGACCAGCAATAGTGTAATGACCATAACTTGGTCTACTTAACTCGGATTGACCTGAAATTTTGCTCCGCGTGCAATAAGACATAGATCTACAAGTTTGTAGTTTTGACCGAAACTCGAAAACCGAGGGAACTAGGCCGTCCGGCTAGGTAAAACCAGTATCCCGGAATCTAGCAAGTTGCATTAAAATGCACTAAACAAGGAAACGAGTTTGGCAAAATGTTCCAAACCTAAAACCCTATCGAATGTGACATATTAATGACACTAAAACCTAATTTACCTAAAACGCATTGAGAGTCGGTATATTAGGTGATTAAGCAAATAAAGGTATTCAGTGAATTGTTTATCGAACATTATCGTTAGAGGCAAATTAATTTAGCACTGAAACACTTCAAATTGTGTTTCTCAGTTAACAAGGACTCAGCAAAAGGGAAAGAAATACTGAGTCAAGACCAGTAGACAAATATCAGAGGTTTGTGCACAACAACTGTTTCTTTTGAATTATTTTCAATTGAAATAAATATTGACTATTTGTATATTATTATTTTAAATTGTGGAAAAGAGTTTGATGGACACTTATTGATTGAAAAATATTGTGAATGGTTTGAAACTGTGAAAAATTGTTTGAATGACATTTATGGATACTTATTGATCTAAAAGCATTGGAAATGGTTTGAAACCACAGCTATCATGTATATTGATTGTATTCCTCATTAGCTTGTCTAGTGGGACGAATTGAATTCCCTCTCTGGCTGAAGTGTTGAGGTGTGTGCCTGTTGAGGACGAATTGGATGAGTACTCATATTTTTGCTAGCTAGCTATGTTATTCCTCATTAGTCATTGACTTTTGGGACGAATTGAATACCTCATTAGCCATTGGCTTTTGGGACGAATTGAACTATGGATCATGATTAAGCTGTGTGTGATTTATTGATATGTATTGTGAGATTGTGAAATGGATTTAAACTCTCATTGACATATACTGTCTTTTGAATTCAAACATGATCTAACTTATGAAAATTATTGTGATATTGACAAAAGGAGTTTAAATTCTTGTTGACAATTACTGTCTTGAATTTAACTATGATTTTAAGTATCCACTATTTACATGACTTATGAATTGTGATTTAAATTGTATTTGGTTAATGTTGTGCACCACTGAGACATTGTCTCAAATGATAGCTTTTATCGTATCGCAGTAGAGAGCAGACAGGCGATGAGACTAGTGCATATACCTCCAAAGAAGAGATTTTTGGGTATAGTGAGTATACCACATTTGGCATTTTGTACTGTAATGTATGACACTGTATGTACATTTTGTTTTTGGTTTTGAGCAGTTGTAAATTCAAATTGTACCTTGAAGTTGTAAATTAATTATGAGTTATTTGACTTGTGAAAATTGTATTATATTTCCTTATCTCAGACTTTGAAAAATTTCTATGGAATTGAGTTGATAAATTGTTGTGTTGAGAAATGTATTGGAATTGAGATTTGGAAAATTATTGAAGTGTCTTTTACAGGTTTTCTGAAGAACTGTTTTATCCAAAATATAGATGGCACTCTGCCAAAATTTTTACAGAAATTCCAAATAAATCAAATGAGTTAATTGTTTCACTTTAGTTCACCAAAGTTTTTAATACCTGTAAATAGTGCTCACCACTGTAAAATAAGTAAGAAAAGTTTTTAAAATCCCTTGTAATGTATTTAATGGGTTATCAGTAAACGGAGTTGGTAATTCATTAGGTATACTACGGGATCATGTTATGCCTTACAGAGGGGTAGGGTGTGACATATTTTGGTGGTATCAGAGCAAAGTTTTTAAATTTTGTTTTCACCTGTTATTTGAATATTTTTCTTCATAGTACAACTGCTCAATATCATTGTTTGATACATACAGTACATTACATTATAAATATGCACTAACAGGAGGAAATCTCCTTGTGTTATTTGTTCAGGAGATCTTAAATCCTCGCATTGAATATGGAAGAGGGTGATCGTTCAGTCGATCAATCTATTGAGGCTGAGGTGCAAGGGGATGCCCCAGGCCTACAAAATGTTAGTGATTCAAGAAGACTGACCCTGCATCTGCAGATTTCCTACTCGATTCGCTCGTGAGATGGTCATAATGTTCCAACAAATGGTCGTAATGTGCCTACTCAAGTCCCAATATAGACACCGATGGTACAACCACGATCTCCTACGAGGCGAGATGATAAATTGATGAAGTATGGGGCTACAGAGTTTAAGGGGACAGTAGATCCTCTAGAAGCTGAACAATGGTTAGAGAGGATGGATAGGGTGTTCAAGAAGCTACATTGTACAGAAGAGCTTAGATTTGAATACTCAGTGTCCTTACTACAGGGGGATGCTTATGACTGGTGGAAAACCATTCCCCACAGTCTGGTAGAGCCTGCAGTGCTAACATGGAATGACTTCCTCAGGGAATTCAGGCAGAAATATATCCCTGATGCTTATGTAGACCAGAAGCTGCAAGAGTTCCTAAGTTTGAAATAGGGGAACAGATCAGTGGCTGAGTATGAAAGAGAATTTTCCCGCCTGAGCCATTATGCAGTAAGTTTGCTTGCTACCAACAGGGAAAGATGTAAGAGGTTTGAAACTGGCTTGAAGCCCTGTATCAGAGTACAAGTGATCGGCTTCAAACACACTAACTTCTCTGAACTTGTTTCTCAAGCCCTAGAGTTGGAAAGAGTTGAGTTTGAGACTGCTCCAGAGAAAAAGAGATCAGAGAAGACAGAGAAAGAGGGAAAATCAGTAGAACAGAGTTCCATTGTGTTAGTAGTATGCCCTAGAGCATATCATTTAGTATGTATCTTGTACATATTTTTATTAATAAAAGGCATTTCCACTTTTCCGTTTACATAATATATTTATGTGTAATAGAAAAGGTCCATTGATATTTTGTTAGAAATATTATTCTTAAGTTGTTAAGAATATGAGTGACAATATTTCTAGCACGAAGTATCATAAATAGGTTCACAATCGAGGATACTTCATAATAAGGACATGACTTATCCAGAAAGATTGTATTCATGTTTGTTCCCAAGTTATTTATATGAGATATAAATAAGATGGAATGGTGAGTCTCATGCCATATAAAAAACATGATAGGCACTTATAAATGATAAGTAGGCCGAACCAGTGACACTTATGACAAGCACATGGAGTTTATTCTTATCAATGTTTTGTCATAAATCATATCAGTGCATATAATCTTTAGACCTGAGATAGCACAATTATCTTGTATATAGGTAGTTTGAGTTTGATCGCTTTCATACTTGTACGTGTATGGGTATATGGGCATGTGTTGGCTCCTACTAGTTATATATGGAGGTAGGTGTTGATCAAGATGGAATCTGTTCCTCTAAGTAAATAGAGATAAAATCCTATGTTCATTTAATTGTTCTTGATGTTTCAAGTTCCTGGCCAGGACAGATAGATTTATTCAAAAAGAGTTTCGATGAGAAAATCTTTTAATCAAGAACTGGAATTAAAAGAGAACATAATATTCATAGCAAATGGAGTTTGACATAAACCATGACTCGGCTTGAGTTGGGATTTTTATGTGAGAGAGATTCTAGTGCATGGTAACATATGATTATAGGTTCATTTAAGGTAAACCTTATTACTAATTGGGTGGCCATGGCATGCTATGCTAGGTGTTAACCATGGTCTATGAGGTTCATAAAATGATTTAGAGAAATCATTTATGGTAAGAAAGAGTTCTGATGATATTAAGAGTTGATATCATGTCTCATTGCCAATTAGTGATGAGCCTAGTAAGTCATACACATACACAAGTTATCACCTAATTAAATATGGTTTAATTAATTAATTAAAGAGTTTAAATTGATTAATTAAATAGGTTTGGTTTGCAATTAGATTGCAAAGTCCCTAGCATGACTTGAAACCAAATATAGATTATTGGATATATAATATAAGTTAAATTTATATTTAAAGTGTTTGAATATGAATTTAATTAATGAGAAATTAATTAATAGAGATTAATTAATTAATTTATATTTGATATAAATTAATTAGAAGAAGAAAATAATTATTTTGGGTTAAGAACTCAAAATTAAGACACAGGGGCATTTTGGTCATTTCACAGTGTGACACGTGGCACCATGAGATGGTGACACATGGCATAACACATAAGCTTGCCAAATGTTTTTTAATCATGTAAGATGATTAAAATCAAGATTAAATATAGGTTTGACACTTGGCACAATGTGATTGGGTCACTTAAACCTAGAGCTAATCAAAGGGTGACATGTGGCAAGGGTTTAATGTGTTAACCTAGCTATTTAAGTGTTGTTATGAGAAAATAAAATACAACCAGCAGCCTCTCCTCTCATTTGTCACGCCACTTTGAGCCTCTCCAGCTATTTCTCTTCATCTCTCATCAATTCAAAGAGATTAGCCATCAATCTCTTGAATTAAGAACACTAGAAATTGTTTCTAGTGTCCTGTTTACATCTCTAATATCTTAAAAGGCAGAACTTGAATTTCTAATTAATAGAAAAAGCTTTAGAGGCTGTTCAAGGGCTGCCATAGGTGTTCTTGGTGTGGACAAGCTAGAGGGACAATATTTGGTGTCCTGAAGATGAATCTCAAAGGCGCAGACACGCTGCAGTGCCTCAAGAGGTTAGTGTAATCGTTCTTGATTTAATCTAGGGTTCTAAAATTAATCTGATTAATTTTAAAATCTTAAATGGCAAATACAGATCCAAAAACATATTAAAAGAGTTTTAATATGTTGTTTATCATTGAAATCAAATAGATAAAAATAAATCTTGCATGGTGCATGTGACCCTAGGCGAAATTTTTTTGAATTCAATGGTATAATCTTGTGTTTTTCACGCTTCCATTCCTTCAATTGGTATCAGAGCCACTATATTTGCAATTTAGATTGTTGATTATATGATTTAATTGTGTGTTTGATCATGAGATCAAAAGTTCATTGCTGGTTGCAAAGCAAGTTGGCGGCATACTTGAAAAAACACCATCAATGGTGCGCATGGTTTGGCTTCCATGGGTGGTTTAAGGTTTGACTTTTAATTCTGCAATTGTTGTATGATCTAAGGCCTATTCTTTGACTAATTAAAGTGTTTAATTAGTAGTTTTTATCACACAACTAAATTATGATTCAAATCAGAATTTTAAAAATTGTTTGAATGTGATTCAAATCTGAATTTTAAAAGTTGTTTGAATGTGATTCAAATCTGAATTTTTAAAGTTGTTTGAATCATATTTAAATCTGATTTTTTAAAATTGATTGAATAAAATTCAGATCTGATTTTTTCAAAAATGTTTGAATGTGATTCAAATCTGATTTTTTAAAAAATGTTTGAATCTGATTCAAATATGAATTTTTGAAGTTGTTTGAATGTGATTCAAATCTGAATTTTTAAATTTGTTTGAATGAGATTCAAATATGAATTTTTAAATTTATTTGAATCATATTCAAATCTGTATTTTTAAGTTGAATATGAGATATTCAATTTAATTTAAGTATGTATGTTTTATTTAATTGTTAAATAGTGATATGCATGATGGATGATCATGGACTATAAAAGACCAATGTGATTGGATTTATTTCTTTTATGTTTCTTTGGGATTGTAAATTAATTAATTTATTTTAATTTTTTTTTGGGTATGTATTATTAAGTTTGTAATAATTTTTGGGTTGTAATTTCATTTATTTAAGTTCTTGTAAATTCGCCTTGGTATGCCAAGGATTACTATGTAATATTGGATTGCAAGAAGTTCAAGGAGGTCAAGAGCATTGGTGGGACCAGTGGGAGGAATTCAATATCAAGTGTTGATTATGTACTCCTTCAGCAACTCTTGTAAAATGAATGAATGAAATGCACCTAGGAATGCCCTGATTCAATTCTTGGTGGCTCAGAATTGAATCCCTTAGAAAGTCCATGATCATACCATATTTACTGCTTATCCATGAATGCATGAGATGTATGGGAATGTATGCAATTATATGATATATTCATGCTAAATGGATAATGTGCAAAGTGAGACCTTAATAGTAATAAGGATGGCTATAAAATCTTCCAAACAAATGATTAAGTTGGAAATGCTATAATTAAAGTAATTATAACATAAGCCCTCCATTGGGGCAATTATTTTAAGAAATTTTAAATAGTTGCATGAGATGCAATTAATTTAAGAGATTTTCTTAAGAATAATTGTTAAGCATGAGATATTGTAAATATGTAAATGGTTTGGTGGCCAATATTGGATGTACCTGAGGACATTAAAATTATTTGCATAATTACTGACTCAATGGGATCAACTTAACTAATGCAAGATAAGTCAACAATGGATGTACCTGAGATTTTGAGCATTAGGGGCTAGGTAAAGGATTGAACCTCACATGAGATGTGATGGGCAAGGAGTTGCTCACTTATAGTTTATTGTAATTCCAATAATGGATGTACCTGAGGATGATCAATAGAATTATAAGAATTCAATCACCCACTAGAAATCCATCCAACTAGGATTTCCGTTTTCTACTCTGGAAGTGTAGGATTCGCTAAGTTAGTGGGAGGACCAATTTGATTAAAAGACCAAAATCATTTTGGTTAATTACATGATACATTTACTAATTAATCTGGTTAATTTATGCAATTAATTTTATGATAATAATGAGCAAATAACAACCAACACCATCCAAAAACCATGCAAGCATACTTGATCACAACAGTTGACAGACCTAATCATGCGATTGGCTAAGAAATTTGAAACTTGTCCTGAACCTTGAACATATATGATATGTTATAGATTCAAATGTTCCTGGTCCCTTACCTCCAGAGGCCACACAAGAGGAACATGAAACTTTGGACAAGTGGAAGGAGCATGATATGAGAGCTAAGTGTTACATGCTTGCTTCCATGAGTAATGAGTTCTGAAGCAACATGAGAAAATGTAGAGTGCGAGTGAGATCCTACTTCACCTACAAGAGTTGTATGGTGAGCACAGCAGGAATGCTAGGTATGAGATATCTAGACAGCTATTCCGTATGAGGATGTCTGAGGGACAGAATGTTGGGGATCATGTCCACAAGATGATTCGGCTGATTGAGCAGTTGGAACATCTTGACTTTAACATGGATTTCCAACTACAGACGGATTTGATCCTTCAGTCCCTTCCTGAGTCTTTTGGGAATTTTGTGACAAATTTCCATATGACTAGACAGGAATGCACCTTAGCTGGTTTACTCAACATGCTAGTTATTGCCCAAAAGAATATGCCAGGCAATAAAGGAAAAGAGGTAGCTTTGGTTGCATCTTCTTCTACTGGAAAGTCCAACAAGAAGAAGGGCAATAAGAAAAAGAAACCTCAGATTCCTGGTCCTTTCAAGAAAATAGCTAAACAGAAAGGGAAGACCAAAGCTGACAAAGGCAAAGGAAAGTGTTTCCATTGCCAACAGGAAAGTGTTTCCATTGCCAACAGAAAAGTGTTTCCATTGCCAGTAAGAAAGTGTTTCCACTGGCCAGAGTATAGCAATCTAAATGAATGCAATGCCGTGGTGAAAACCAACTCAAGTTCAGAATATATTTGGCACTTAAGGTTATGTCATGTTGCAGAAGATAGGATTACAAAATTGGAGAAAATGGGGATTCTATCCTTATTGGACTCTGAGCCTACTCCAACTTGTGAATCTTGCCTTCAGGGCAAAATGACTAGATCACCCTTTATTGGACAAGGGCTAAGAGCTGAAAATATTTTAGAGCTAATACATACTGATGTATGTGGTCCATTTAAAGAAGTGGCTAGAGGCGGCTTTCATTATTTTGTTACCTTTACAGATGATAAATCAAGATTTGGGTATTTGTATTTGATGAAATACAAACATGAATCCTTTGAAAAGTTCAAAGAATTTAAATCTGAAGTAGAAAATCAAACAGGAAAGAATATTAAAGCTCTTCGATCAGATCATGGAGGTGAATATTTGAGTACTGAATTTGATGAATACTTGAGAGAGCATGGCATTGTTTCTCAGCTGACTCCTCCAGGAACGCCACAACTGAATGGTGTATGTGAAAGGAGAAATCGTACCCTATTGGATATGGTACGTAGTATGATGAGCTATACTGATATGCCAATCTTCTTTTGGGGATTTGCATTAGAATCAACTTTGTATATTCTGAATAGGATTCCATCAAAATCAGTTTCTTCCACACCTTATGAGATATGGCATGGAAGAAAACCAAGTCTTAAGCATGTTAAGATTTGGGGTTGTCCAGCTTATATCAAAAAGCTGAACATTGATAAATTGGAGACCAGATCAGAAAAAGGTCGATTTGTTGGATATCCAAAAGATAGTTTTGGATATTATTTTATTTGCCTACTTCACAAAAGTTGTGATAAGTAGAGATGCCACATTTCTTGAACAACAATTTGTCCAAGAAGGAGGCAAAGGAAGGCAAATAGAGTTAGAATTGGAGAATTCTGACCAACCAACAGATCAGATGGATATAGATCCATCTAGTCAACCTATACCCGTTGATGAAACATCTACAGCTGTTCCTCGTAGAACAACTAGGGTATCTCACCCACCAGTGAGATATGGTTTTCTTCATGAAGAAGAACAAGAGTTGTCTACTCATGAAGAAGTAGATCATGGAGATGATCCACTTACCTATGAAGAAGCTATATCAGATATAGACTCTTCAAAATGGATTGATGCTATGAAATCCGAGATTGATTCCATGTATAAGAATCAAGTTTGGGATCTTGTTGACCCACCTGAAGGTATTATACCTATAGGGAACAAATGGGTTTTCAAGAAGAAAATTGGTTCAGATGGAAAGGTAGAGACCTATAAGGCAAGGCTAGTAGCGAAAGGGTTTCGCGAAAAGCAAGGAATCGACAATGAGGAGACTTTCTCGCCTGTTGCCATGCTTAAATCAATTAGGATTTTATTAGCAATAGCTGCGTACTATGATTATGAGATTTGGCAGATGGATGTCAAAACAGCTTTTCTCAATGGATACATTGAAGAAAACATTTTCATGGAACAACCTAAGGGTTTTGAATCCCAAAATGGTTCCAAGGTATGCAAGCTAAAGCGATCCATTTATGGGTTGAAACAAGCTTCGAGGAGTTGGAACATTCGTTTTGATGAAGCCATTAAATCCTTTGGTTTTATCAAAAATGAGGATGAGCCATGTGTATATAAGAAGGTTAGTGACTGTGCTATCACTTTCCTTGTCTTATATGTGGATGACATACTGTTGATGGGTAATGACACAGGTATGTTAACGACTATAAAGGTATGGTTGTCAAATACATTCTCCATGAAAGACTTAGGGGAGGCAACCTATATTCTTGGGATTCGCATCTATAGAGATAGAGCGAAATGAATAATTGGTTTATCCCAAAGTCTATACTTGGAAAAGGTGTTAAAGAGGTTTAACATGCTTGATTCTAAGAGAGGATTGTTACCAGTGAGACATGGTATCCATCTTTCTAAAGAGATGTCTCCAAAGACACCTGAAGAAAGAGATAAGATGGCCAGGATTCCATATGCTTTGGCTATTGGAAGTTTAATGTATGCAATGTTGTGTACTAGGCCGGATATCGCATATGCTGTTAGTTTGACTAGCAGGTATCAATCCAATCCAGGTTTGGAACACTGGATAGCTTCAAGAATATTCTTAAGTACTTGAGAAGAACTAAGGATTTATTCTTGATTTATGGAGGTGGAGACTTGCAATTGGATGGTTATACTGATTCTGATTTCTAATCAGATATCGATGATAGAAAGTCTACCTCTGGATATGTGTTCATTTGTAATGGAGGTGCAGTCACTTGGAAGAGTTCCAAACAGAGCACGACTGCAGATTCCACTACGTGAGTATATTGTCGCATCGATGTCGCAAAGGAAGTCGCTTGGATAAAGAAGTTTGTGACATAACTTACAGTGGTTCCTTCCATTGAGTCGCCAGCTCCACTACATCGTGACAATAATGGAGCAACATACAAAGCTAAGGAACCAAGGTCTCACCAGAAATCCAAACACATAGAAAGGCGCTACCACATTATCAGAGAAATAGTTGGGCGAGGCGATGTAGCCATGCAGAAAATAGCGTCAGCTGAAAATCCAGCTGATCCATTCACTAAGCCTATGTCACAGACTCAGTTAGACCGACATCTTGAGAAGATAGGTCTAAGATATTGTAATGAATGGCTCTAGTGCTAGTGGGAGATTGTAAGTAGTATGCCCTAGAGCATATCATTTAGTATGTATCTTGTACATATTTTTATTAATAAAAGGCATTTCCACTTTTCCATTTACATAATATATTTATGTGTAATAGAAAAGGTCCATTAATATTTTGTTAGAAATATTATTCTTAAGTTGTTAAGAATATGAGTGACAATATTTCTAGCACGAAGTATCATAAATAGGTTCACAATCGAGGATACTTCATAATAAGGACATGACTTATCCAGAAAGATTGTATTCATGTTTGTTCCCAAGTTATTTATATGAGATATAAATAAGATGGAATGGTGAGTCTCATGCCATATAACAAACATGATAGGCACTTATAAATGATAAGTAGGCCGAACCAGTGACACTTATGACAAGCACATGGAGTTTATTCTTGTCAATGTTTTGTCATAAATCATATCAGTGCATATAATCTTTAGACCTGAGATAGCATAGTTATCTTGTATATAGGTAGTTTGAGTTTGATACTGCTTTCATACTTATACTGTGTATGGGTATATGGGCATGTGTTGGCTCCTACTAGTTATATATGGAGGTAGGTGTTGATCAAGATGGAATCTGTTCCTCTAAGTAAATAGAGATAAAATCCTATGTTCATTTAATTGTTCTTGATGTTTCAAGTTCCTGGTCAGGACAGATAGATTTATTCAGAAAAGAGTTTCTGATGAGAAAATCTTTTTAATCAAGAACTGGAATTAAAAGAGAACATAATATTCATAGCAAATGGAGTTTGACATAAACCATGACTCTAGCTTGAGTTGGGATTTTGTAACAGAGAGATTCTAGTGCATGGTAACATATGATTATAGGTTCATTTAAGGTAAACCTTATTACTAATTGGGTGGCCATGGCATGCTATGCTAGGTGTTAACCATGGTCTATGAGGTTCATAAAATGATTTAGAGAAATCATTTATGGTAAGAAAGAGTTCTGATGATATTAAGAGTTGATATCATATCTCATTGCCAATTAGTGATGAGCCTAGTAAGTCATACACATACACAAGTTATCACCTAATTAAATATGGTTTAATTAATTAATTAAAGAGTTTAAATTGATTAATTAAATAGGTTTGGTTTGCAATTAGATTGCAAAGTCCCTAGCATGACTTGAAACCAAATCTAGATTATTGGATGTATAATATAAGTTAAATTTATATTTAAAGTGTTTAAATATGAATTTAATTAATGAGAAATTAATTAATAGAGATTAATTAATTAATTTATATTTGATATAAATTAATTAGAAGAAGAAAATAATTATTTTGGGTTAAGAACTCAAAATTAAGACACAGGGGCATTTTGGTCATTTCACAGTGTGACACGTGGCACCATGAGATGGTGACACATGGCATAACACATAAGCTTGCCAAATGTTTTTTAATCATGTAAGATGATTAAAATCAAGATTAAATATAGGTTTGACACTTGGCACAATGTGATTGGGTCACTTAAACCTAGAGCTAATCAAAGGGTGACATGTGGCAAGGGTTTAATGTGTTAACCTAGCTATTTAAGTGTTGTTATGAGAAAATAAAATACAACCAGCAGCCTCTCCTCTCATTTGTCACGCCACTTTGAGCCTCTCCAGCTATTTCTCTTCATCTCTCATCAATTCAAAGAGATTAGCCATCAATCTCTTGAATTAAGAACACTAGAAATTGTTTCTAGTGTCCTGTTTACATCTCTAATCTCTTAAAAGGCAGAACTTGAATTTCTAATTAATAGAAAAAGCTTTAGAGGCTGTTCAAGGGCTGCCATAGGTGTTCTTGGTGTGGACAAGCTAGAGGGACAACATTTGGTGTCCTGAAGATGAATCTCAAAGGCGCAGACACGCTGCAGTGCATTAAGAGGTTAGTGTAATCGTTCTTGATTTAATCTAGGGTTCTAAAATTAATCTGATTAATTTTAAAATCTTAAATGGCAAATACAGATCCAAAAACATATTAAAAGAGTTTTAATATGTTGTTTATCATTGAAATCAAATAGATAAAAATAAATTTTGCATGGTGCATGTGACCCTAGGCGAAATTTTTTTGAATTCAATGGTATAATCTTGTGTTTTTCACACTTCCGTTCCTTCACAGTGGTTATACTGGAAAGAGGAAGAACCATGGGGGACATGGCAGAGGTGGCAAGAAATCTGGTAGGGGAAGATATTCAGGACAGAGACCTCCCCTATCTGGACAGCAAAGTACCAGAGGTTCCTATCCTCCCTGCCAATGTGAAACATGTGGAAGAAATCATGGTGGGATCTGCTACAAGGCTATTGGAGCCTGTTATAACTGTGGAGGCACATGACACTTTGCCAAGGACTGCACCAGTAGTCACAGAGTTGGACCACCTTCTACTACTGCAGAAGTGTCAATTCAGAGCCCTGTCACCAGAAGTTCACAACCACCTAGCAGAGGTAGAGGCAGGGGTAGAGGTAACCCAGCGGGCAGCCAAGGCACAGTAAAACATTCAGAGCAAGATAGTGCTCCAGTCAGAGTCTATGCCATGAGACAGAGGGAAGAGGCCAAGACATCTGATGTTGTGGCTGGTACCTTCTCAACTTTTAACCAAAATGTATTTGTGTTATTTGATCCGGCTTCTACCCATTCTTATGTGAGTGCTAGCATCATTGATTGCATTGCTGTTCCATGTACAAAAATGGACTTTGAGGTGCTAGTAACGAGTCCACTAGGACAGGAAGTCAGGGTTAATAGAATGTATAGAGATTGTCTTTTGGTGATCCAAGGACACACTTTCCTGTCTGATTTCATTGAAATGCCCTTCACAAATTATGATATCATCTTGGGCATGGATTGGTTAGCTAGGCATCATGCCATGATTGACTGTAGGCTGAAGACAGTCACTTTTGGTCTCCCTCAATACAGTGATGTGGTAATACAAGGGGAGAGGCAGTTATTGCCATCAAACATCATTTCGGCTGCACTAGCCAGAAAAATGATCAGAAAGGGGTGTGAAGCCTACTTGGCACATGTGATAGACACCCAAGTGGGGAGTCCAGCGTTGAAGGACATCCCTACAGTACATGACTTTCCAGATGTGTTTCCTTATGAATTGCTAGGATTACCTCCGGAAAGAGAAGTGCAGTTTGAAATTAATGTTATGCCTGGTGTGGATCCAATCTCCATAACGCCATACAGAATGGCACCAGCAGAGTTGAAGGAGTTGAAGATACAATTGCAAGAACTACTTGAAAAGGGCTTCATCCGCCCTAGTGTGTCACCTTGGGGAGCACCAGTATTGTTTGTTAAGAAGAAGGATGGTACTCTCCGCTTATGTATTGACTACCGACAGTTGAATAAGGTGACAATAAAGAACAGATATCCATTGCCTCGCATTGATGATCTGTTTGATCAGTTGAAGGGTGCAGCTGTATTCTCCAAAATTGATTTGCGATCTGGTTATTATCAGTTGAAGGTGCAAGAGCAGAGTTTTCCAAAAACTGCTTTTAGAACTCGATATGGCCACTATGAGTTTCTAGTAATGCCATTCGGGTTAACAAATGCTCCAGCTGCTTTTATGGATCTGATGAACACGATCTTCAGACCATATCTTGATCAATTTGTGGTGGTGTTTATTGATGACATTTTGATATATTCAAGGAATGCAGAGGAGCATGACAGACATCTTCGGATTGTACTGCAGACTTTAAGGGAGAAACAACTATACGCTAAATTTTCGAAATGTGAATTTTGGCTGAAAGAAATCTCCTTTTTGGGACATGTTGTGTCAGCTGAAGGGATCAAGGTAGATTCCAGCAAGGTAGAAGCTATCCTTAATTGGAAGCCGCCCAGGAACATCACAGAAATTCGCAATTTTCTGGGTTTAGCTGGATATTACCGCCGGTTTGTGAAAGGGTTTTCTATGTTATCTTCTCCACTGACCAAACTGCTTCGGAAAAATGTAAAATTTCAGTGGACAGATAAATGTCAGCAGAGTTTTGATGAGTTGAAGAGGTGTTTGACTGAAGCTCCAGTCCTCACTTTACCTACTCCGGGTAAAGAATACACAGTTTATAGTGATGCTTCTCATAATGGGTTAGGCAGTGTACTGATGCAAGATCGGAATGTCATTGCTTATGCATCACGCCAGCTGAAACCGCATGAGAGGAATTACCCAACACATGACACAGGTTAGCAGCTATTGTTTTTGCTCTGAAGATCTGGAGACACTATCTGTATGGAGAGAAATGCTACATTTTCACAGATCACAAGAGCTTGAAGTACTTAGGTACCCAGAAGGAATTGAATTTGAGGCAGAGGAGATGGTTAGAACTCCTCAAAGATTATGATTGCTTAAAAGACTATCAGCCAGGAAAAGCAAATGTAGTGGCTGACGCCTTAAGTCGCAAGACTATGGCAAATCTCAGAGTTTCTCCTATGTCCATGGTATGTGAATTGAAAGCACAACATGCCAGTTTAGAGATTGATGATGAGGGACAAACAGTAGTTGCTTGGCATGTACAGCCAGTGTTGATTGATCAGATCAGAATGGCTGCTCAGAGTGATGAAAAGTATCAGAAGCTACTGAAAGAAGTCCAGTAGGGCAAGAAACCTGAATTCTCTGTGAGAGAGGATGGTTTATTGCTATATCAGGGCAGAATGTGCGTTCCTAGTGATGTGGAATTGAGACAAATCATTATGAAGGAAGCACATGAGTCTCCATTTGCTATGCACCCTGGTGGAACTAAAATGTACAGAGGGCTGAAAGAGCATTACTGGTGGATGGGCATGAAAAGAGATATAGCTGAATTCGTTTCCAAATGCCTAACTTGTCAGCAAGTAAAGGCAGAACATCAAGTTCCAGCTGGTTTATTACATCCTTTATCAGTACCAGAGTGGAAATGGGAACGAATAACTATGGATTTTGTTACAGGACTTCCAAGGACACAGAGTAGTCATGATGCAGTATGGGTTATAGTTGACAGGTTGACCAAGTCTGCTCACTTTTTACCAGTTCGGATGGACTATAGCCTGGAAAGATTGGCCAGATTGTACATATATGCGATTGTAAAATTGCATGGAGTGCCAGTATCAATTGTGTCTGACAGAGATCCTAGGTTCACTTCTAGATTCTGGGGTAGTCTTCAGAGAGCCCTAGGAACTAGATTGAACTTCAGCACAGCATTCCACCCACAGACAGATGGCCAGTCTGAGAGGGTTATTCAGATATTGGAGGATATGCTACGGGCTTGTGTGATTGAATTTGAAGGTAGTTGGGATACACACTTGCCCTTGATTGAGTTTGCTTATAACAACAGCTACCAATCAAGCATTGGGATGCCTCCATATGAAGCTTTGTATGGTAGAAAGTGCAGAACTCCCCTATGTTGGGATGAGGTAGGTGAAAGGAAGATGATTGGGCCAGAAATTGTCCAGCAGACAGAGGAAAAGATCAGATTGATTAGAGATAGACTCAAGGCTGCATCAGACCGTCAGAAGTCCTATGTTGATTTGAATAGAAGAGATATTGAATATGCAGTGGGTGATAAGGGATTCCTCAAAGTTTCTCCTTGGAAGAGAATTATGAGATTTGGCAGAAAGGGGAAACTGAGTCCTCGTTTCATCGGACCATATGAAGTTCTGGAAAGAGTGGGTCCTTTGACATATCGGTTGGCATTACCTCAAGAGCTACCAAGGATACACAGTGTCTTCCATGTGTCCATTTTAAGGAGGTACAGATCTGACCCATCTCATGTACTGTTAGTTGAAGAGATTGAAGTAAATCCAGACCTCTCATATGAGGAAGAACCCATAAAAATTCTGGCTTATGAGGTGAAGCAGCTGAGAAACAAACAGATACACACAGTTAAAGTCTTTGTGGAACCATCATTCGGGCCGAGAAGCTACTTGGGAACGTGAAGAGGATATGAGGAGACAGCACCCACAAATGTTCAGAGACTAATGCTGTAAAATTCGAGACGAAATTTATTTTAAGGGGGAGAGAATTGTAACACCCCTAAGTTCGATAGTGCGTTCTGCTGCTCCAGTGACCAGTGTTGTCCGGACAGCTAGGATGCCTAGAACTACACTTCAATATGAGTGAGGAGACATAAAATAATGAAATACAAGAAAAGAAAATACAAGAAAAACAAAGGAAAAATAATAGCAAAGAAATGTGATCAAGTTAAATGAGCCGGGAAACCTAACGATGGGTGACCGCACTGGGAAGTCACGGCGTGGACCGTTGACTAACCCTGGACTGCGGGAAACCCTAGAAAACATTTTTAGGACTTAAATAGACCCTTGTTGAAGAATAAATCTCATTAGAAAGATCAAAGAAAAATTAAATAATTAGTACAAAGAAAAGTGAGAAATCGAAAAACAGACAAAACTCGGTGTTACCGAAAAATCGGGAACGTAACCCGAACAGGGGCATTATGGTCATTTGACACCCCGAATTGTCTTTTGACCTAAATTTCCATTAAAAATAAATAGTATTACACTTAGAAAATAAAATGAAAAATTAATTTAGTGGTACCTAAAGTAAATAGTGAGAATTAAGGGTTTAATGTGGGATTAAGTGAAAGTTTAACATATTATATGATTAAATTTATGAGTGGACCACTAATGAATAAAATAAGCACATAATAGGGCAGCTGTAACTCCACTAAACCAGCAGAAATATTCATCTTCTTCATTGTACCAAACCAGCTGAATTGAAGAACCAAGAAAAAACTCCATGGGCGTTTACATGCAAGCTTGATCCATCCCTCATTTCAACCCCAAATCACTTAGGTTCCTTCATGAAACTTTGTCTACACATCACAAGGAAGAGTTTGATACTAAATTTGAGAAGTTTAATCAAGGTTTAACAAGCTCCAAACATAAGGTAAGTTCATATTTTTGAAGATAGCTTTGTTAAGTTTTGTGTGCATGTTATGGGTGTTGGATTTGTGAAGAAAATTTTTGAGTTTGAAGAGTTATTGTTGTGTTCATTTTGGACAGCCATGGAGTCATGTATTTGATGAAGTATTTGTACATATAATTGATGAGAATTATATTGATCATGATGATTTAATAACCTAGTGAATTGCTTCACATATATATGGTGATTTTTGGCACTTGGATGAGAATTGATGAATTGTAGGGCAATTTGGTGTTGAAGAAGATTTTCGGCAACTTGGGGACACTTGAATAAATGTATATATTCATGGAAGTGTTGGCAGAATGTTGACATAGAAGAATTGATGAATGTGTATGTAAATTAGTAGTGGAAATTATATGTAATGATTAGGTGTATTTATGTACATATATTGCTAAATTTGGACTTTGTGGTTTAGGGTTGTATTTGATGTATTGAGAATATTTGTATTCTATCCAAATTGACCATAGTAAGAAGTGATAAATGAATATGGAATGGTATAAAATCAGAATTAGGTATGGGGATTTAAAGTAAAGCAAGTTAAATATGTGTTTGAATTGGGGTTTGAAAGGCATATAGAGGGCAGTGTGCAAATAGACCAATAGGTTTAAATGTGCAACCTCAATTGGTATGAGACTAATTGGAGGTGAAACTAGGCACAAAATGTGCCAACTTTCATTGAGAAAATATACCAAAATTCTGCTTGCAAGGTGACCTAAGAAAATGACCAATTCGGATTAGGTACAATTAGGACCTGAAAAATGACTAATTGGGCAGCAGTGAGTGTTTAGGCCATAACTCACTCAAAACAGGTCCAATTGACCTGAAATTTTAACCATGAATAGTTAAGACCCATACCTACAAGTCTTATGAAGACACCAAAACCCAGAAATGACCAGAAGCAAGTCACAAAGCTTGCACAAGTTCGGGTCCAAAAATTGGCCGAACCAAAGTTGACCAAATTGACCTAAAATTGACCTAATTTGATGCCATTTGACCAACAATAGTGTAATGACCATAACTTGGTCTACTTAACTCGGATTGACCTGAAATTTTGCCCCGCGTGCAATAAGACATAGATCTACAAGTTTGTAGTTTTGACCGAAACCCGAAAACCGAGGAAACTAGGCCGTCCGGCTAGGTAAAACCAGTATCCCGGAATCTAGCAAGTTGCATTAAAATGCACTAAACAAGGAAACGAGTTTGGCAAAATGTTCCAAACCTAAAACCCTATCGAGTGTGACATATTAATGACACTAAAACCTAATTTACCTAAAACGCATCGAGAGTTGGTATATTAGGTGATTAAGCAAATAAAGGTATTCAGTGAATTGTTTATCGAACATTATCGTTAGAGGCAAATTAATTTAGCACTGAAACACTTCAAATTGTGTTTCTTAGTTAACAAGGACTCAGCAAAAGGGAAAGAAATACTGAGTCAAGACCAGGAGACAAATATCAGAGGTTTGTGCACAACAACTGTTTCTTTTGAATTATTTTCAATTGAAATAAATATTGACTATTTGTATATTATTGTTTTAAATTGTGGAAAAGAGTTTGATGGACACTTATTGATTGAAAAATATTGTGAATGGTTTGAAACTGTGAAAAATTGTTTGAATGACATTTATGGATACTTATTGATCTAAAAGCATTGGAAATGGTTTGAAACCACAGCTATCATGTATATTGATTGTATTCCTCATTAGCTTGTCTAGTGGGACGAATTGAATTCCCTCTCTGGCTGAAGTGTTGAGGTGTGTGCCTGTTGAGGACAAATTGGATGATTACTCATATTTTTGCTAGCTAGCTATGTTATTCCTCATTAGTCATCGACTTTTGGGACGAATTGAATACCTCATTAGCCATTGGCTTTTGGGACGAATTGAACTATGGATCATGATTAAGCTGTGTGTGATTTATTGATATGTATTGTGAGATTGTGAAATGGATTTAAACTCTCATTGACATATACTGTCTTTTGAATTCAAACATGATCTAACTTATGAAAATTATTGTGATATTGACAAATGGAGTTTAAATTCTTGTTGACAATTACTGTCTTGAATTTAACTATGATTTTAAGTATCCACTATTTACATGACTTATGAATTGTGATTTAAATTGTATTTGGTTAATGTTGTGCACCATGCGAGACATTGTCTCAATGATAGCTTTATTATTATCGCAGTAGAGAGACAGACAGGCGTGAGACTAGGTGCATATACCTCAAAGAAGAGATTTTTGGGTATAGTGAGTATACCACATTTGGCATTTTGTACTGTAATGTATGACACTGTATGTACATTTTGTTTTTGGTTTTGAGCAGTTGTAAATTCAAATTGTACCTTGAAGTTGTAAATTAAATATGAGTTATTTGACTTGTGAAAATTGTATTATATTTCCTTATCTCAGACTTTGAAAAATTTCTATGGAATTGAGTTGATAAATTGTTGTGTTGAGAAATGTATTGGAATTGAGATTTGGAAAATTATTGAAGTGTCTTTTACAGGTTTTCTGAAGAACTATTTTATCCAAAATATAGATGGCACTCTGCCAAAATTTTTACAGAAATTCCAAATAAATCAAATGAGTTAATTGTTTCACTTTAGTTCACCAAAGTTTTTAATACCTGTAAATAGTGCTCACCACTGTAAAATAAGTAAGAAAAGTTTTTAAAATCCCTTGTAGTGTATTTAATGGGTTATCAGTAGACGGAGTTGGTAATTCATTAGGTATACTACGGGATCATGTTATGCCTTATAGAGGGGTAGGGTGTGACAAAAACACTTGCAAAGGACTAAACTAAAATTTGGCCAGCATGATGGGGAGTGTGTTTTGCATGGTTTGATGGATTTGAATGAGTTTAGAAACTTTATTTAGTTGAATGGTTAGGATTAAAAGCACTAAATGTGGTTAAATGCATGAGGTTGGTGAATTAGGGTTTTGAACATTAGGGTTTATGGACCAAAAATGTGAGAAATGAGTAAATGATATCTTTGACCTATTGTGAAGTGAAAAATGGCCATTTGTGACCAAATGAGTTGTGTTGGAATGGTTGGAATTAAAGTCAAATTCGGAGGGAGTGTGGTCATGCTGCTAGCAGCATGACCAAGTAAACTTTGAAGGACCAAAAAATGAAATTTTACAAGTCCAATTGGTATGGGACCAATTGGGGATGAAAATAAACACTAAATGACACAATTTTCATTTAGGAAGCATGCCCAAAAAGTGACCAAAACCTTGTGAACAAATTGACCAAAGTTGAAAAATTACAGGCTGCCCTGTGCAAACTGACCAAATAAATAGTGTTTTTCATTTGGTCATAACTCGAGCTAGGCAGGTCAAAATGACCTGAAATTTTACCAGAGGTTAGATGAGATATAGACCTAAAACTTTCATGAAGAACACAATCCCAAATTCTGCCAGAAACCAAGCCATTTGGCCACCCCAAGTTGGTGACCCAAAACTGCCAGCACCAAAATTGCCTAGAAAATCTGGGTTGTGTCCAATCCGGCAGCTATGGTTCAAATGGCCATAACTTGAGCTACAAATCTCCAATTGGAGTGATTTAAAAAGGAGAATAAACTTAAGACAATTGGGAACATTTTCTATGAAGAAAGGTTTGCCAAATTCTAACAGTAGAATGACCAATGGAACAGTGCAACTAAGGACACCAAAATTGAAAATTTGACAATTTTGCCTAAAGGACTTAAGCTTTGAGAAAATGACCAAAACCAACAAATTTAATGACCAAAATGTGGTATGTGGGTGAAGTTGGAGTTCCCATACCTATTAAGCCTTAAAAAGTCAACAATTTGACTTGAATAGTGTAGTGAATAGTAACCCAAAACACAAAAACTTCGAGAACGTCGAATTTAGCACATTAAAGCTAGGTAAAAGTGAAGTTAAATTTATTTTTGGATTTATGCTAAGTTATGGTGCTGAAACACTGTGTTTCAGCTGAAAAAGGCTTGGAAGCTCTGAGAGATTGAGTCAAGGCCTAGAGGCGACTCACGTCAGCTTTGTGCACACTAATTCTTGTTTAAATATTTTATTCTCAAAAATTTGACTTCTGTGACTAATTATGTACTGTGTTGCCATTTTATAATCGCAAATATGACTTTGGAAATTGATCAGATTTCTCATAAATTATTTAAATAAATTTTTTTGAATTGATTTTGTGTTCACACTTAGCATGATAGTATCACATTATTCCTCCTCCATTTATGGGGTTGAGGTAGTTTATTTTCCTCCCTCTCTGGCTTGCCAGTTGAGGTTGAGAACGGATGAGTACTCATTAGCTAGCTAGCCACCTCCCTCATTGATTTCGATTAATGGGGTTGTAGATTGCTTTGTCGTGGTGTACAACACGGCATTGATCGAAAATTTTGTATCATGGCTTAAGTTGTGTATGATTTTGGCAACACTGTGTTTATTAAATTATTTGACTAAATTGTGTTATTATGAGCTTTGATAATTTATGAAATGTGATTGAGAAATATTTAAATTATATTTCATCAATGAATGATTTATGTATTGGATTTTAAATTTTTATTGTGCACCATTGAATATTTTTATACTCAGCGATAGCTTATTTTGCTGTCGCAGATAAAAGCAAGCCAAAAGCAGCAGAGTGAGCTACTATTGAATTGAGGACCACACTGATCTTTTGTGCGGGTATTATTTTATACCCTTGTAGTTAATTTTGATGTAAATATTATAACGCTTTATGTATCAATGTAAAGTTGAGCAGTTGTAAAATAAATTATAATAATATTATTTTTGGATTTCCTTCTGTAAATTAATATTTGTACTTGTGAATTTCATACTTTATGCCTTGTGAATGAAGTTATTAAATATTTTGAGATGATAAATTTTGATTTGGATTGTGGAATTATTTTGAAGTGAATTGAATTGAGTTGATTTGAGATTAATTGAAGGTTGGGAATTGAGAAAATTATTGGAAGTGTTTTTTTTTTAGGTATTTGAAGAATTGTTTTCTCCAAATACAAACGAAACTCTGTCAAAATTTTTATAAAATTTGCAGCAAAATTAAAATGGACAAAAATTTTTACTAGTATTTAAATTTTGAATAAATGATTTTTAATTCCTACCAAAATGCTAACCACTTCCAAAATGTAAGAAAATTATTTTAAAATCCCTTGTAGGGTACTTAATGAGTTATCGGTAGGTGAAGTTCGGTAGTTCATTAAGTATTCTACGGGATCATGTTATACCTTACAGAGGGGTAAGGTGTGACATTTCTTTCAGCCAAAATTCACATTTCGATAATTTAGCATATAGTTGTTTCTCCCTTAAGGTCTATAGTATAATTCGCAGATGTCTGTCATGCTCCTCTGCATTCCTCGAATATATCAAAATATCATCAATAAACACCACCACAAACTGGTTGAGATATGATCTGAAGATAGTGTTCATCAGATCCATAAAAGTAGCTGGAGTATTTGTTAACCCGAATGGCATTACCAGAAACTCATAGTGGCCATATCGAGTTCTAAAAGCAGTTTTTGGAATACTCTGCTCTTGCACTTTCAACTGATAATAACCAGATCGCAAATCAATTTTGGAGAATACAGCTGCGCCCTTCAACTGATCAAACAGATCATCAATGCGAGGCAATGGATATCTGTTCTTTATTGTCACCTAATTCAACTACCGGTAGTTAATACATAAGCGGAGAGTGCTATCTTTCTTCTTAACAAACAATACTGGCACTCCACAAGGTGACACACTAGGGCGGATGAAGCCCTTTTCAAGTAGTTCTTGCAACTGTACCTTTAACTCCTTCAACTCTACTGGTGCCATTCTGTATGATGTTATGGAGATTGGATCCACACTAGGCATAACATTAATCTCAAACTGCACCTCTCTTTCTGGAGGTAATCCTGGCAATTCATCAGGAAACATATCTAAAAAGTCATATACTGTAGGGATGTCCTTTAATGCTAGACTCCCCACTTAGGTGTCTACCACATGTGCCAAGTATGCTTCACACCCCTTTCTGATCATTTTTCTGGCTAGTGCAGCCGAAATGATGTTTGATGGCAATAGCTGCCTCTCCCCATGTATTACCGCATCACTATATTGAGGGAGACCAAAAGTGACTGTCTTCAGTTTACAGTCAATCATGGCATGATGCCTGGCTAACCAATCCATGCCTAAGATGATATCATAATCTCTAAAGGGCATTTCAATGAGATTAGACAGAAAAATATGTCCTTGGATCACTAAAGGACAATTCCTATACATTCTATTAACCCTGACCTCTTGTCCTAGTGGACTTGTTACTAGCACCTCAAAGTCTATTTTCACACACGGAACAGCAATGCAATCAATGATGCCAGTACTCACATAAGAATGGGTAGAACCCGAATCAAATAACAAAAACACATCTTGATTAAAAGTTGAGAAGGTACTAGCCACGATGTCAGATGTCTCAGCGTCTTCTCTCTTTCTCATTGCATAGACTCTGACTGGAGCACTGCCTTACTCTGATTGATTCACTGTGCCTTCGCTGCCTACTGGACTACCTCTACCCCTGCCTCTACCTCTGCTAGGTGGTTGTGAACCTCTTGTGGCAGAATTTTGATCTGACCCTTCAGTAGTAGTAAGAGGTGGCCTAACTCTACGGGCACTGGTGCAGTCCTTAGCAAAGTGTCCTATGCCTCCATAGTTATAACAGGCTCCTGTGGCCTTATAGCATACCCCACCATGATTTCTTCCACAAGTTTCACATTGGCAGGGAGGGTAGGAACTTCTGGTAGTTTGCTGACCAGATGGAGGAGGTTTCTGTCCTGAAAATCTTCCCCTACCAGACTTTTTACCATCCTAGCTGTGTCTCCCAAAGTTCTTCCTCTTCTTAGTAGGACCACTGAAACTCTGATCTACTGACTTTCCCTCTTTCTCTTTTTCTGTCTTCTCTGATTTCTTTTTCTCTGGGGCCGCTTCTGACTCAGTTCTCTCTAATTCAAGTGCTTGAGAAATAAGCTCAGAGAAGTTAGTATGCTTGAATCCCACCACCTATAGTTTGAGATTGGGCTTCAAGCCGGTTTCAAACCTCTTACATCTTTCGCTACTGGTAGCAAGGAGACTTCCTGTATAGTGGCTCAGGCGGGAAAATTTCCTTTCATATTCTGCCACTGACCTCCTTCCCTATTTCAGACTTAAGAACTTCTGTAGCTTCTGGTCCACATAGGCATCTGGGACATATTTTTATCTGAACTACTGTAGAAAGTCATCCCAGGTTAGTACTGGAGGTTCCACCAAACTATGAGGAATGGTTTTCTACCAGTCATATGCATCTCCCTATAGTAGTGACACTGAATACTCAAATCTCAGCTCTTCTGTGCAGTGTAGTTTCTTGAACACCCTACCCATTCTCTTTAACCATTGTTGTAACACCCTTCCTGTAGCAACTCCGTACATTCTACTGCTCCGGTGACCAGTGTCAGTCTGGACAGCTAGAACGTCCAGAAAAATATTTAAACTAAAGTGAGGAATTATAATTAACTCAAATATTAATAAGAAAAATTTAGGAAAAATTTGAGAAATAAAATACAACCAAGTTAAATGAGCCGGTGCCCTAGCGATGGGTAAACCAGTGGAAAGTTGCGGTTCTTGCATCTAGGAGCCCTAGACCCGGGGAAAAATTCATAAAATAATTTTTGAGACTCTAGAGAAGGGTCATTGAGGTTTCTATGGCATTAGAATGCCAAGAAAAGGTTTAGAAAAATTTTTAAATTGGTACAGACAATTTTAGTCTGTTAAGCCAAACGAAGGGCATTTTGGTCATTTCGTCTTTAGAGATGATTTTTGGCCGACTTGTCCAGTTAAGTAAATAATTATTATGACATAAAATGTGAATAAATATTGCTAAAAATTAAATTGAAATTTAGTAGACAAGAAAAGGAAGGAAAATTAAAGAATTGAAATTATGACATCATTATGATGTCATTAAAAATCCTCCCACCCAATCAAACTTTGACATATGGCATTAACTTATTTAAAATGACTTAATGGGCAGAAAAAAAGAAAGAAAAATTAGTTGCTTCTTCAATCTTTGGGGCAGCCAAAAACGCGGAGAGAGAGAGAGAAGAAGGAAAACTCCATTAAAGCTCACCCAAGCTCCCAACCTCACCAAATCTCACTCCAAAACCCTAGCCTTCTTCACAAAAAATTAACCTAGCACCTTGAGGAAGCTTTGGACAGCAAAAAGAAAGAAAAATCAAGAAGTTTTCTAAGCTAGGGAAACTCTCCAACAAAGGTTAGTGTCAATTAATTCTTTAAACTTGTATATGCATCATTAGGAGTATGAATTGATCCATTGATTGTATGTGTTTGAAAAATTGAAATGGTAGAGCTAGGGTTTGGAACCAAAATTGAGATGTTGAACATGTAATGGTGAAAGTAAGTTTTAATGGTCAATTAGTGACCATTTGGTTATGTGTGGTTTACAAATGAAGTGGTTTATGTAGTGGGAAATGAAGTTGGTGTGGCTGCCCTTGGTGACCTGCAGGGCTGGGCATGAGTCCAGCAGATTTGGGTAGCAATAACTTGAATTGTGGAGGTTCAATTGGTGCAAAGCCAAATGGACATGAAACTAGACACATAATGGCACAACTTTGGTGAAGAAACCATGTCCAGAAAACCAAATCAAGTTGACCAAAAGCTTGCCTCAATTCGGGTGACCTGCATTCTGCCTGGGCAAAATGACAAAATGAACAGTGTTTAGTCATTTGGCCATAACTCAGTGTAGAAAGGTCCAATTGACCTGAAATTTTACCAACAACAAGCTGAGATAAGATCTACAACTTTCATGAAGAAACCTAACTCAAATTATGACCAGAACATATTCAAAAAGTGAGTTGCAATCACTATTCCAAGTACTGTAGATCTGGTCAGTCCAGAAATTCTGGAAAAATTTCAATCCGGCCAGTTGTGGTTTTTGGGCCATAACTTAAGCTACATAACTCCTAATGGAGTGATTCAAAAAAGGAAATATAACTAGAAAAAATAAGGAACAACTTTCATGTTGATCATTTTGCCAAATTCCCACTACAAAAATGACTAATAGAACAGTAAACACAAAGCTTGAAATCTGAAAATTTTAAACAATTAACATTAAGCTTAGAAATGGTATTGGCAACTAATACCAACAATTTTAGAATGCAAAATGTGGTATGTTAGGAGTATTAGAACTAATGTACCTATTGTCTATGCAAAATTCAACATATTAGTTGACTAATGAAATGAAAAGTAACACCTAAACTTAAATTTCAAGAATTGTAAAGTTTAAAAGTGTAACATTGTCACACCCTACCCCTCTGTAAGGCATAACATGATCCCGTAGTATACCTAATGAATTACCAACTCCGTCTACTGATAACCCATTAAATACACTATAAGGGATTTTAAAAACTTTTCTTACTTCTTTTACAGTGGTGAGCACTATTTACAGGTGTTAAAAACCTTTTTGAACTGAAGTGAAACAGCTAACACATTTGGACTATTAATGATTTCTGTAAAAATTTTGGCAGAGTGCCATATGTATTTTGGACAAAACAGTTCTAAAAAAAAAAACCTGTAAAAAGCACTTCAATATTTTTCTCAATCTCAAACTCCAACATAATTCAACAAAATATGTTTTTCAATTCAAATCCACAATAATTTTTCAAAGACTGAGATAAAAGAAATACAATATAA
The DNA here is from genome assembly GCF_030052815.1 of Hevea brasiliensis. Classification (NCBI taxonomy): domain Eukaryota; kingdom Viridiplantae; phylum Streptophyta; class Magnoliopsida; order Malpighiales; family Euphorbiaceae; genus Hevea; species Hevea brasiliensis. The sequence continues at coordinate 51,242,706 of NC_079498.1, forward strand.
ATTTTTCAAGCCAAAATACTCATAATTTACTTTACAACTTCAATGTACAAATTTAATTTACAACTGCTCAAAACCAAGAATAATATATACGTACAGTGAACATACATTACAGTACAAAATACAAAATGTGGTATACTCAATATACCCGATGATCTCTCAATGTAGTACTAGCAGCCTAGTCTGCCTGTCGATCTGTCTACTGCGGCAAAGAATGAAAGCTATCACGAGTAAAATTTACTCAGTGGTGCACAATAACAATTTGAAATGCGATATATAAATCTTTTATTGACAGTTCACAAATCAAATGATTCACAATTCCATTTCACAATTTACAAAATTCATCTAACACAAATTTGATCAAGTAATTGAATAATACCATTTTGCAAATCAATAACACAATTCGATCAAATAACTGAATAATACAATGTTGCCAATCGATAACATAATTTAGGCCATGACACAATTTTTTCCACACATGCCGTGTTGTACACCACGACAAGACACACTCACCCCAATAATCAAAATCAATGAGGGATGAAGCTAGCTGAATAATGAGTACTCATCCACACTCACCTCAGACTGGCAAGTCAAAGAGGGAGGAACATAATCACACTCACCCCAGACTGATAAGTCAAAGAGGGAGGAATGTATCAACAGTGTCATGCCAAATGTGAATCAAAACAATTTCAAATCACAATATTTCATACAAACCATGAATCACATTTTATCTCAAAATTTCCATTTGCAAAGTTGGCAATACAATAAGTTCTAAATAATATTCCCAAAACCAAAGCAATAAAAAATTATTCATAATTTATTTCTCCAAATAAATTTCTAGTAAAAGCAATGAATATCAAAATTATTGTGCACAAACACAATTTAAAACAATACAAATAACCATAATTTATTCCAATTGAAAAAATTCAAAAGAATTAATTATTGTGCACAAACACAATTTAAAACAATAACATATAAATAATCGTAATTTATTTCAATTGAAAAATTCAAAAGAAATACTTATTGTGCACAAACCTCTGATAACTATCTCTTGGCTCTGACTCAGTGTTTCCTTCCCCTCCCTGAGTTTTTGCTAACTGAGAAACACAATTTGAAGTGTTTCAGTACTCATTTAAACTGTCTCTAACGATAATGCTTGATAATTAATTCGCTGAATTCATTTATTCACTTAGTCAATCTACTATGTCGACCCTTGGTACATTCTAGGTAATTTAGGTTTTAATGTCATTAATATGTCACATTCGATAGTCTTTTAGGGTTGGTACATGTTACCAAATTCATTTCCATGTATACTGCATTTTCTTGCGATTTGCTGGATTCCGGGATACTAGTTTGACCTAGCCGGACGACCTAGTTCCCTCGGTCTTCGGGTTTTGGTCAAAACTACAAACTTGTAGATCTATGTCTTATTGCAAGCGGGGCAAAATTTTAGGTCATTCTGAGTTATGTAGGCCAAGTTATGGTCATTTTACTATTGCTGGTCAAATTGCACAAAAATTGGTCATTTTAGGTCACTTTAGGTCATTTTAGGTTCGGCCAGTTTTTGGACCCGAACTCGTGCAAGCTGTTTGACTTACTTATGGTCATTTCTGGGCTTTGGTGTCTTCATAATACTTGTAGATATGGGTCTTAACTATTCATGGTTAAAATTTCAGGTCAATTGGACCTGTTTTGAGTGAGTAAAGGCCTAAACACTAACTGCTGCCCAAATGGTCAATTTTCAGGCCTCATTTGCACTTAATCCGGATTTGGTCATTTTTCAAGCTACCTTGCAAGCAGAATTTTGGCAAGCTTCCTTCATGAAAGTTGGCACATTTTGTGCCTAGTTTCACCTCCAATTGGTCTCATACCAATTGGAGCCACACACTTAAAGTTATAGGCCTAAAATACAAACTGCCTTATTGTAATTCTTGCATACATATCAAACATCACTTTTAACACTCACCAAACTTAACATTCAAACTAATTCTGGTTGTACCATGACCTAAACATAATTCACAACACATTATAGGTCATTTTGGCAGCTTACAATTACATTCAATGTGCACCAACAAGTGCAGAATTTGCCCAACTAAATTTACAACAATTTAACTCCATAACCAAGCTCATTCACATGTCCAACCTTCACACCACTATACATACATTCAAACTACCATAACAACCAACACATTTTAACATCATTTTTCCATAAACCAAGCATGAATTCCAGCATTCTTCAAGGGTTAGCAAACTGCCACAATGGTACACTTACATTCCATTACTTTCCAAGCTTTAAATTTCATTTTACATTTACATATACTAAGTATACATCACCTAAACAATTTCCTACACAATATACATTTAATCAATCATTTAATTCACCATTTACAAGCACAAATAACCTGCCTTCAAGGTATTTCCATGGCTGCAAAAATTACACATTCCCATTCAACATCAAACCTCAAAAATTTCTTCATAATTCAAACACCCATAACATGCTTACAAACTTTAACAAAGCAATATTCAAAAACTCAAACTTACCTATGGATGAGACTTCTTAAATCTTCACTAAAACTTGGTCTTCTTGCTGCCAATCTACTGCCCAAGTGGTGTAGACTAACTTTGATGAAGGAAGGTAGAAGGAAAGAAGCTTGAATCTCATATGCATGGAGCTTCAACCATGCGTCAATGGAGTTTTTTGGGAGCAAATTTTCTGCTGGTTCTAAGGTTGAAGATGAAGATGTATATTCTGCCCAAATGAAGCTTTAGTGGTCCACTTAAATGAGTTAGTGGACCACTATGTAAGAGTTAAATCATTGTTTATTCTAAGGTTCCATTTTTCCACATTTAACTCTCAATTTTTGCTATTTACATTAGGTATCACCAATTTAATTTTTCATGACATTTTCCAAGTGTAATATTATTTATTTTTAATGGACATTTAGGTCAAAAGACAACTCGGGGTGTCAAATGACCACAATGCCCCTGTTCGGATTGCATTCCCGTTTTTTCGGTAACACCGGATTTTGTCCGTTTTTTTGATTTCTCGCTTTTCTTTGTACTAATTATTTAATTTTTCTTTGATATTTCTAATGATATTTCTACTTCAATTGATGTCTCTTTAACTCCTAAAAATACTTTTCAGGGTTCCCCGCGGTCCAAGGCTAGTGAACGGTCCACGCCGTGACTTCCCGGTGCGGTCACCCATCGCTAGGGTTCTCGGCTCGCTTAACTTAGTTGCATTTCTTTACTATTATTTTTCGTTTATTTTTCTTGTATTTTCTTTTCTTGTATTTCATTATTTAATGTCTCCTCACTCATATCGAAGTGTAGTTCTAGGCATTCTAGCTGTCCGGACAACACTGGTCACCGGAACAGTAGAACGCACTACCGAACTTAGGGGTGTTACGAACATGCCCTAGTACACCTAGCAAGATTGGTTTGGATAGGTTGGCATGCCAATAGGGTTCAGTTAGTAGTACTGCACATGGCATTATGCCATTCTGTGATTTTATAGCTTTTAGCCATTCTGACATTGTGTTGATACTTGGCCTTATGCCTAATATTTATTACAGCTCATTAGCTGTTTTGTTGCACACCGAGAGATACATATGTGACCGATGGTGTGACGGCTCAAGGTACTTGATACCCAGAGCCAGTTTACACATTTATCCAGTCCAGTCATCCAGTATAGGTTACTTAGGCAATTAAAAAATGGAAGTGGATAAATTTAATGAAATTATGAATATAACAAATACAAAATAAATAAGATTACCAATAATAATCGAAAAATGTTTGCATAAGACATCAGAACATGCACTGCATATTTATTTTTTATTATTTCTTTTTATTTTATTATTGGCACCACTATGCATTATTGCTTAGCGCATTGCTTTTTGCCACGTGTAGGTTCTGGAGACACCGACCGAGAGCCCAGTAGACCACAAATTGGGTGAGACCATCTGTAGCTCTGCATAGTGTCCGTGTCACCTCACCGTCTTCAGTGCATTGGTAGGACACTAGGTTTCATTTTGGTATTATGTAATCAAACTTTTATTTTCTCATGTATAATAAGACTTATGTAATGTATTTTGATATTAATGTAAATAGTGGAAATTGTATTTATGAATGGAACATTGAGTACTTATTTATGACTTGTATATGAATATTATGTGAAATGAATGAATGAGAAATGGAAA